>NW_006399778.1:21284722-21302164 GCF_000299155.1 Elephantulus edwardii | reverse complement strand
AAGCTGTAGTATAGTCACACAATGGGGCCTTTCCCTTTTGACAAATGCTGCCCTTTTGATCTTATGTGTTATTGTCCACTTACCTACTTACTCATTGCTGTGTAGCAGGCACTGACTCATAAGTGACCCTCTACTGCATTTCTGAGGCCATCATTAGAACAGGAGGAGGTTTCCCTGGGAGCCATTGGTGGATTCGAACTGCTGGAGAGGCAGTTGGCAGTGCAACTTGATACAGATTACGCCAACCAGAGCTCATGCTCACTGATTGGGTTGCTCTGTCCTATAGGCTGAAAGTTGATCCACAGTAGAGAGTTTTATTTTATGTTCAAAGAGTAACTAAAGAGCATAATCACAGGGGTTCCACCAATAGTTATCACATCAGTAAGGCTGGCCATGTTTATGGTGGTGAGCTGTGTTGCACACTTTTTTCCATCCATTCCACTGGGGACCTTCTACTGTGATCCTTATTTGCGTGGTCCTCACTGGTGGCTGAACATCATCCTGTTTTTCTGGGCTGAGGTTGAGGTTATGGGTCACATGATCCTTTGGACTAATACTTTTTATGTGTGTTTACTTTTCTTCCCTCTTTTTTGTTGTGGACAGGGAGAGACCAAGAGTCGCCCCTGAGATGGCTATTTGCCAGCTTTTAAGACTCCTCTTAATATTATATTTTAAAAATATGTCTACCTCTGTGTTTGTGCTAGTGTTCAGGTGGGGCAGTGGTCTGGAGCAGCCTGATTCTATACAGGCTTGATCTTGATTTCAGGTGAGACATAGGTGCACTGTTTATTAGCCATTGGGAGTGAATTGATTGTATTCGATCCCCTATTTTAAAAGGCAGGAATGACATCCAATTCCGAAATAGGTTCTTCCAGAAACTCTATGAACTTGGAGAAACGATCAAAGTTTCACAAGTGTTCAGGTCTTCCGTTCATAGGGTCACTATAAGTAGTCTACAACTTGATGGCCCCTAACAACAACACCATCAACATAGAGTTCTGTGGGCCCGGTGGATAGAAAGCTATGTTACCAAGTCAAAGGTGGGTGATTTTAATCTGTGGCCCTCAGGCCTGGTTTTAATTATTTTGGGTCCAACATTTTTCTAAGTGGTATAGCATTATTCTGCCCATTTGCTGTACAGAGGTAACTTGTAGTTTCAGTGATGCTGAACTCTGTGACACTGATGCATCAAATGTGATAATGGTTACCCATGGTGGACAGTGTTTGGATGAGCTCTTCCATTAAAACAAGCTTGGAAGCAGGAGTGGCAGCCACTTCCAAAATATCTTGCCTCCAGAAACTCTGTATGAACTTGGAGAAATGATGAAAGTTATACAATTGTTCAGGCCTTTTGTTCATAGGACCATTATGGACCATCTACAACTCAATGGCACTTAATAATAACAACAACAACCTCTATGTTTGATTCTGGATAAGAAAAGTTTGCTCTAAGTCCAGCTTGGTTAGAGCTGAGTCTCAGTGTTTCTCTCTCTCTCTCTCTCTCTCTCTCTCTCTCACACACACACACACACACACACACACACACACACACACACACACATTCTTTCAAGCTCCTTCTCTTCCTCTAGTTGCTTCCAGCTTGGGTAGCTGAAAGTTTACTATCAGACTATGGAGTTTCAGGGAATGAAGGTAACATAATTTAGTCAGAATTTAAGGACAGGGTGCTAAAAAGTTACTTGAGAGGTTTTATAAGTATTGGGAGAACTGCCTACTTTATGTTCACAGGAAAATGGGATTTACAATCTCTTCTCAACCAGAAGCTATGCCTCTTGACCTACCAACTGCTGCACTGTGTGTTTTAAATGAATATTTATTATAAAGCCCTGAATGTCTTTATGTCTTTGTATGAACTGCTAATCTATTTTGTGCCCACAGCTGCTTCTGCCTTGAAAATAGATAGAATACCTTCCTTCTTCCGAATATATAAAGAATTTCTTGAAATGCAGTTGAAGGACTTTGAAGTAACCCCTACCATGCTAGAAGGTGTCACTAATTTTTTAGGGATGTGACTGTATTAACTTATAAAATAGTTGTGATTAAACATCAATAATTATCATCCTTTATACAGGCCAAGTTTTGATTCCCAGCCAGTACCCCTGTTGGACCTGTCAGTGGAGGCTTGCATCTTGCCAAGACACTGAATAGGTTTCAGTTTAATAGGTTTCCAAATTAAGTCAGACTAGGAGGAAATGCCTGGAGATCTCTACTTCTGAAAAGCAATCAACCAATGAAAATGAAGGATCTCAGTAGTCTAAACTACAACTGTTCAGAAAGATGGTACAGGATTGGACAGCATTCCCTTCCATTGTACCTGCTGTTGCTATAAAGGATCTAGGCCAAGTCAATGTTATCAAACAATGATATTTGTAATTAATGGATTAACTACATACACCTGAAGATGTATGTCCACCATCATGTGTATATCAACAGTGGGACTTCATTTGGGTCTTGTGTTAAAATATGATAGGAAAATCATTGTTCCATAGTATAGCCAGGATTCTGAGAGCCAATATTTTCTATCTCCTTCAGTTAAATTGAGGATTCATGGGGTAATTCCTACCGAGTGGCTACCTCTCATCAGATGAAGGATACTTGATGAGGACACTGCAGGCCATCGGTAATGATATAATTTGTTGTCCTCTGCAGACCTAGAACGGTTCTCTTTGTTCCAGAAAGCTTTGAGCAGTCAGTGCTTTTATTGTCAAGGAAAAGGAAAAGATACAGTTCAGGACATAACACTGTTCTCTCCTATGAATAGAAGGCAGAAAGCTTCCTGCTTATATTCAATTCCGTTGCTGACTAGATTTTCACCATAAGATTTGAAAATAATGGGGTTGGGTTGTCATGGCAATGTATCCTGTGTCATAGTTCGGATCTTATGGCTGAATTGGAGATGCTACTTTTATCTCAAGAACAGCTGAAAGTTTCTGGAAACTCACATGTGTTTCTGGCTTTCAGGGACGCAGACTGACAGCTTCAGATGTCATTGGAAAAGCCAGCAGGGGCTTGCCTTCCCCCCTGGGCATAGTATAAAGCGTGGAATTCTCTTATGACTGTGATTGAGAGTAAATCTAAAGGAAGTAATTTTTCTTGTTGGAAAAAACCATTGTCAACCATCTAACACTTGTCCAAACTGATAGGCCAAACAATTTTCTCGCAAACAAAAAATCATTTTCCAATTTGGTGACTTGTATGTTGTGTCTGGGGTCCTGGGTGACACAAATTGTTAATATGCTTCATTGCTAAAAGCAACAATGCCATAATTAATGGGATTTGGAAGTAATTAATGGAATTTACTTCCTATTATGAAGAGGATGGGACAGGATAGAGCAAGGTTCAGAGCTTGTTCATAAGGTCACAGGGAATTGTAGTTGACATGAGTGCATCTCATAACAATGACAAAGATAAGTGTACAAAGCCCATGTATATGTCAATACATGGGACTTCGGTAGATTCCTGTGTCAGATAGCCTATTGTTGTGTGGCACATATCTAACAACAGCAACAACAGTAACAATTATCGTCCAGTTCGTTCTGCCTTAGGCAATCTTCCATCAGGTTTCTGAGGCTATAAATCTTTACAGGAGGTGATTGCCCTCTTTTTCCTTAGAGCCGCTGGTGGATTTGCACCACTAACCTTCTAGTAATCTACTTGGCTGATGGTCTTCCTTTCTTTCACCATCCCTCCACTTTCCCAAGGATGCTGTCCCTCACCAATGAATAGGCTCTCCTAGCAACATGTAAGACAAAGTATGTAATGCAAAGTATGTAAGACAAATGCTATTCGGGAACCTAGGTATTATATATGTTAATAAATGATAGAAAAATTTAAGTCCTCTTAAAAGCTTCTCAGAAGAAAGTGCCTCTAACTCTCTCTACCCTTGAGTGGTCTCCACTATGGAATATGACAGAAGTAGTTTCCATGTATCCCCCTGCATTCAGGGAAAGGTCTAAGGGGAAGGAATTTCCTACGTGGTGCCAACTCTTAACAAGTTTGGCTGATAAACAAGGAATTGGAAGTTCAAATCCACCCAGAGGCAGTTTGGAAGAAAAGCTGATAATCTCCCCAAAATAAGTCATGCACTTTTAACTTGTTAGTTAAATTTGTATCTTCTAGGCTGCAACACTTCCATGATACATCTTCAAGGATATGAACATGTACGGCTAAGCACAATTGATAGCAGTGCATCTAAATTTCAAAATCAATCTCCATAATAGTCTATGTGTTTCCTACTGCCAAGGGGGCCCTTTAGAGTAGTGAGAGAAGACATTCACCCTGAAACCCACAGCGTCCCTTTTCAGCAGGAAGTAGCTAAGAGAATATGCCAACCCCTTTTCCTTATGAATCAGGGTGAAGTCTCTCTCAGGGAGGAGTGATAGGGAATGGCAAGGGACACACTGACAAAGGAGATTAATCAGAACTGGCTTTGACAAGCACTGTGACAATTGGACAATTAAAACAGACATGGGGGGGGGGAAAGAAGAACGAACTGGGGATGAGGGTAGAGAAAACAGTGCAACAATGAATAAATGAAAACCCAAAATCTCTGTAAATGTTCATTAAAACTAATAAAGTTTAATAAAATAAAAAAAACTGTACAGAGTGCAGTTTCACTTTGATGCACATGGGCCCACAATGAGTTGGCTGTGACTTGGCAACAGCTGGTCACTGATCCATTATGTTTGGCTGACACCACAATGCTTTTCTGATTTTTGCCTTTCTCTTTCTTGGTCCATTTAGAAGTCATTCTCATGGGGCACTCTAGTGGCTGCTCTGAATTTTCTATATATTTATTTTCACTCCCACCTTTGACTCAATCTATTTCAAGAATCCTCAGTCTCTTCAGGATGCAGTTCTAACAACTTTATATAGGTCGATAAGTTCTCGAGTCAGTGCCGACTCCTGATGTTGTCATGCATATCAGAGTGTAACTGTGCTCTGTAGAGTTGTCTAACAAGAAAAGACAGAGAAGCTGTTAATGGGAGGACTTGCCATCGTGATTTGGGAGGAGACACGAGAGCTGATCTGTGACCTAGGGGTGGCTCTCTATGTGGACTGAGAATCGGTTACAGAAT
The DNA here is from genome assembly GCF_000299155.1 of Elephantulus edwardii. Classification (NCBI taxonomy): domain Eukaryota; kingdom Metazoa; phylum Chordata; class Mammalia; order Macroscelidea; family Macroscelididae; genus Elephantulus; species Elephantulus edwardii. Next base: position 21,297,068 of record NW_006399778.1, on the reverse strand, counting down.
AGGGTTGCTTATAGGTTCTGCAAAGTGTAAGGCAGTTGACACGAAGCTCTTGCTTCCTTCTCACCCACATCCTGATCAGAGGCACCTTTTCCTGGAATGCCTAGTACCAAACTAAACTCTAGACAGAAGGCTACAATGACAGGCTTCTGAAGAACCTTGTCAAAGAGCTTGGCATTATTTTTATTTTTTTTAGAAGCAATGGAAACTACTCAAAGGCCATTGAAAGCACAAGAAAGCCTGCTTGTACCTCCTTAGCTGACCTTTTCTTTGGAAGCAGATACACACAAAATCATCTGAGTCATACCAGGCCCCAGGACTGATGAAGGTGAGGTTAGCACTCAAATCATACCTGAAAAAAAAACACATAAACCAAAAAACCACACTTGGCCTTGGAAAAACTTTGAGAAGCTCATGTCAGGCAAAGCAAGTGAAATCCAAATGGAATTCCTTTCCCAGCAAATAATGCTTTTCCTTGGCTTCTGCCGTCCTCAAACACAAGCAAGGGGGGACTCAGAATTTGTAAAGGGAATTGAGCCTGAGAAGAGCATCTAGTTGCCTGTTAATTTCTGGTGGCCACAGGAGCTGGAAGCACTTCCATTGACGTGGGGGCAGGAGCAGTTAGAGGATTTATGTATGTCTGGGGCAGCAAGACTATTGTATCTTTGCTCGCTGAACTGAATTATCAGATATACTAAGAATGCCATCTAAATGTAAATCTCTTTCATGAGTCTAGGTAGTCTTTTGGCCTTCATTTTTCTAACCACCTGAATCAGGTGACTCTAATGACGAAGCCAGACCTGAACTCATGCCACAGATGAAGAAACAGATGCTCATGATCACAAGCCAGGCTTTATGCAGGACACAATTGTTGCTTTCTTTTAGCTAATATTATAATTACTTGTTTCTTGTGTACATTTGCAAACACTTTCCAAGGGGTCCCCAGGAGACAGCTTGCAGTGTGGCTGTGCTAAGTTTGGAATTGGTTAATTCTAATATTGTATCATTAAGGGAAGTGCTTTTCTTCTTCATGGAGTAAAATTGGATTAATTCCACGCATGCAGAATACACTTAACAAACAGCCTGATTCAGAGGTCCTGAGCCGGGCATGCACAATTTGGTTCTTTGTGTTTGAACTATCCAAGGGTGTTTGCCATTTAAACCCTGAATGAAATACGTTGGGCTTGAAAATCCTAGTGACCATCAATGGTAGTTGATGGGCTTGGACACATTTCTTATTTTTCTTAAATGGACTCATAATGCTACAGATCAGCCCGGTCAGAGTTCAAACACAACCAGAAGAGAGCATTTGTGGTTCATGGGGTGTACTGAGCGCCTGCTCAGAATGCAGATTGCCACCAATCCAATTATTCCTTGTTTAGCAAGCTGCTCTGTGTAATTAAGGGAGAAGGCCTGGCTCAGCTGCCGCCTCTTTGCCCAGTAAGGACTGCTGCAGCATGAAGGCTTGATGTTAGAGGTGGTCTCCAGGGAAACCACTGCTGGGTTTTTTTTCTGGGCAGATGGCACTGACAAGGAAGCTCTGTGCTCTTTGGTCTGAGAGAGTAGATATGCCAAGGTGCTTATTAGACATTAATCTTGATTCTTCTTACTGGACTATCTCCAGGCTGGACTTTGACAATGAGATGATAAATATCCTGAAGTTTTCCTCCTCCCCAACATGAACATTCTTTTGTCCTTTCAGCCTTGTGATGAGAAATTATGCTGCTATCCCAAAGGCATGTGGTTCAAATCTGTCAGCTGTTTGTGGGAGAAGGATGGGAAATCTCCTCCTATGTGACTTACTATGTGACTTGCCTCTGAAAACTCACTAGATAATCAGCTCTGAGTCATTTATGACTCGATGGCACACAACAACAACAACAGCAGCGTGATGCCAAGAAATGGGACAAAATTGCCATGCTTGGTCTCACCAGAGGTCCAAGTCTGAAGATAAAGCTGACAAGAGGATAAATATTTCCATTAAAATGTGAAAGACTGCTGGGAGGCTGGTGGTTATAACTGACAAGTTTACCCATCAACAGTATTTGTTTACAATTTCTTTAAAGTCAAAGGCTAATCAAACTCACTGTTGTTGCGTTGACTGTAATTCATGGAGAACATTTTTTGGGTTTCTAGGGCTTTCTGGAAGGCGCTCGCCTACCTCCAGAGAAGCAGCTGGTGGATTAGAATAACTGACCTTTTGATTAGCGGCTCACTATGTAATGAATTCTGCCACCAAGGATATTGTTTCATAAGTCACAGCATCCTTTCCAACTGATGGACAATAACTTTGGAAGTTCAAATGGAAGTTCAAGTAGGATTTTGAAGAGGCCCTGGCATCAGAGATATCATTGCTGATGTCAGATGGATCCTGGCTGAAAGTAAAGAAGATCAGAAGAATGTCTAGTTATGTTTTATTAACTATGTCAAACTAACAGTCAAACTAGGAATTTGTGTAAATCATAACACGTTGTGGCTGATTAAGAAGAATGGGAGTCCCAAAGCACTTAACTGTGCTCATACAAAACCTATAAACCTATATACCTAGACATGGAGGCTATTGTGTGAACAGAGCAGGGAAACACTGCATGGTTTAAAATTAGGGAAAGAGTGTGTCAGAGTTGTATTCTTTCTCCATACTTATTCAATCTGTATGCTGAGCAAATTATTTGAGAAACTGGACTCTATGAAGAGGAGTGTGACATCAGAATTGGAGGAAGACTCATCAATAACCTGCATTATGAAGATGATGCAAGCTTGCTTGCTATAAGTGAGGAGGACTTGAAGCATTTGTTGCAGAGGATAAAAGAATATAACCTTCAATATGGAGTATATCTTAATGTCAAGAAGACAAATATTCTTACCACTGGACAGATGATGATAGGTGGAGTAAAGATTGAAACTTTCAACAACTTGACCTATAATTAACACTGTTGGTTCCAGCAGTCAAGAAATCTGGAGACATACTACAGTGGGAACATCTGCATTTAGGGACCTCTCCATATTATCGAGACGTTGTGATGTCAGTTTGATGACTAAGGTGGGTCTGATTCAGGCCATGGTCTTTCTGATAATTTACTATGTATCTGAGAGCTGGACATTGAGTAAGGATAACAGAAGAAGAATTGATGCCTTTGAGCTGTGGTGTTGGAAAAGAGCTCTGAACATCCCATGGACAGCCAAGAGAACAAACTGATATGTCTTGGAGAGGATGAAGCCAGAGTGCTCTTTGTAGGCAAATATGATGAGGCTTCACCGTACATACTTTGGACATGTTGGTAGGAGGGGCTATTTCCTGACATGATTCTTGGAAAGTGGAGAGTCAGTGAAGGAGAGGAAGACCCTCAACCAGCTGGATTGACGTGGTGACTGCTGCAGTGGGTTTTAATGTGTCTGGAAGTGTGAGGATGGCACAGGATAGGACAGAGTTCAGATCTGTTGCTCATAAGGTTATTATGAGTCCTACTTGACTCGACAGCACACAACAATAATAACAACAATTTCTTTTCAAATGGAAGGACAATAACATTTGCATCCTCACAATATCCACTGGGAACAAACAGCTGAAGATGACTCATTTGTCCAAAGCAAGGATTTGGTCACAAGTAAGAAGGTTCTTTTGATGTTCTCTCATCTAAATACCCCAACTAAATTTCTGGTAATAACTTGCCAGCTTATCAGACAAAGCACTTCTGGAAAGAATTAGCAACAACAATAGAAAACAACCATGAGAGTATTTATTGTGAGCTGGAGGAAAAGAATTTAAGAGCTTTAGAGTTTTGGTTCTTTTTACTGTGGTTTTATGTGAACGTTTACAGAAAGATTGACTTTTCAATTATTCCCCGATACTGCATAAGACCACTATTATAAAAATAGAGTGGAGAGGAACTTCCTCTAGTAAGTTTTCCTTGGCTGGAGAGAAATACAAAGGTCTTAGCAAGTAATTCTCTGAGCAGATCTGGGAAGGCTTCTTAGAGGTAATGCCATCTGAACTGTGTTTTGAAGCCCAAAGAGAACTTTTCTAGAATATTGTGAAAGAAAAGAGATGCTTTGGTGGGGAGACAGAACATGGACAGAAGAAGGCAGGTACATTTTATGTGCTGGCTTGGGTTGAACACCATGAAAGAAGTTGTTGTGTGAGATGGAGGAAATCATAACTCGTCCTGGGTGGCCTCAGGAGCAAGGCATATGGAGATTTTAGCAGTATTCATATGCATTGACTTTAGGAGATAGAAAAGTTGTGGAATGAACTCAGTTCCAGAGGTCAAAGTACAGGGCTGCTCAGGCTCTTTGCCTCAGTCCATCAGGTGTTAAGAGGAGTATCTGTAATTCTGAGCAAACTGAGGGAGTGAACTCCTCCACGCAGGTGTGGATTCTTCTTCTTGCATAACACTATGATGTGCATGGAGAACTCTTTTGACAAGTTACATGTTTTTGTACAAGTTACATAACATATAGGAAAATAGACGTTTAAGTTATAATCTCATTGACTCAGGGCAGCTACTCATTACTTTTGGAGGCCTCTTCTTTAGAGCTACACGTTTTCTGAACTCAAATGGCATCATATGCAAGATGGTGGTGGTGGTGTTGTCAGGTTGACCCTGACTCATGGGGATGATATATAACAGAAGGAAAGGTCCAGTCCTCACAACTGTCATGTCCAAGCTCAAGGTTGTAGTCACTGTGTCAACCCATGTAATTGAGGAGCTGCCCCTTTTTCATTGACTCTGTGCTTTGCCTTTCTTCAGTGATTGACCTCTTTCTGACTGTATATTTCTTGCTGTTGTTGTTAAGTGCCATCGAGTCATAGGCGACTCATAGAGACCCTATGAACGAAAGTTCTTGGCACTGTCATGACTTTCATCCTTGCTCCAGGTTCATAGAGTTTCCAGAGGCAAGCTATTTATGGAAGTGGATACCACTCCGGCTTCCAAGCTTGTTTTAACTGAGGAGTACCACCAAACACTGTCCACCATGGGTGACATGTCAGTTGTCAAAGTGTTCAGCTTCACAGCGGCCACTAGTTACCTCTGTACAGCAAGTAGACACACCAGGGCTATACGACCTAGAAGAACGTTTCACCAAAAACAATTAAAGACAGGCCTGAGGGCCGCGGATTAGTCATTCACCTTTGGCTTGGTAGCATCACTTTCAGTCCACTAGGCCAACTGGTCTCTCTCTATGTTGTTAAGTGCTGTCGAAAGCAAGGATAAAAGTCATGTAAGTGTTGAAGGCTTTCATTTATAGGATCGCTATGAGTCGCCTATGACTCGATGGCACTTAACAACATAGAGAGATACTAATACACACACACACACACACACACACACATATATATATATATATCTTTTCCTTATTATCAACACAGTTCTTTGATAGAAATGTATTGGTTATGTGACAATCCTCTGGTAAGATGAAGGATAAAATTGGTTATTTATCCTTCCCCCTTTATTAAACATTTAATTTCCATCAAGGGCTGGCTGCCATGTCCCTCACCCACAGTCAAGGATGCTTCTGTTTTACTTTACAAAGTCCATGTAACTCAGTTCTCCACTGGGGCAGAAACTGATTTTGATGTTTTCTGACAAAACTGAGACAAAACTGCACCGGCTCTGGTCTGAAGCTCTTCTTCGTATTTCATTCTGTCCTAATACTTCTTGTCGACCTGTGGAAGAACAAGGACCAGATTTACAACTCCAAGTGCTATGATGCCCCCTATACCTCCTGGAGCCACTGTGAGAGTTGGGCTTGTAGGAAGAAAGAACCTTTGATTTTGAGTCTCTGTTTCCCTCTTCCAGCAGTGCTCCAGCACCCCAGCACAAAAGCTTTCCTCAGCTTGTCACAGGAAATTTGGCTTGGTGGCAGCCTGGCCAGAAAGAAGCCACCCATGTTGTGGAGAAATGAGGTCCAATTAAGACTCTCAAGTCTTCCAGCCTGCAGCCTGAGTTGTTTTTGTCTTTTTTTTTTTTTTTTCATTTGTGTCTATACTTTGCAAACCTTGACCAAGAGAAAGAAACTTTCTGCACCGGCAGGTTTGTTTAGGCTGCATGCTGAGGGGCCTATGTTTGACTGAAGGCTTGAGAATTCCTGGAATGGGCCCTGCTGTATGTGTGCACAGACCCTGGAGGCTGTGGGTGATGGAAGAAGAGACTGGTTATCCAGAGAACTGGCTTAATGAGAGGCTTGCAAATCCAGAGTCTCCTTGACATGTGAGAGTGCTGTGCAGATCATCTTGTCATAGATGTGGTCTTAGGGGAGGAAGTAGACCAAATCTCTCTATCTGTCCTTATTTGTCCATCCATCCATCCATCCATCCATCCATCCATCCATCCATCCATATATTTATTTGTTTATTTGTTCAGCAATAATTTTAAAAACATACTGTGTGCCAAAAGAATCCTAGTATTTAAGCAAGCACTGGCTATTAACGGAAAGCTTCTCCACAGGAGACAGATGTGACTATATGTTTCTGTGAAGACTGATGCCTTGGAAGACTTCTGGTGCAGTTCTAATCTGTTCTTTAGAGTTACCATGAGTGGAAATCAGCTTGCTACTGCAATGACAATACTGTGTGTGAAACTCTATGCATGTAGGGTATAGAGTGACAAAGATCTCTGCCCCTATGGGGTTTGAATCCAGCGATAGAAGCTAGACAACCAATAATGACTCTTATTTTTGTTGTTAGGAACCTTCAAGTCAAGTACAACCCATAGTGCCTCCAAGAACAAGAGATCTGAACCCTGTTCTCTCCTGTGCTGTTTTCATACTTCATGGCATTCTAGAGCCCCATTCAAAAGTTACCATGTCAATCCACCTGGCTGAGGGTTTTCCTCTCTTTTGCCAACTCTCCACCTTTCCCGGCATCATGTCCTTCTCCAGTGAATAGCAACTCCTAGCAACATGCCTGACATATTTGATGTGAAGCCTCATCATCTTTGCCTCCGAAGAACACTCAGGCTGCATACTTTCCAAGACATATCTGTTTGTTCTCTTGGCTGTCCGTTGGATACTCAGTGCTCTTCTCCAACATCACTGCTCAAAGACATCAATTCTTCTTCTGTCATTCTTATTCATTACCTAGCTCTCAGATGCATAGTAAGTGATCAGAAATACCATGGTGTGAATCAGATGCCCCTTAGTCCTCAAACTTACATCATTATTCTTCAATAATATGGAGAGGTCCCCACCTGCAGACTTTCCCAGTGCAATACGTCTCCTGATTTCCTGACTGCAGGTACCAAAAGTGTTAGTTGGGGGTCCAACTAAGATGAAGTTATTGATGGTTTCAATCTTTTCTCCAACTATTATAATGTTGCCTTTAGGTCTAGTTGTAAGAATCTTTGTTTTCTTGGCATTGAATAGATGCAAGAATGGCTACCTTAAGAAAATAAGCTTTTATGAGTTGGTTCAAGATGGATCTAGAAGCCAAAGCACAAGGAAGAAATCAAGAAATTAGGGAGCTGATGAGAAGATTTCAAAGGGCAGTGTGGGAAGACAAAGTGAAGTATTGTAATGAAATGTACAAAGACATGGAGTCATAAAATCAAAAGAGCTGAACTCGCTCAGCATTTCATAAGCTGAAGCAACTATAGAACAAATTTAAGCCTCGAGCTACTAAAGGATGCTTTTAGCAGAGTATTAAGTGATTTAGGAAGAATTAAAAGAAGATGGAAGGAATATACAGTGTCACTGTACCAAAAGGAATTGACTGACAGAAGAATTTCATGAAAATATGTATGAACAAGAGCCTGTGGTGATGAAGAAATTCAAGCTGCTCTGAAGGAATTGGCAAAAAACAAGGCTCCAGGAATAGATGGCATACCAACTGACATATTTCAACAAACAGACACTGTTCTGGATGCACTCACCAAGTTGTGTCAAGAAATCTGGAGGACAACCACCTGGCCAATTGACTGGAAGAGATCCATATTTATTACCATTCCAAAGAAAGGTAACCTGACAGAGTGCAGAAACCATGGAACAACATCGTTAATATCTCATGTAAACAAGATTCTGCTGAAAATTATTCAGAAATGACTGGAAGAGTACTTTAAGGAACTTCCAGATGTACAGGCTGAGTTTAGAAGAAGCTGAGGTACTGGGGATATTGTAGCTAATGATAGATGGACCTTGACTGAAAGCAGAGAGTATCATAGGAATGTCTATCTGTGTTTCATTGACTATGCAAAGGGATTTGTGGATCACAGCAAACTGTGGCTAACTCTAAGAAGTATGGGAATCCCAGAACACTTGATTATGCTTATGTGAACCTATGCTTGGACCAGGAGGCAGTCATCAGAACAGAGCAAGGGGACACTGCATCGTGCAAAATTGGGAAAAGTGTATGTCAGGAATGTACCCTGTCTCCATATCTTTTCAATCTGCATGCAGAACAGATCATCCAGGAGACTGGGATCTATGAGGAGAAATGTGGCACCAGGATTTGAAGCAAGACTCATCTACAACCTGCATTATGCAGTTAACACAACCTTGCTTGTTGAAACTGAGGAAGAGCTGAAGCGCTTGCAATAGAAGATCAAGGATTGCAGCCTTCAATATGGATTGAAGCCTAATATTAAGAAAACAAAGATTCTCACCACTGGTCTGATTGGCAGAATCATGATAGTTGGTGAAGATATTGAGATTGTTAATAGCTTCAGTTTGCTTGGCTCCACAATCAACACTCTTTCAAAAGATGAATTGCACTGGGAAAATCTACTCTCAGGGGCATCTCCAGAATACTGAAGAGCAACAATGTCACTTGGGAGACTAAGATGTGCTTGATCCAGGCCATTGTCTTCATAATTACTTACTATGCATCAGAAAGCTCGACAATGACTAAGGATGATAGAAAGAGAATCTGTACTTTTGAGCCATGGTGCTGGAGAAGAGTATTGAACATACAATGGACTGACAGGGGAATAAGCAGGTTCGTCCTGGCAAGGGTGAAACCAAGTGCTCCTTGGAGGCAAGGATTTTGAAGCTTTGTCTGACTTATTTTGGTCATGCTCCAAGGAAGGCTCTGGTGGCTTAATGGTAAGGAGTTGTGCTGCCAACTCAAAGGCAACCAGTTCAAATCTACCAGCTGTTCTGTAGGAGAAAGAAAGATATATCCTCCCATGTGATTTACTGCCTCAGAAAACCTTCTGAAGGGTCAGCTAGAAGTTGGTTTCAACTCAATGGTTGTTTTTATAATTTTTTCTGCTAAGATTCGTAGCCATTGAGTCATTGATGACTTATAGCTACCCTCTGAACAAAAGATCTGAACAATTGTATAACTTTCATCATTTCTCCAAGTTCATAGCGTTTCCAGAGGCAAGACATTTTGGAAGTGGATGCCATTCCTGCTTCCAAGCTTGTTTTAATCATAAAGCTACACCAAACACTGTCCACCATGGGTAACCATTATTGCATTTGACATATCTGTGTCACCGTTAGCATCACAGCAACCAGGAGTTACCTCTGTACAGCAAATGGACAGACTAGTGCTATACCACTTAGAAGAATGTTTGAAAAAAAAGCAATTAAACCAGGCCTGAGGACCACAGATTAAAATTACCCACCTTTGGCTTGGTAGCACAACTTTCTGTCTGCTAGGCCAATAGAACTCTCTCTATGTTGTTGTTAAGTGCTATTGAGTCTCTGTGGACCTCAGGCCTGGTGTCGTTTTTTTGTCAAACACATATAAATAAAGAAGACATGTACAGACAGGTATAAATAAGGAAGACACTTACAGACATGTATGAATAAGGAGGAGTGAAGAGGAATCAATCCTTTGAGTTGTGGCGTTGGCAAAGAATATTGAATAAATCTGGAAATGCCAAAAGAACAAAAAAGTCTATCTTGGAGGAACTACAACCAGGGCGTTCCTTAGAGACAAGGATAGTGAAACTTCTTGTCACATGCTTCGGACAGGAGAGGGTCAGTCCTTGGGAAGGCATCATGCTGAAAAAGGTAGAGGGCTAACAAGAGAAGACCTCCAACAAGATGAGTTGGGACAGTGACTGTAACAGTTGGTTGGAGTTTACTGGAGGTCATGAGCGTGACACAGGCTAGGGCAAAGTTTCCATTTGTTGTTTATAGAGTCACTATGAGTCATAGTTGATCAACTTCATGGCACCTAACAAAAAATAGCAGTGTATAGACACACTGATAAGTGGTAGAGGTTCCTGGGTGGCACCACCAATATGCAATCAACTGTTAACCTAAAGACTGGCACTGTGAATCTCTTCAGTGACTCCATGAAAGAAAGACCTGGCAAACTGCTTCTATAAAGATCACTGTCTACTCTGTGACAGATGGGGTCACATGAGTCAGAATAGACTCAACATCAACAGGTAAATAACAGAGGCAAAAGAGGAATACTTGGGCTTGTTTCCTCCATGTCATCTTTCCCTATATCAAGCTCCCAGACTTCCAGGGAGGGCTGCATCAGCTAATAAAGTATCTGAATGGGGCTGGCAAGTTGTCAAGTGATGAATGAATGTTGATGCTGTTAGGTGACATCAAGTCAGCTCCAGCTCATAGTGACTCTGTGTACAACAGCTTGAAAATTCACTTGATTCTATATCATCTTCACACCCTTCCTCTCCCTCTCTTACGCTTCACCTTTCTAAGCTTGAGGTCCTTTTCCAGGGACCAGCCTCTTCTGACAATATGCCCAAGGAAGGTGTGTAATAAATGCACTTTGTGGCTATAGATTGTACTTGGGGATGGATTCTGAGATGACTCAGGCATCTAGCAATGCAAGTCTGTTCACATCAATTGGTTCTGGCTTTTGAGTGACAGGTGAATAGTCTGCTGCTGAAGGTCACAGAGGCACTCAGCCAGGCAGAGCATTGTAAATAGATTTTATCATCATGTGTTGTACTTAAAACTATTATTTACACAGTATGGTTTAGCAATCGCTGCCACATATACATTTTGCTAATTGATTTATGTTAACTTCCATGCTGGCTCTTGATCAATATAAACAGCATTACATGTGTGTCCTTGGAGATTTCGAACAAACGCTCACATCAGAGCACTCGGTGTGCTGGGCGTCCTCTCCAGCTCTCTTCTACACAGGGGAGAGGAGCACAGATAACTGCGGATTATCACGATTTTTCTACACTGCCATGCATGCCCGTTACCAATCAATCAGATAGACGAGCTTGTACTGCAAATCTATTTCAACATCAGATTACTGGCAAAGGTACTGACATGTCTTTTGCCGTTAGACTAGAGATTTTAATGTAAACTTTAGGTAAATCTTTCTTGGGTAATAAATTCAGCTGGCTGGACTTGATGAAAAAGGTGTCTCTCTCTTCCTATGTGTGTGTCTATCTTTCTCTCACACAAGTACATGTATGCACACACAGAGACACAGAAAGAGAGACAGAAAGGGAGAAGGAGGGGGAGGGGAGAGAGAAAGCGGAGAGACAGAGGGACAGAGACAGAGGGTGGGAGAGGGAGGGAGAGGGTGAGGGAAAGGGGGGAAGAGAGGGAGAGAAGGGGAGGAAGGGAAAGGGAGGGAAGAATGGAGGGAGAGAGAGAGAAAGAGACAGAGACAGAGACAGACAGAGACAGAGACAGAAAATGAGAGTTACTGAGAATGAGTTCTGCCTGTGATATTTTGAACTGGAGATGAAGAGTAATGATTTCATGTTTACCTGGCTCAGGCAATAAACCCAAAGCTGTCTGAATTATTTGCACCAAATATGAGTGCCCAGAAATAGCATTGACACCTGACCTTTTCTGCTGGAAAGAGCTGACTCTGTAGCAGGAACGTAAAGCACCTGGAGAGGAAAGGAGGCAGGGTAGAAGAGGTGGAAGGAGATAATCTTTGAGCCTCGCGCAAAGTGGCCAGGGGTAGGGAAGTACAGGTGAGGAGGGATTTCCTTCTAGTTAACAGAAATGGACTTTAAAGGGACATAAGGGACTCCGGTGAGAATTCTCACTCTCCATGCAGAAATTCTGGGCTCAATTCCCAGCCCATGAACCTCATTAGCTGCCACCACCTGCCCATTAGTGGCCACATGTGCACTGCTGTGACGCTGAGCAGGCCACAGTGCCACTCCTGGACTAACAAAGACGAGGAGGAAAGGCCTGGCAATCTAATTATGGCAGCTGACTATTAAAAACAACAATTTGATGTGTAACCAATTATGAGGGTGGTAGAGGTCAGCATTTTGTTGTCACGCTTGGGGTACACATGAGTTGGGGGCTAGCTTGACGGAAGCTAATAACAATAGTAACAATTTTCCTTAAGATATTTAAAGAAGTCTCACTGCTGTCACTCACTTCAGAAAACTCATTCTCTCTTGAATTACTAGCTAGATGTCAATGCCCAAATCAAGTTGCACTTTAA
>NW_006399778.1:21270601-21278631 GCF_000299155.1 Elephantulus edwardii | reverse complement strand
CAGAATTGCTTCCACTGTGGAAAGCTGGGCCACTTCAGTAGGCAGTGTCACAGATGAGAGCCACAGATAGGCAAGGGAGTAGAGAGGAAGCTCCCATTCACTTGCTTTAACTGTGGATCTGAAGGACACTTGGCTAATGGTGGTCACATCAGGTCCTCGTGGCTGACAGGACTGACAGGCCCAGCTCCTAGCTGGACACAAAGGAGGATGCGTCAGTGATTTAGATTCTCCCAGAAGAGCTGTGGGTGAGCATCAATATTACTGGTAAGTATATACGTTTTCTCCTGGACACAGGAGCCTACTATTTGGTCCTAAAAGCCTTTTGAGGTCCTAACTCTTCTCTCTATTTCTTAGTTGTTGGAATTGATGGAAAAACCTCATAAGCAGTTCCTTACTTCACCTCTGCCTTGCATGTGGACTTCCGAGTTGTACAACAACCCGTGGTAGATGGAATTTGCTCCAGGACTAAAGAACAATAAATGACATAGTTGAGCCTCTAAAAAAAAAAGGGTACTTTCAATGAATAAATCATTGAGTGTACAGAGTTCTATCATTCTATCTCCAGTAGATTTCCCAATTCTATCTTCTAAATGTTTGACTCTGCTTCAATGGGTATTGATTGTAGATACAAGTAAAATTAAATCATTGACCATGTAAAAAAAAAAAAAAAAAAAAGAACACGGAAACAGCCCAGATGTCCAACCACACAAATGAATGGGTTGAGAAATCATGGTACATTCTCACAATGGAATACTATGCAGCACATAGGAGCAATGATTTTGTTAACTAACTTTGTTATCTAACTTGGGAGGGACTGGAGAGCATTATGCTAAAGTGAACTAACTGTGCCCCAAAAGGACAAATACTGCATTAGACTATTACTGTAGAACATGTATGAAGATCCAAGTGGAAAAGGGTGGCAGCAGAGGGGTGACGATGGGATGGGGGAGATTTGGTTAATCATAGAGTCTTACAATTTGATGGGTGGAGGGAGAGGTGGGTAGAGGAAATGGGAAAGATCCAGTATGAAAAACAATGCATGCAAGCTTTTAAGTAAACCAGTATATAATAACAATGTTATTTAAAAAAAATCGGGAAAGAAGGTTGTAATCTTTCACCACACCTTCACAGTTTTCAAGTTATATGTTGAGAAAATCATCTGAGAAGCTTGGCTGTATAAAGCACATTGTGTCATCAGGAGTGGAGGAGATTCATTGGCAACCTAAAAATCCACAACTTTGCTCCCTGAAAGCAAACAGTTACTAGAAGCATTTACTGACACAGAGCGAAGACTATAGCCTTCAGTATGGATTTCACATGTCCACAAGAAAAACGAGAATCTGATAAAAATGAAACTAACAACAATGATAATAAACCAGTAGGCAACATCATAATAAGCAGAGGGAAGACTGATGATGACATTTTATTTGGATACACAATCAATGTCAACGGGAGTAGCAATCAAGAAATCAAGTGACATATGTTGTTGTTGATAGATGCCCTTGAGTCAAGTACAACTCGTCATGGTCTATAAGCAACAGAACTGAACCCTGCACTATTTTGTGCCAGTCTCATCATATCTGATATACTTGAAACCATTGCTGCAATCACCAAGTATGTCCATCTTGTTGGCAGTCTTCCTCCCTTTCACTTACCATTCACCTTTCCAAGCATGATATCCTTTTCTTTTAATTTAATTTTATTAATTTTAATGAACATTTACAGAGATTTTGGATTTCTATTCATTCATTGTTGCACTATTTTCTCTAACCCCCCAGTTTGTTCCTCTCCCCCCCCCTTGAAAGTCTGTTTTAATTGTTCCATTGCCACAGTGCTTGTCAAAACCGGTTCTGACTAATCTCCTTTGTCAGTGTGTCCTTTGCCATTCCCTATCACTCTTCCCTGAGAGAGATTCCACCCTGATTCATAAGGAAAAGGGGACGGCGTATTCTCTTATCTACTTCCTGCTGAAAAGGGATGCTGTAGGTTTCAGGGTGAAGATATCTCTCTACTCTAAAGGGCCCCTTTGGCAATAGGAAACATGTAGACTATTGTGGAGATTGATTTTGGAATTTAGATGCACTGTTATCAATTGTGCTTAGCCATACATGTTCATATTCTTGAAGATGTATCATGGAAGTGTTGCAGCCTAGAAGACACAAATTTAACTAACAAGTTAAAAGTACCTGTGTCAAAAATTAAAAGCAATAATATTCCAAGTAGAGGTTCTAACAGTGGCACAAATCAAGTTACAGAGAGAAGGTAGTTCTTAAAATGAAAGGCCTATTGACTAGCACTTTGTTACAGTACAACCATTCATATACATCATATTTTGCATCTTTAATTACTGTTGATGTATGCTTTTTATCACCTTCAAATCTCATGTTTCCTGTTCCTTCACTCCACTGCCCCACATCCACACACTAACCTCTGCTGTCCTGATAATTTTTCATAGATTAGAGAGTGTTTCCAGCTTTGTGCCCATTTGCTGAAACATTTTAATTGATATTCTATCAGTTCCTGAAGCGTTATTTATTTATTTTGCCTGTACCTGCAGTTCTATGCAGACTTTTCCCTTCAGTACTGTTGGTTCTTAATCATATTCTACTTCCTGAATTGGTTCAGAGTTGACTGATACTATTTGGTACAACGTCTCAGTGCATTCTTTCAGTCATTGATTGACATTTCCTATATCCCTTAATATTTTGCTCACTATGTTATTATGTGCCATCAAGTTGAATATGACCCACAGTAACCCTATGAACAACCCCCTTTCCTATACTGTGCCATCCTTATACTTTCTGACACAATAGAGCCTATTGCAGAAGTCACTGTGTTGGTCTACTTGGTTGAGGATATTCCTCTCTTTCACCAATCCTCCGCCTTTCACTGATGTCCCTATTCCAAGGAATAGCTTCTCCTTGCAGTGTGCCCAAAGTATGTGAGTCAAAGCTTCAACCTTCAAGAAGAAGCACTCTGGCTGCATCTACACCTTCTCTAAGACATCTCTGTTCTTTTGGCAGTCCATGAGATAGTAAATGCTCTTCTTCAACACCACAGCTTGAAGCTATCAAATTTTCTGTCATCCTTATTCATTGAACAGCTCCAAATGAATATCAAGTGATTGGGAAGACCATGGCCTGAATCAAATACATCTTAGTGTTCAAACTAACATCATTGCTCCTCAATAATTAGGAGAAGCCCTGACAGCAGACTTTCCCAGTGCAATACGTCTCCTGATTTCCTGATGCTGGCACCAATGGTGTTGATTGTGCAATAAAGTAAGACGTAATTATTGTCAACTTCAATATTTTCTCCATCTGTCATGATGGTGCTTATTGGTCCAGTGGTAAGAAGTTTTCTTTTCTTGAAGTTGAGATGCAATTCATATTGAAGGCTATGTTATTTGATTTCTGTAACAAGTGCTTTAAATCCTCCTACATCCTAAACAACATGACTCTGAAACTCTATGAACTTTGATAAATGACAAATGTCATAGAAAGGCTTCAAGCCTTTTGTTCATAGGGTCGCCATGAGTCGTGCTTGACTCAATAGCATAAAACACCACCACTTTCAGAAAACGAGGTTGTGCCACCTGCCTGAGGCAGTTTCTTGATAAGTATTGCTCTAATCTTGTTGACACATTCTTCTTCGTAGAGATTCTAGTTTCTCAAATAATTTATTCTGCACACATATTTAATAGGTATGGAGAGATGATATAACCCTGATACTTCCTGTTCTTAATTTTAAACCAGATACATGTTTTTCATGAGTACAATTAAGTGTTCTGGAATTACCATTCTTCTCAGTATTAGACATAACTTGTTATGATCCACACAGTCAAATACCTTTGCATAGTCAATAAAGTATAAATAGACATTATTCTGGCATTCTTTACTTTCAATCAGGGTCCATCTGATATCAGCAATGACATCCCTTGAGCCACAGCCTCTTCAAAATCTTGCTCCAACTTCTGGCATTTTCTTGTCTATGTACTGTTCCAGCCATTTTTTTAAATAAAGTTTTTATTTTGTACTGGTTTACTTAGAAAATTCTTATATGTTGTTTTTCACACCAGATCTTTCCTGTTTCCTTTACCCACCCTGCCCTCCTCCCATCAAATTGTGTGACCCTATGATTACCTCCCCCACCCCACACATCCTCACCCCTCTGCTCCCACCCTCCCCGACTTTTCCTAGTTATGTATTTCTACAATAATGGTCTTATATAGCATTTGTCCTTATGGGACTGAGCTAGTTCACTTAGCATAATGTTCTCCAGTTAGGCAGTGATTTTCAAAATCATTTCTCCTTCTTGCTATGTAGTATTCCATCATGTGAACATACCATAATTTCTCAGTCCACTTGATTGCAGTTGAACATTTGCACTGTTTCCATATTCTTGTGATGGTGAATAATGCTTTTATGTACTATGGTGTATAAGTGTCTGTGCCTCAGTTCTAATATTCTCAGCATATATTCCAAGCAGTGGGATACCTATGTCATATGGAATTTCTATGGTCATCTTTTTGTTGTTGTTTATTTCCATCAAGTCCAGCACAACTCATAGCCGGCCGCCCTATGAACAAATGGCCTGAAGCCTTTCTATAATTACAATTTCTCAAAGTTTCCAGAGGCTTGCTGCTTAGGAACTGGATGCCACTCCTGTTCAGCTTTTGAGGAACTATCCAACAGCCTTCCAGAATGGTTGTATTGTTTTACAATCTCACCAACAGTGTAAAAGAGTTCCTATTTCTCCTCCTCTTCCCCAATATTATTACTGGCCTAGTCTACAATATAAAGAGACTGCAAAATACAGTCAGAAATGCACAATCTGGGGAGGATAAACTGATGAATGGGACCTTCTAAAGATTAAATTCCTGTGTGCATAAAAAACATTTTCCAACAGAGGGAAAATAAAACCTACTGACTGGGAAAAACTTTTGACAAGACCATTTGAGATAAGGGTCTCGTATAAAAATGTACAGAATCCTACAGGGTCTTCACAAGAAAAAGACTGATAACAATTGCAAAATGGGCAAAAGACATGGAAAAATTTTCACAGAGGAAAATATTCACGTGGCCAACAGACACATAAAGACTCAAAATCACTTTCAATAAGAGAGCTGCAAATCAAAACCACAATGAGATATGATCTCACCCCAGTAGCAGTAACAAAGCTTAATAGGACAATAATAAATATTCTACCCTGCTTTTAATGATCTTCAGTAGCATTTTCTTTGCATGTGATATTAACAATATTATTTGATCGTTTCCACATTCTGTTGGATGACTTTTCTTGGTAATGGGAACAAATATGAATCTCTTCCAATCCATTGGCCAGATATCTGTCCTCTAAATTTCCTGGCATAGACTGGTGAATGCATCCAGGGTTGCATCTGTTAGTTGAAACATGTTAATCAGTAAACCATTGATTCTTGGGGCTTTCCCCCACCTCAATCTTTTCAGTGAAGCTTCAACTTCCTCCTAATTTATTACCATTGACTCCTGCTTATATGACACTTCCTGAAAATTTTCAGTATCAGTCAATTATTTTTGGTACAGTTACTTGGTGTATTTCCTCCATCTTCTTTGATCCTTCCTGGATCATTCGCACAGTGCTCATAGCATTTTTCAATATTGTGGCTTGAGGCTTAAATTTGTTTTTAATTCTCTCAGTTTGAGAAATGCAGAGCGATTTCTTCCCTTTGTATTCTCCAGTTCCAACTCTTGACCAATTTTGCACATAGAATCTTCCAATGCTACAACTTGAGGCTTGACTTTTTCTCTCACTTTTTTCCTCTTCAGAAATGTGAACAGGTTCTTCTTCCTTTTTGCTTTTCTAACTGCAGGTCTTTGCACCTTTAATTATAATGCTTGATCTTATCAGTTTGATCTGTCCTTTGAAATCTTTTGTTCAATTCTTTCATGTTATCATTCCTTCCAGTCACTTTAGTTTTACATCAAAGAACAATTTTCTGAGTCTTTTCTGACAACCACTTTTCAGTCTCTTCTTTCCTTATTGTATTTTTAATGACTTTTTAACACCAATGATCAAAGATCTGAGGAGATGTGGGATTAAATCAATGAAGTTAAACTAAAAGAAAGTAATTTTTTTTTAAAAAAACCCCAAAACTTAAATGAATTGTAGCTACACATGCTGAGGAAGGTCAAGGACGGTAGTCTTCAATATGGATTAAAGCTCAACATCAAGAAAACAAAGATTTTCACCACTGGACCAATGACTGATGGATGAAAGATTGAGGTTGTTAAAATCACAGTTTGCTCATTTCCACAATCAATAATCTTAACACCAGCAGTCAGGAAATCAAAAGATGAATTGCACTGGGAAGATCTGCTGTCGGGGACCACCCAGAGTACTGAAAAGCAAAGATGTCAGTCTACGGACTAAGGTGCACCTAATCCAAGCCATGGTCTTTGCAATTACTTGCTATGCATCAGAGACCTAGACAATAACTAAGAATGACAGAAAAAGAATCGATGCCTTCAAATTGTGGTGCTGGAGAAGAGTCTTGAACATACCATGGACCTCCAAGAAAACAAATAGGTCTGTCTTGGAGAGGGTGGAACCAAGTTTCTCCCTGGAGTCAAGGAATCTGAGGCTTAGTCTGATATACTTTGGGCATGTTACCAGAAGTGACCTGTCTTTGGAGAGGGACATCATGCTTAGAAGAGTGGAGGGAAAGTGCAGGAGAGGAAGACCCCAGATGAGATGGATTGACAGTGACTGACGCAATGGGGTAATGTGTTGGAATTACTGAGACTGGCTCAGGACAGGGTAGGCTTCACAGCTGGTGTACATAGGGTTAATAACAAAAACAATTATACAGGTAAACAATAACTAGAGAAAAGACTTAGCATAGTGCCTAGAAAATGGTGAACATTGGGTAATGGATAAATGGGATTACTAC
The DNA here is from genome assembly GCF_000299155.1 of Elephantulus edwardii. Taxonomy (NCBI): domain Eukaryota; kingdom Metazoa; phylum Chordata; class Mammalia; order Macroscelidea; family Macroscelididae; genus Elephantulus; species Elephantulus edwardii. Next base: position 21,271,700 of record NW_006399778.1, on the reverse strand, counting down.
TGAGGTGTTTTGTTTTTTTAATAAAATTTTTATTTTATACTGATTTACTTACAAAGTTTGTGTACATACTGTTGCTATGCCTTCTACTACTACTACTTCTACTACCAAAACACTACTATTTCTATTACTTGTTGTTAATTGCACAGGAGGAGATCACCCATCTTTTGCTCATGGAGCAGCTGGTGAATTTGAACCACATATGTTTGGGTTGGCAGCACAACTCCTTGATACTAAGTCACCAGAACTCCCTTCTCTACTACTAAATGATGAGTGTAATATGAAGCTTCAGGAAAATACAAGGAAAAATATTAGTGAGGGAACTTTGGCATTTTATCTCACATACAGAGCAAAGACAAGGTCTATTTCCCCCAACCTTCCTATTTCTAGAGAAGCACTTCAATTTTGATGTGCATTCTCCAAAAAATTTGTTTCAATTATCTAGCTGGAAGTTGCCAGCAGTTTGATAAAAAATTTAATAGGAATCACAGGCAGCAGGTCCACCTAATGATGACTGGGAAGCGACAGCATCTGTTGCAGGTTCACCAAGAACCATTTTCAATGACACACTCTCTCTCATGAAATGAAAAATTAATTTAAAAATTGCCATCCCAGATGCAGCCAGAGCAAACATTCCTGGAGTCCAAAAAATATGGGGGGAGGTGGGAAGACCTCGGAAGTATGTACAGGGGATGATATGCTTGTGGGTCTCTGTCCATGTTTCTACCGTTCACAATTTATACAGAAGTATACATGTATATATATTGTGTGCATGTTTATCTCCTTTATTAAAGCAAAAAAGGAATAAAAAGTGGAAAAAAAAAGTGAGAAACTTGAGGCTATGTATGCGACCCTAATACATTTCAGCATCACGTCTAGTTTGCTGGATTTTAACACAAGCAGTAGTCTGCCTCTGCCTCTGCCTCTGCTTCTGCCGCTGCCTCTGCCCCTGTCTCTGCCCCTGCCTCTGCCCCTGCTTCTGCCCCTGCCTCTGCCTCTCCCTCTCCCTTCCTCTCTTTTCTGTGCCATCTCTCTCTGTCTATCTCTGTCTTCTGTCTCTCTGTGTCTCGCTATCTCTGTCTTGCTCTCTGTGTCTCTCTGT
>NW_006399778.1:21268544-21270501 GCF_000299155.1 Elephantulus edwardii | reverse complement strand
TATATGGCACTTTTGTAGCAAAGTAATTCATGCTTATTGCTTAAATGTCAAGTAATGCTAGAAAGTTTGACAGAAAACCAGTGTCCTGGCCTGTCTCTAGCTTCCGTCTATGCTCTCCAGAATTCGAAAATTCAAACAACTGTCTCTGAATCTTTGTAGATTTTTCTTATAGCATTTGCTTCCATATTTCTAAAGAAAAGGTATATATTGGCTTATTCTGTCTGGAATGAATGCTTTATCTTTTACTTCAGAGTACACAAATCCACTGCTATGAAATCATTATGACTCATAGTGATCATCATCTCGTAAGACAGAATGGAACTGCCCTAAGATTTGCAAGGCTCTAAATCTTTAAAGAAGCAGACTGCTGCATGTTTTTCCATAGCACAGCTGGGAGGTGTGGTGGTTGTTGTTATGTGCCAAAGAGTTGCCTGCAAGTCATAGCGACCCTATGTACAGCAGCTCTGAACCCTGACCCATCCTGAGCCAGTCTTACTGACTTCAGCATACCTACCCTCATTACCCTACTTACTGTATCAATCCATCTCATCCAGTGTCTTCCTGTCTTAAAATATCCCTCTACTCAAGTGCAAAAAAAAAAATATCCCTCCAAGCATGATGTCCTTCTCCAAGGGCCGATCCCTTCTGGCCACATGTAGTCTTCAATATGAATTTAAGCTGGACATCAAGAAGACAAAGATTCTCACCACCAAGCCAATCGGCAGCACCATGATAGATAGAGAAGAGATTGAGGTTGTTAACAATTTCTGCTTGCTTGGGTCCACAATCAACACTCTTAGTACCAGCAGTCAGGAAAACAAAAGACGAATTGCACTGGGGGGAAAAAAATCCATGGTCCTTCCCAGAGTACAGAGAAAGGTGTCTAAAGAGTAATATGCACCTAGTCATGGTCCCCACAGTTACTTGTTATGCATCAGAGATCTGGACAATGACTAAGGATGACAGAAAAATGGATGCCTTTCAGTTGTGGTGTTGGAGAAGAGTATTGAACACACCATGAACTTCCATGAGAACAAACAGGTCTGTCTTGGAGAGGGTGAAACCTCCAGGTTTCTCCTTGGAGGCTAGGATTTTGAAGCTCCATCTCACATACTTTGGAGGTTTGAATGGTTAATATTTTTACTAGTTGATGAACATTATAAGAATTGTGACTGTAAGGCTCCCTCCTATGATGAATAGATGAGGATTTTTGGCCTTGGACATCCGTATCATGATATTCTAAACAAAAACAATCTGAAGGAGGAAACAATAGAAATAATATGACATACAAATAAAATCTTATTGAAGATTATCCCAAAACAGTTGTAATAAATGCATAGACAGGGAACTGCCAGATTTTCAAGCTATATTCAGAAGTAGAATAAATTGTATTTAGAAGAGGCCCTGGCACCAAGGATATCATTGCTGATGTCAGATAGCAAAGAAAGATGAAAGCAAAGAAATATGTTTACCTGTGTTTTGTTGACTACACAAGGACATTTGACCGTGGATTATAACATTAAAAAATGACCATGACAAAGAATAAGAATATCTAAACACTTAACTGTGCCATACAGAGCTAGTTCCTAAACTGGCTGGTTTAAAATGGTTTAACTGTATGGTTTGGAGAGAATGTGGCAAGATAGGAATTCTTATACATTGCTGGTGGGATTGTAAAATGGTACAACTACTCTGGAAGGCAGTTTGGTGTTTCTTCAGAAAACCGAACATAGAAATTCGATATGACCCATCTATTCCACTGCTTGGAATATACCCTGAAAAATGAGAACTGAGGCATAAATGGAGACTTGTACACCAATATTCACAGCAGTGTTATTCACCATCTTAAGAACATGGAAACATGCACTGAAACAGATGAGGGAGAAAACTGTTTAAAAGAGATATGTGATTAGGTATTTCTGTCATGACAGGAGTCTAGAGCGATGGCTACATGGTG
>NW_006399778.1:21253886-21259229 GCF_000299155.1 Elephantulus edwardii | reverse complement strand
ACCCTCCTCTGGGTTTTCAGAAGCTATACTTTGTACTGGAGGAGAGCTTGTCTTGTCTTTCCCCTGTAGAGCCGCTGGTGGACTTGGACTTGGGTTGGCAGCACAATTCCTGAACCACTAGAAAAACAGAGAAGACCAGGAGGTTTAACTAAACATGTTACAGGCCAATTAAGTAGGAAGTTCTATGAAATCATGACTCTAAACCTTGCAACCAAAGGGCAGAATCTCATATTTTGTCTGGTTGTACATAAGCAGCTCCAGAAACTAAGTAGCTAGTGTTTCTCTCTCTCCCTCTCCCTCTCCCTCTGCTTCTCCCTCTCCCTTTCGTGCTGTCTCTGTTTCTGCCTCTGCCTCTCCCTCTCCCTCTCGCTCTGCCTCTGCCTCTGCCTCTCCCTCTCCCTCTGCCTCTCCCTCTCCCTCTCCCTCTCCCTCTTCCTCTCCCCTGCTTGGGAGCTCACCGATGGCATTCATCATTTGGAGCTTTCATAGTAGATGGTGTTGGTTTATTTAGCAAGCTACAGATGGACAGTGTCCAGTATTAACTGTGCTCATCTAGCTTGCTCACAGTCACTGAGTCCATCCAGAGAATGCGGGTAAAGCCTAGGTCTCATTATTGGCCATTTCACTTTATTACCAAATCCTGAGCAAGCATTAATTACCTGAGGAATGCATATCATAACCTTTTGAAAAGCTCTTGACTTGTGTTTTGGGGTACATCAAGGTACTTGTGGGCTGGTTGAACCTTTTCTGTTTAGTAAGCATACTTTATTTGTTCCATATCCATTTCTATCCATTCATTTTAAACTCTGCATAGAATATTAAAACCTGATGTTATGTCCTGGTGGAAGTAAAGGCAGACAGTAAAGGAAGACGGAATAATTTCTGTTTTTATTTTTTGAGGAACTACTACACAGCTTTCAACAACACCTGTATGATCTTGCATTCATGCTACCAATTGTGGTGGTAGCGGTGTTAAGTGTTGTCGAGTCATAGGCAACTCACAGCAACCTTATGAATGAAAGAGCTGAATGCTTGTATAATTTTCTCCAGGTTCTTAGGGTTTCCTGAGATGAGCTATTGTGGAAGTGGATGCGACTCCTGCTTCCAAGGTTGTTTTAATTGAAAAGCACCACCAAACTCTATACCATGGGTAACCATTATCACATTTGACTCATCAGTGTCACAGTGTTCAGCTTCACAGCAACCACAAGTTACCTCTGTACAGCAAGTGGACAACCATTGAGTAAACTAACAAAATTAGACTCTTTGCCATCAAGTTTAACCAATTCATAACTGACCCTTCATTGGGTTTTCAGAAGTAAATCACAAGGTAGTAAACTGCTATATTCTCTCTCAGAGCAGCTTGCCCTTGTCAATATTTCTTCTTCCCTGTATTTCTTTTTAAATCTTTTGTTTTAATCTTAGCCATTCTAGGGGAGCACAATAATTTCTCATTGTGGGTTTGATCTGCATCTCTTTGATGACTAAGGACATTTAACATCTTCTTGTGTGTTTGATATTTGATATTCTCGTCCGCAAAATATCTGTTGAAGTCTTTTGCCCATTTGGGGATTGGATTATTTTTCCCTATACTGTCAAGTTGTCACAGGTTTGTTTGTTTTAAGTTGTCACAGTTTTATACATATTTTGGTTACTAGATTTTTGTCAGATATCTTGTTTCTGAAGATATTCTCCTATTCAGTAGCTTGCCTTTTTATATTTTTGGTAGAATTTACTTGTTTTATCTTTTGTTGTTTCTGCTTCTGATGTTATGTTAAATCACTCTTTGCTAAAGCTAAACTTGACAGGTTTGCCATTATGCCAAGCCTTTGCAGTGATACATGGCACAGAGAAAATGCTGGCTAACACGTCTCATCAATTCTCAATCAATGCTTCTGACTAAACATAGTTCAACACTTCGTCAGTCCAACTTTCCCTCTCCATGCCTACATCACTGCCCTGATTCAGACCTTTCCACTTTTCTGCCTGCTCTATTTTAAGAGCATCCTCATCTGAACAATCGATATTATTTCTCAAAAATACATATTGACCATATCATTTCACCCTTCCTGCTTAAAATGCTTCATGATGACCCAGTGACCACAGAAAAGCCTTCTCAACAGGGAAACTTAGTCCCTTCATAGTTGCCAGAGAGACCTCTGCCCTGGACTCTGGCCTCCGTACCCATGCTCTATGAACTCCCTTACTCTCTCTCCCCTTTCTTTACCCAGTTCTTCCCTTCATTTGCTTCCATCCCTCCCCCTTTCTATTCCTTCTTCCCTTTTTTCTTTCCTCTATACATTCCTTTTCTCCCTTTACTTCCTTCTATTTTAATTCCCTTTCTTCTGCCACATCTGTTTGTACTCCTTTCTCTGATGTCTACTGATGTTTGCTGAGGTTGTCAAGGTACAGGGAGTTCTGCTTGGCTAAGAGATCACAGTTCTCAGGGGCTTATACCAGAGATAGCCAGCAGGCCAGTGGCAACCAAAGAATTATATGACAAGTGCTGTCTCAAAACAACTCATTATCATTGACTCAGAATTAGCTCCTAGCTGACCCTCCATAGGTTTTCAGAGGCTACAAATCACATATGAGAAGAAAGCCCATCTTTCTCCCAAGAGGCAGCTGTTGGATTCTAACCATCCACCTTTGAATTGGCAGTACAACTCCCTAGTGACTTGGCCACCAGAAGAATCATTGACCTGGTCAATGAAGTTGAGGACTGCATCTCAGAGGAAGTATTTCTGCCAAGGAGAAGAAACTGTGTGTGGATGTGTGTGCACATACTGTCATTTGAAGTATGACCACTTCCCTGAGGGTCACCCAACCGCTGAGTCAGGTGCTCTTGGTACAGCTCACCCCCCTCTTTCTCCTCCCTGCTGAAGTTTCAGTCAGTCTGGTGGCAGCTCTGTCCATGTGACTTATCTGCCCAGAGCACACAAGAATCAGGAACTTCCACATACTCAGAAGAAGCAGGAAATTGTGAGCAGTATCTGAACAATCTAGAAAAAAAAATTACAATGAAAGAACATACTTGGTTGACATTATCTCAAAGTTGAGTGTCTTCTTTTCTGCTGTTGTTTTGTGCACCTACCTCTCCTGCTGCCCTTTAGGTCAAAGTACCAGAGAACATTCACAGGGACTTGCTTTGCTTGCATTGAGACTTACAGGATACCAAATCCTCTGTTTTTCTTCACCTTAAGGGGGAGATATAAAAGGGTAGCTTAATATTTACCTAGGTGTACTTGGTGTTATGTTTTCCTTACCTAGCAATCCTGTAACAAAAGTATTATGAATAAGTGACTTTAAAGAAAAGATGAATTTTCTCTGGAGACTAAGGTGCACCTGATACAGGCCATGGTTTTTGCAATCACTTGTTATGGATCAGAGAGTTGCACAATGACTAGGGAGGATAGAAGGAGAATTGACGCCTTTGAGCTGTGATGCTGGAGAAGAGTACTGAATGTACCATGGACTGCCAAGAAAACAAATAGATTCATCCTAGAGAGGGTTAAACCAGGCTGCTCCTTGGAGGCAAGGATTCTGGGGCTTCGTCTGACATACTTTGGACATGTTGTAAGGAGAGACAGGTCTTTGGAGAGGGACATCATGCTTGGTAGAGTGGAGGGACAGCGCAGGAGGGGAAGACCCTCTATGAGGTGGATTGATTCAGTGACTGGGGTAATCGGGATTGATGTGTCAGAGGCAGTGAGATTGGCACAGGATAGAGCAGGGTTTAGGGCTGTTGTACATAGGGTCGCTATGAGTCGCAAGCGACTCAAAGGCACGTAACAACAAACAAACAACAAGGTGTGAGTGGGAATTCAGGATACTTTGAGAAGGCTCTCTGCCTGCTCCAGGGAATGTCTTCATCTGGCCTCTGCAGTCTTGGGATTCTTGTGTCCTCTGTGAGCTTCAAATGACATTTAATATCTTGCCCTATACTGTGCTGTCCTCATTATCTCTAACACACTAGTTATAGAGGATATTTTGTTGTTGTTGGGTACAAATTCAATCCATAATATGCCGGAACCTTTTAAAGAAGCCTTACCTCAATTATCCTTCCTGTGGTCAGGCACTGGTATGACAGACTTATTAATGACCAAGCCTCCTGGCATGATCATGGCTTGTTCTTATGGACTGTTGTTGAAAGAGATTTGGTAGTGTAATCCATATTGTGTTGTGCTGCTAAAAAAAATCCCTTGTCTCTGGATAGGAATCTACCATTTGCTCCTCAAGAAAAAGATGGATCATCACCTCCTCTTAAGACAGACTTGGAAACTCAAGGGAGACTCTATGAATCAGAATCAACTTGAAGGCAGCAAGTTTGACTTGCGGGGTGTGTGTGTGTGTAGTTAGATTTCATCCAGTTCCGAAATACCTTGCCTTCAGAAACACTATGAACTTGGAAAAACTATCAAAGTTATGCAAGTGTTCAGGTCTTTCATTCATAGGGTCACTGAGTCGTCTATGACTACTCAATGGTACTTAACAACAACAACAACAATATCATCACCATCATCTCCTAGTGAGAATGTAAGCACCTTGAATGCAGAACCTAAATCCTTGGTTAAGTCTGATACCATCCTTGGCTGTTAAATCCTGTGGAATAAATTTTGTGCCATAGCAACCCTGTAGGACAGAGTAAGACTGTTTTGTGGAAGCCTTGTTTTGCTTTTAAATGGTAATCTTCACAGAAGTAGATCATCCTGTCCTTTTTTTTCCATGGAGCCTCTGAACTACTATCTTTACTCTTGAACTACTAACTTTCCCATTAGCACCTAACAGCATAATCATTTGTGCCACCAGGGCAGAAAATATGCTCTCCCTCCAAATTCCTACATCTCCCAACCAGGGCTGTATTAGGCCCTCTAGCCCCCAGGGCCTTGGTTCTGAGTGCCAGATGGAAGCTTTGCATACAATGTCTGTGATAGTTATCTACATGTTTACATATTCCACTTTTTTCAGAGGTGTTAACCTTTTTGAGTCCTCTCCCTTGACTGTCCTCATCAGTATTTTAGAATTGTTACAGGGGAAAAAAATAATCAAAGGACATCAAGCATCAAGTGTTCAGCCCTCATTTCACATGGCTGGGTGGTGGCTGCAATACCAAGCTACCATGCTGCAGTAAGGGAATTTAAAATCCAGATCAATCTTACCCTGTTGCATTAGCAATCTGTTTGCTTAAAACAAGGAAAGGTCATTACCAAACACTTTTTCCCAGTCTGTGGCTTCCCTTTTTACCCTGTTAGAGAAGTTTCTGGATGCGCATAGGGATTTGATTCTTAGAAGGTCCCATTCATCTATTTTATCTTCTCCTGGTTGTAAATTTTTCACAATACT
>NW_006399778.1:21251111-21252830 GCF_000299155.1 Elephantulus edwardii | reverse complement strand
GGGTGGGGGGCGGGGAGAGGGGTGCAACAGTGAATGAATGGAATTCCAAAATCTCTGTAGATGTTCATTGAAATGAAAAATAAAGACATTTTTAAAAAAGAAAAAAAAACAAACAAGGAAAGGTGGGGAGGTGCAATCACTACAAGAAGTGCCCTATGTATAACTTGATGCACTTGCAAAATGTGTTGCATGGTTTGATTGCTCTGGGCTCTTCACTTATCCCTGTGGTTGGAGGGAAGACATGATCCTGTCATTGTGGGTTTGCATTGTGTGCTGTTTGGGTTGACTGCACTTGGCTTTTTCTTTATTCTTGTGGAACGAGGTGATTACTCAATGACTCAGGATTTATTGCTCAGATATAAAGGGACAAGAAAATAGAGTATTCCCTTAAAGTAATTACTGTTGATCTGGGACTGCCTAATAGGTGACCCTAGTTTTCAGAGGCTGCAAATTGCATGGGAGGAGATTGCCCGTCTTTCTCCCATGAGCTGTTGATGGATTCGAACATCCAGAGAGGTACCACTTGTCAGCCAGCAGCTCAATTCCCTATGGACTAGACCAGTATAGGTCCTTTTGAAGAAAATTATTAGTTATGTGCCGTTGAGTTTATACCAACTGATAGCTGACCTAGACTCTAGCAGGTTTTCAGAGGCTGTAAATCTATGGAAGGAGATTGCTTCCTCCTACAGAGCTACTGGTGGTTTCAAACTGTCTCCCTTTGAGATGGCAATGCAACTCCTTACCACTAGGCCACCTTTCTTTTCAAAGGAAAGAAAAAGAACTATCAGTAAATGTATTGTAAATTTTGTCTCTGGGGAGAGGACCAGAAATAACAATGTATGCACCTGTTCTACGGCCAAAGCAATTTTATTATGGGTCTCTGTCCCATGCTGGCTGCCATATTTCCAACATTCTACATGCTTACGTGTGTATATTCCAATGTAACTAGGCTGGTGTGATAATAGTAACCATCCTTGTAGACTCATGTTCTTGGCTGCCAGCAGCCTTACTTTGAAGGCTTCCTTCCTTCCTTCCTTCCTTCCTTCCTTCCTTCCTTCCTTCCTTCCTTCCCTCCCTCCCTCCCTCCCTTCCTTACAAAGTTCATATATATTATGTTTCATGCTATTCTTCATTCACATTGTGTTTCATACAATCATTCTCACTCATTATCTTTTATAAAATTAATCACCTTTGGACCTTGCCCATTATTTGCCCAGGTTCTTCCCATTTCTCCCTCTCCCTCCACCCACAAGACTGTGCAGCCCTGTGGTTTTGCCCCTACCCATCCTCAGCCCTCCCCACCATGAATTCCCATGCGTATTTTACTAGTTATCCTATTTTTACAATAATGGGTGTTTACAGTATTTTCTCATTTAAGACTGCATTAGATCACTCAGCATAATGCTCTCCACACTCTTCCAAGTTATGTAGTACTTTTTTAAAATAGTTGCTCCAGAGTGCTGCATAGTATTCCATTGTGTGAATGTATCACAATTTCTTTTTTTTCCACATAATTTTGGTTTATATGATTGCATGCTCTCCACTCATAGATACAAATATTCAACATTGTAATTAATTTGGGGACAAAGAAGTTGCTTTTTTAAAAAATTTAATTTAGTTTGTTTATTTTTCATTTCAATGAACATCTACAGAGATTTTGGGATTCCATTCATTCCTTGTTGCACCCTTCTCCCCGCACAAAGCCCTCCCCCCTCCCCC
>NW_006399778.1:21244382-21246701 GCF_000299155.1 Elephantulus edwardii | reverse complement strand
TGTCCTGTAATTCTTCAAGTTTGTTTTTCATCCATTGAAAACATTCAATCATCTTTTTTCTAAATTCTGCATCAGAAAGTTCCATCAAACTTTCTGGCTTCATGAAATCCATTGCTACTGTGTCATTTTTTTTGGGAGATATCTTGTTTTGGGCTTGCGTGGTGAGTGAGGTACCCTGCTTCTTTCGAGACATTGAAGTGGAAGAGTTGTTGAAAACGAAGGTGTTAGTTGGTTCTTGATTTGATGTCAGTACTTCTCTATAAAGATGTCCAGTACCTTCCTTTTGTTTAGGTTGATGGGACCAACGTGGTAGGGCCAAACAGCAGGTTGTAGTAAAAAAAAAATAATAAAGAAACTAAATCTTCAATATTGGCCAACTTTCTCAAGTGATGTTGAAAAATGCTATAAAATTGGTCTTTTTTTTGTTCTTTTGTGTGGTTTTTTGTTTCGTTTTTGTTTTTGTTGGTGTTTTTTTTATCCCCTCGCGAGCTGGGTCGGGGGAGCAATGTGATACCTGAAGATGGGGGTCATGGGTCAGAGCTGCAGGGGTGTGTCCCACAATTTCTTAATCCATTTAGTTGTGGTTGGACAGTTGGGCTGTTTCCATGTTCTTGTGATGGTGAATAATGCTGCTATGACCATTGGTGTGCAAACCTCTGTTTGTGTCTCACTTCTAATTTCGTAGGAATGTACTAGCTGCTTATATGGAGTTTCTATGTTTAACTTTTGAAGAACTGCCAAACTTTCTTCCAGAGTGGAACTCAACTCTTTAATGCAAACACTTACTAATATCTTCTTGGACTAAACATTGGCATGGATCAGATGCATCTCTCTGTCCTAAAAGAGGTCACAACCTGCAATAACTTCTGACCACCTTGCTTTCTTCTTGTGTGCCATTGAATTAGAACTGACTCATACCAGCAGGTTTTCAGAGGCAGTAAAAAGGAGGACTTTGCCCTTTCTTCTACAGAGCAACTGATAGATTTGAACCACATACCTTAGGTATTGCAGCGCAGCTTCTTACCATTAGGTCATCATCTGGGGAGCCTGAAATTCATTAGCATCCACTTTCCTTGAGGGCAGCAGCTCAGGTATGTTCTAGGAGTTTCTGGGAGCTAAGAATCCTCTTTGTTTATCTTTGAAACTTGAGTAGAATTTGGTAGAAAGCAGCTGGCCTCAGAATGCTTCCTGAGATAAATTTTAAGATATACATTGATGTTGAATTGATTGAGTTATGGTGTCAGGGCAGAACTGTGTTCCACTGGTTTACAATAGCTGCTTTTTTTCAAAGTAGATCATATTTAGACAACTCTAGATAGATTCCGATTTTCAGTCTTTATGTTAGCAGTTGCGCATGTTAACCATTTGCCTCAACCAGGCACTCCATCAAAATTGATTTTATCTCATAAATACCCGAACTAGAAGTAAAGGCAGATGTTGTGTGGATTTGCTTTCCAGCCCCTTCCCCCAGCTCTTTACCTGGCACATACGTCCCCTTTTTATGTATCTCCTGCAGACAGCATGGGCTGTAATACTGCCAGGTCAGACACAGCAGCAAGCACCTTGTTAGTAGTGGGTTGCTCCTTATACCTTCACATGTGATTACAGAACTCCATTTCCAGTACCTGGTCTCTTTAACAGTTATCCTTAACCTGGGAAAAAAGAGGGAAGACCTCTTTTCTTTCTAAAATGTAAAAGGAAAAAACAAACAAACTTGTGTGCTGTTGCTGTGGTCAATCAAGTTGTTTCTGATTCACATTGAACCAATGGAAAAAAAGTCCAAATGCCTTCTAGGGTCTCTGAGGCTGTAATCTTTATAGGAGCAGACGATCATGTCTCCTTTTCCTGCAGTCTTGCCAGGTAGGCCCGAACAAATGGCCTTTTGCTTAGTATGTTGTTGTTGATTGCCTTTGAGTCAAGCATGACTCATAGCGACCCTATGAGCAAAAGGCTTGAAGCCCCTCTACAACTAGTGACATTTACCAAAGTTCATAGAGTTTCTGGAGGCACATTATTCAGGAAGTGAAAAGCACCAGGACTCCTTCAGGAAAATTTTACTGGATGGTTAAATGACGTAATGATTCCCTTGAAGGTTTGAGTGAGAGCTTTAATTTTGTAATGTGCTCGACACAGTTAAAATAAAATCCCTATTCTCAATGAACTTTAGTACTAGTGGAGGGAAATAGTGATGGAGAAACACTTCTCGACTGGCATGCTGAGTGATGGTAAATGTTATAATGAAAAATCAGTAAGTGTATTTGTGTGGTCAGTGACAAATTAGCCCTAAATTTTTTTCTTTTTTTATTATTATTAAATTTT
>NW_006399778.1:21233996-21242989 GCF_000299155.1 Elephantulus edwardii | reverse complement strand
TAAATTCTGGATATAAGTTCCTTATCTGATATGTTATTACCGAATACTTTTTCCCAGTCAGTGGCTTCCCTTTTTCCCCTGTTGGAGAAGTTTTTGGATGTGCATAGGGATTTGAGTCTTAGAAGATCCCATTCATCTACGTTATCTTCTCCTGGTTGTAGGTTTTCCAGCCCTAAATTTTTGCATTCAGCAGAGGTTTGCTTTGCATTGTGTCCAGTCTGATAAGGGTTGAGGAGCCTCTTTCATCTTGTAACTACAGCAGCAGGGACACATTAAGCCAGGGTCTCTGGTTGGAGGAAGAAGAAAAAAAAAGGAAGGAGGTACCACAGCTCCCAGTTGGAGCTAATCCTTGGAGCGATTCTTACCAATTTGTAGTGAGTTTGGGAGAGTTTGGGCTGATGACATTCTTGGTCTAGGTTAAGACTTTGTATTATTAGCACAATTAAGTGTTCTGGGGTCCCCATCTTCTCAGTGTTAGCCATCATTTGTTATGATCCACAAAGTTAAATACCTTTGCATACTAAAAAATCACAAGTAGACATTCTTCCGTTATTCTTGGCTTTCAGGTGTCATCTGTAAAGGATGTCCTGTGCCATGATACTAGTATTCCTGTTTGACTTTTTCAGTTTGCTTTTAGAGGTACAACATCTATATGTCAATTCAGTTATTGGGGAATGATTTACATGTTGCCAGTTACTTTATATCTTAGATTTGTATATGTTTGGGTATTATTATTTTTTTGCTGCTATTAATACAATACTTGTCTATCAGTCTGCTGTACTAGTGTAGCTTGTGAGGTGCTCTGATGATGAGATTTGTGCCATCAGTGTTTTGGGTACCAGAAGGGTACTATGGTGGAGAGAAAGCCACAGAGCTCCCAGATTAAAACAGACTAGGAAGAAGGATTGGTCATCTACTTCTGAAACAACAGGCCTCCAAACCCCCTATGAACAGACAAGTTAGAGGCAGTGGTGAAAAAAGAAAAACAGAAGGAAGACATGGTTAAGAGTCTGTGTTAATAGTTAACAGTGTCTAAACAAATAAATATGTCATGAAGAATGTGCAACCAGAGCACTCCTTAAAGGCAAGGAAAGGGAAACTTCGTCCCACATACCTTGGGCATGTTGTGGTGGAGGAGCCAGTCTTTGGAAAAAGACATCATGCTTTTTCCAAAGAGTGGCCCCTCTTAGCAACATGGAGGGTCAGCGAAAAAGAGGAGGACCGTCAATGAGGTGGACTGACACAGTGACTGTGACAATGGACTCAAGTATATCAGAGATGTTGAGGATGGCACAGGACAGGGCAGGGTTCAGATCTGTACCTCACAGGGTGACTATGAGTTGTGGTCACCTTGATGACACCTAACAGCAAGAACAACAAAAACAACAACAAAGGTATCCTGTGAGTTAAATGCTGGTGCTATCAAGGCCATGTTATTGTGGAAGGCTTAGCCCCTGTCTGCATCAGGAATATTCCACTGTGATGAGAAAGATAAGTATCCAGATAACTATAAATAAAGACAGTACATGGCAAGGACCGAAAAGGAGAAAAGAGAATGAGCCATTTAAGGGAGAAGATTCTATTTTGGGTAATTACTTGTTCATTTGTTTTTTTGTTTTTTTTTTTGGTTGGTTCATTTATTTTGCAGACATTTATTTAGTTCTAGGCCATGTGTGGGAGATGTGAATGTATGTAAGAAGTGGTTTCTGCCTTCGAGAAACTCATAAGCTCATGCAGGAGACGAATGATTTCAATACAGTGTGATGAGGGATGTAATAAATGCATGTTCCAAGTAGGCTTTCTGGGTGTGAAACCTGGCTCTATTGCAGTTTCTCACCCTTGGAACTATTGACATTTTGAGATGGAAATGACTTTGTCATAGGGGCTACCCTCTGCACTTGAGGGAGTTTAACAGCATCCTTGGTCTCTAACCACCAGATGCTAGTAGCACTCAGACTCCTAGTTGTGACAACCACATGTTTCTTTAAAACCATAAATCCAAACCCTCTGCCTTCCAGCAAATTCCAGGGGTGAGGATCTTTGTCTTCTTGAGGTTGGGATGCAATCTTTGTTGAAGGCTACTTTACTGTGATTGTTGTAAGGTGCTTAAAGTGAAGTAAGTTACAGTTATTGTTATCACTGGAGAAAGGTTTGTATGATTTGGAGATGACGCGCTTGAGGAAGATCTGAGTGCATAATACAGGTATGGAGGAGCACTGGGATATAAGACATACATGTTGACTGAGTGAGTGATGTTTGCAAAAAGCCTTGAATGCCAAGAAAGAAGTCCGAGCTCTGAGTCAGGAAGTGACAGTATGGTGAGGTTTCTGAACTGTGGTGGAAATGGAAACTTCACAGGTATTGTCATAGAGAGATTTTTGCCCTTCTTGAGACATCAGATTGGAAGCTTAGCTGTTTCCTGTAAACCTATGCCAATCAGAACCACAGACACCACACTCTATGACTCCCTAGGAGGTAGACCAGGCATTCATCTGCTGGGAATGGTGTGAATCAGAGCCTGAGAAGCCTGGGCCTTTGGATGGCTCTGCCTCCAGAAGTCTTCACTGTACTGGTCCACTGGTTATAATTCACAAGGAAAGGAGGTCTAAGAATGTATGTAGGGTTTAACTCTGAGGGAAAGCATGCTAATCCCTCCCTTTCTGGGTAGGGTTTTGCTGCTGAATCCAGTTCTCCTGAACTTAACCCTTATTCCAATCTCAACTGTTCAGTATTTCTGCTTTGGTCAAGCCAGTCAGATGGCTACCCCTTCCTCTCACCACTCCGATTCAAATTCAGGATTTCTTCACTTTGTTTTCTCAGTGACTTCATTCTCACTTTCTTTCTGACTTCAAGATATACTATATCAAAAAAACCCTCTATTTAATTAAAAAGAAATTGCTAGGTTTTTATTCCTGTGCATAACACATACTATTTGTTGAACAATTATTCTTTTTTTCTACCTGAAAAATGTTTTTCCTAAGAAACCAATGACGGAGAGTTGATGAAAAGGTAAAATCCACAATCGTGCCTGACAGGTAATAGGAATGACTTGCTAACAGACTCCGCATGATTCTTCCTGAATGCGTGCTCTGGGAAAGCAGGGAGTCTTGCTGTTTTCAGTTCTCTGCTATACACCCAGTACACTGCACAGAGCAAGCCTTCAATAAAGACACTTTTGAGCAAATACAAGTGAGTAGAACCCTAGGCTGGGGGTCTCGTGCGTGTGGGTTCAGGCTCTAATTTTGCCATTTGCTTGTCGCTGAGCAAGCAGGAAGCTCTGGTGGCACAGTCTGCAGCAAGCTGCACTACCAATCCAAAGATAGTACCTCTCTGGTGGTGTGAATCCACAAACAGCTCTACGTGAAAACAATGTGCGTTCTCTTCCCATGTGATTTACAGGCTCCAGGCTGGGAGCTGGTTCTGACTTAATTGCTGTGAGTTTTTGTCTTGGAACAAATCTCTTAGCTTCTGACTTTCCTTCGCTATTAATGGTATAATAAGTCATTTTACTTAAACACTTTGTGGGGACTTAGGGACAGATCCATATTCATATTTTACTTACGTTTGTAACCATAATTTATGAAGTGCTCTTGTTTTTATTTTCCATCAAATTTACTTCTACTTATGGCAACCTCAGTTTTCATACAGCATGCTTCCCATTCCTGTGCCATCTTCACAGCCATTGGTGTGTGTAAGTGCATGTATGAATCATTGCTATGTGCTCACCATCATATTTGGAGCAGGGCATGCATGAGCTCATTTTATTTGCCCAGTAAACAGTAAGCAAGTTATGATTTCCCTTACGGATGAGGAAGCTGAGGCTCAGGGAAATGCAGTAACTTGTCCAAGGTCACATGCAGGCAAGTGACAGCACTGTCTGGTTCTAAGGCCTGTGCTTTCTCCATTTCTCCATCTTATAAATTATTAAAGGATAGAAACTTACTTCATGCGTGACCTTTAAAAGCATCTATGAATTTAACAGCTCTTGATGGGGTTTCAAAAGGGATACCCTTACATTTCACATTATGCTTACCCATCCATGTATTATTTATTTATTCTGTTATATTTGACTGAATCCATGAGTTCTCTGGTGTGAGAAATTGGCTTATCTTTATTTTCTCAGTCCTGGCTTAGTTGTAATTTATATAGCTTTAGTCTTTCCTGGGTGGCCCATGACTTACAGATCATATTGCATATCTAGTACTCTGAGAAATGCTGGACATGTGGATGGGAGACCACTTACCTGATCCTCAATCATCTTGTCCAAATAGATGGTCTCCAAGCAGTCTAGTATTTGTGTCTTCATGGACACCCAGGGGTTCTGTAGCTCCCTGCTGCCTCCATGGCCAGGCAAAGCTGTGTGAGACCTCATACTCTGTGGTAGACTCCCACAGGCAGCTTAGTTTTCTTCTCCCCCACTCTGCTTTGACCAACCCATTCTACAAAGAGGTCCTTCCTCTTGCCCGTGTGTATTCCTCATGCAGCCTCCCTTTTTTATCACCTTTTTATTCACAGAGAATTTGTTTTCTTTCCAAGTTTCTTTAAGATTTCTGTTTTGTCCTTAAATCTGCCAAGCAACTGAACCATCCCCAAACCAAACCATTTCAAGTGGTTTAAAAATCTCTCAAGTTCATTGCCATCAAGTGGGAACTGACTCACAGCTGACCCTCCAGTGGATTTCCAAAGCTGTGATTGCATGGGAGGAGATTGTCTGCCTTTCTCCCTTGGAGTTGCTGGTACATTTGAACCACCAGAGAGGTGCAACCTTTGGGTTAGTAGTACAGTGCTATCAAGTTGCCTGTGACCCATAGTGACCCCACGCACAGCAATTCTAAACCCTTCCCTGCCCTGCGCCAGTCTCACTAATTCTAACACACCAAACCCCATTGTCCCAGTTTCAATCCATCTTATCTGGGGTCTTTCTCTCCTGTGCTGTTCATCAACCCTTCCAAGCATGATGTCCTTCACCAAGGACCAGTCTCTCCTGGCCACGTGACCAATGTATGTGAGACAGAGCTTCAAATCCTAGGCTTCAAGGAGAAACTTGGTTTCACTCTCACTAAGACAGACCTATTTGTTTTCTTGGCGGACCAAGGTATGTTCAAGACTCTTCTCTAGCACCACAATTTGAAGGTATTGTTTCTTCTTCTGTCATCCTTAGTCGTTGTCTAGCTCTCTGAAGTATAACAAGTTGTTTTGAAGACCTGACCTTATAGGGCCTAGTAAAACTACTCTCTAGAGTTTCCAAGACTGTAAATTTTTAGGGAAGCAGATTGCCACATCTTTCTACCATTGAGTAACTACTGAGTTCAGTAAGTAATCTTTTGTTTAGCAGATGAATGTTTAAGTACCGTGTCAGTGTTTTTGCTGTTGTTTTGTGTCATTGAGTTGACCACGACTCGACTCATGGCAACCCTAGGAAACAATGGTTCTGAACCTTGCCCTGTCCTGAGCCAACCTTCACTGACCCCATTGCCACTGACATTGTGTCAATCCATCTCATCCAGGGTCTTTGTCTTCTACACTGGCCCTTCTGAGAGACACATCCTTTTCCAACATCGTCACTGGAAAATGATAGTCCATCCTGGCAACATGTCCAAAGTACGTGGGATGGAGCTTCAAAATCCTTGTCTCCAAGGGATAAACTGGTTTCAGACCTGTTTGTTCTCAGTCCCTGGTATGTCCAGTACTTTCCTCTAGTACTACAACTTAAACATACCATTTCTTTCTCTGTCATCTTTATTCATTGTCCAGCTCTCGGATGGATAGTGAACAATTGAGAAGATGATGGCCTGGTTCAGGGGTACCTTAGTTTTTAGACTGACATCATTGCTCCTTAGCTCTTTGGATAGATCCTTGACAACTGACTATCCCAAAGCAGCTCATCTTCTGCTTTCCTGAGTGATAACGCCAAGAGTCTTGACTGTGGATCTGACCAAGAGGAGATCATTAACAACCTCAATCTTTTCTCCATCTATCATGACACTGCTGACTGGCCTGATGGTGAGGATCTCTGTTATCTTGTTGTTGAGATGCAAACTATATTGAAAGCTGCAGGCTTCAGTCCTTGACCTTCTGCAGCAAATGCTCCAAGTCCTCCTCAGTTTCCACTGGGAAGGTTGTATCATCTGCATAACACAAGTTGTTGATCAGTTGTCCAGTAGGGCTCCTTATTGAGAGTTTAGGGGTTTACAGTTTCTTCTTTTTGTTTATTTTTTTTAAGCAACGAAGATGTGAGGACTGCTTCCAGTGTGTTCTTTCCTATATGGTTTCCCTAAAGTGCTGCCATGGAAAAGGAAAATACATAGAGAAGGTGGAAGAGGAAGAAAAAGAGGAGAAGGAGAATAGGTCTCTTAAGTTGGTATCTCAAAATAACATATAGCCATGCACAAATCTTTAATAATCACTTAGTTATGTCAGTGCAGGGAAAATAAAAGTGAATAAAGGCAATGGTACTTGGACACAACAATGTGTGGAGAAGATATTCTGTTTGATTTGTTAGAGAAATGTGGATTCAATCATTTTGCCACTCAGTGGCTATTTGGGGTCTACAGAATCAACAGTTCTCAAAGAAATTATGTGTTTTGTGAAAAAATTTCTTGAGGGATGAGATAAAAAAACAAGACAAGGAAGAAGAAACGAGTCTAGATAGGATGGCTAGAAAAGTTTCCCTGAAAAGATAATATGGAAGGTAGTATTTATAGAATGAAAATATGTGATCGTACAAAGAGAGAATATGAACAAGACTTTTCAGCCAGAGGATTCAGCAGGTGCAAAGGTCCAGCGGCAAGAAAGACATTGGCATATTCAAAGAGCTGAAACGATAGTGTTAGAAGCCACATAAATGAGACTGAAATTATTACCATGATAGTACCTCAAATGAATTATTTAGTTTTAATTTGAACTTGCATATGGTAGTTGATGGTCTATTCCACAATCAGCACCTAGCCTAGTTGTCACTGCATGTTGAACTTCTCCAGTGATTCCTTCTACAGATTTAATTGATGTGATTCCTGTGCATACCATCAGGTGAAATATAGCCAGTGTTTCTGTTTCTTATAAAATACATCAGCAGAGAACTGCCAGAAGTCTAGGCTGAGTTTAGAAGGGGTCATGGTTCTAGGGATATTGTAACTAATGTTAGATGTATCTTGGCTGAAAGCAGGGAGTACCAGAGGAATATCTATCTGTGCTTCATTGATTATGCAAAGGTGTTTGACTGTGTGAACCATAACAAACTGTGGCTGACTCTGAGAAGAATGGAAATCCCAGAACATTTCATCCTGCTAATGCGAAACCTATACTTGGACCAAGAGGCAGTCGTCAGGACAGAGCAAGGAAACACTGCATGGTTCAAAATTGGGCAGGGCGTATGCCAGGGATGTGTCCTGTCTCCATACCTTTTCAACCTGTATGCACAATAGATTATCCAGGAGGCTGGGCTCTATAAGGAAAAATGCGGCATCAGGATTGGAGGACGATCTATCAACAGTCTGCGTTATGCAAATGACACAACCCTGCTTGCGGAAACTGAGGAGGACCTGAAGCGCTTGCTGCTGAGGGTCAAGGACTACAGCCTTCAATATGGATTGAGGCTCAATGTCAAGAAGACAAAGGTCTCACCACTGGACCAATTGGCAGCGTCAGGATGGGTGGTGAAGAGATTGAGATTCTACCCAGCCTTAGTCGGCTGGGCTCCACAATCAACACTCTTGGCACCAGTAGCCAGGAAATTAAAAGACATATTGCAATGAGAAAGTCTGCTGTTAGAGACCTCTCTAAAGTACTGAAGAGCTATGGTGTCTCTCTGGAGACTAAGGTGCATCTGATACAGGTCATGGTCTTTGCAATCACTTGTTATGCATCAGAGAGTTGGACAATGACTAGGGAGGATAGAAGGAGAGTTGATGCCTTTGAGCTGTGGTACTGGAGAAGAGTATTGAGGGTATCATGTACTGTTAGGAAAACAAACAGTTTCATTCTGGAGGGGGTTAAAACAGGCTGCTCCTTGGAGGCAAGGATTCTGAGGCTTTGTCTGATATACTTTGGTCATGTTGTAAGGAGAGACTGGTCCTTGGAGAAGGACATCATGCTTGGGAGGGTGGAGGGCAGGTGTAGGAGTGGAAGGCCCTCTGTGAGGTGGATTGATTCAGTGACACTGGGATAATCGGGATGGCATTGTCAGAGACAGTGTGATTGGCACAGGATAGAGCAGGGTTTAGGGCTGCTGTACATAGGGTCGCTATGAATCGCAAGCGACTCCACGGCACATAACAACAACAACATGAATAAATCATTGTGTATAATTCTATACTTCTATCCCCAGCTTCATTTATATCACCAAGTCTTCATTTTTTGACTACTGATCCTTCTTCGTGGTTCTTAACTCTTGTTTTCAGTCCCCCATTATTATTAATGAATCTTGGTCGCATGTTTGATTGATTTCTGACTGCAAAAATTGGTAGAAAGAATTCATTTTCTCCTCTTTAGCTCTGTGTTGGTGCAAACATTTGAATGACAGTGGTATTAACAGTTCTTCCTTAAATTCATATGGATATTAGCCTGTGACAACACTGTATTTCAAGATGGTTCTAGAAACGGCCTTTTTAACTATGAAAGTGACCCCATTATTTCTTTATTTTTTCATATATGATCATCTGATTCAAAATGTCCCATGCTAATCTATCTCATTTTGCTAATACCTAATATGTCAATAATTATGCTTTTTAATTCTTTCTTTGTGATGTCTAGTTTTCCTACATTCATGCTTCTCACATTCCACTTTCCAATCATGAGTTTCTGCTTACAACTGTTCCTCTTTCTTTGTGTTTCCAAATTTAAGGGTTCAGCCTCAGTTGCCAAATCTGTCATTTTACTCTATGTGTGCTCTACTGTAGATAGGGTTTTTGAAGGCTACCTGTAGAATTTTGCACAATCAATGACTTATTCATAGCAAATACATTTTTTAAGAGACATAAACGAAGATTATATAC
>NW_006399778.1:21198341-21231940 GCF_000299155.1 Elephantulus edwardii | reverse complement strand
ATTCTGAAGGGTGGAGGAACAGCATGGGAGAGGAAGTCCCTGGATGAGATGGATTAATACAGTAACTAGTGCAATGGAGGTAGATGTGTCAGAGTCATTGAGACTGGCTCAGGACAGGGCAGATTTCAGAGTTGTTGAACATAGAGTTGATATGAGTCAAAGGTGACTCAATGGCACATGACAACAACAACACCACCTCAAATGACTGGGATGAAGGTAGAAAAGAAGTTGCAATCTCCTTGATCTGAAGATTCAGGACAAGGAAAGAGAGAGTTTTATGATTGGATGAGAACTATCTTCTAGTTGTAATATTCCAAAATATGATAGTACATCTTTCATGTTTATTAACAATGCAAGGAACTTAGAAGATGCTGGTAGAAATACAGGATTCTTTCAGAACCAGACAACTGATATTTTGGGGAAATTATATGGAACACATTTGGAACTCTTTCACTGTGTTATGACAAATGGACTACTTTCCTTGATTCTCCCTGCTTGATTTGAAGGAGTCAAGTCTTGGTTCTGACACTGTATCTTCACGTCAATATTTTTTATTATTCTAAACACTTGGAGAGAAATGTCCCCCCTCCATTTCTTTTAAACCACCTGACTCTTACTACTCTCTAGAAAA
This sequence comes from Elephantulus edwardii, assembly GCF_000299155.1. Classification (NCBI taxonomy): domain Eukaryota; kingdom Metazoa; phylum Chordata; class Mammalia; order Macroscelidea; family Macroscelididae; genus Elephantulus; species Elephantulus edwardii. The sequence continues at coordinate 21,231,309 of NW_006399778.1, read as the reverse complement.
CCAATGGCTTGGATTTCCACAATTCTCTAGATTTTTCAAGTATTAGAGTTTTACTTTCCTCATTTATTAATAGGTTTAAACCAAGCAACTCCTTGGAGGCAAGGATTCTGGGGCTTCGTCTGATGTACTTTGGACATGTTGCCAGGAGGGGCAGGTTCTTGGAGAGGGACATCATGCTTGGGAGGGTGGAGGGACGGTGCAGGAGGGGAAGACCCTCTATGAGATGGATTGATTCGGTGACTGGAGTAATCAGGATGGGTGTGTTGGAGACAGTGTGGTTGGCACAGGATAGAGCAGGGTTTAGGGCTGTTGTACCTAGGGTTGCTATGAGTCGCAAACGACTCGACGGCACATAACAACAACAACAACAACATTTATTAAATCCCAATATTGGGCAATTTAAAAATGGTTCCAAATTTTAGGCATTTTTCTCTCCTTAATGTTGAAGATGTCATTTAGGAACCATGTCATCAGAATGTACACATTTGGATTAAGATTTAGTTCAAGTGTTGTGGAGAAAGCGTGAATGTCATTCAGGGCAGTGACAATGTCTATGATTTCTTTCCTTCCTTCTCAATGTCCTAGAGGCAAGATGGGGCAGAAGGTGAGAGTCCAGGGACTGCTGAATGAACAATTCATGTAGCCACTGAGAAAGGTAGAATCCTCTCTGAAGACACAGGCAGTCCTGATTTGAAGATCAACAAGCTTGAACTATTCATCACATTCTTCTTTTCCCTTCTCTGTTAAAATCTCTCTTACAAGACCTGGCCAATCTGCTCTTTATTTGGCATCACAAACAACAACTCTGCCATTGGCTGAAGAGGATTGTTTCTGCTGTGTTTGCTTTTCCTTTTTGGCTATATTGAGCGGCAAAGACTGCCAAGAGTCTGATACCATCTGTGGACTTCTCGTTGTTATTTAAAGAACCAGATTCCTCTCTCACCATCCTCATTCCCACTCTCAAAGTCTGGACACCTCCTCCGCTGGTTTCCTGGCAGTCTTGACACTAGTTTTCTAGGACGCTGGGTAAACTTCCAGGCAGTCAACACTAAACACCCACCCCAAATGGGTTTCATTACTTAGGACTCAAAGGAGCATAACAGGGCACAGTTTAGTTGAAGGATTTCACTGTTGTAGTCCTGCCTATTTAGAACCAGTTGGTGCACTTCTAACAATGATTATATCACAGAACCGGTGAATCTCCTTGCAATAATTTCTGAGTGAAATTCATTCCATGTCCTTAAGTCATGTAAGTAGGTGGCCCTATAAGTCTGTACCTGACCAGAACAGACTTACTTTAGAGTAAAAAGAGAGGTGAGCTCTGTTGGCCTAGTGGCAAGAAGCTGCACTGCAATCCCAGAGGTGAGTGGTTTGAAATCACCAGATGCTCTGCTGGAGAAGGAGGGACAATCTCCTGTACCAGTCAGATCCAATTTGATGGTACACACACAATGATAATAATAATAGTAGTAATAATAATAAGAAGAAGTTAAAAGAGAGTGTTGTAAATGATTAACGTTAGAATAACAGGCATATGTCAGGACTGTCTTCAGCAAAGTGATGCTTTGCCATTCTTCACACAAGTGGCCTGAATTCTAGTCATCTGTTTCTAAATGTTATTTCCTACTTTTGCAAGTTAGGATAGCATGCAGTGGATTTGAAGGGAGGAGATGTGGGTTGAACTCTCATGGCCATCTCACACCAGTTGTTGTTGTTGTTGTTGTTGTTGTTCTTATGTGCCATCGAGTCGCTTGTGACTCATAGCGACCCTATGTACAACAGCCCTAAACTCTGCTCTATCCTGTGCAAATCACACTGTCTCTGACAACCCATCCTGATAACCTCAGTCACTGAATCAATCCACCTCATAGAGGGCCTTCCCCTCCTACACTGTCCTTCGACCCTACCAAGCATGATTTCCCTCTCTGAGGACCAGTCTCTCCTTACAACATGTCCAAAGTATGTTAGACGGAGCCTCAGAATCCTTGCCTCCAAGGAGGCACCTGGTTTAACCCTTTCCAGGATGAATCTGTTTTCCTAGCAGTCCATGGTACTCTCAATACTCTTCTCCAGCACCACAGCTCAAAGGCATCAATTCTCCTTCTATCCTCCCTAGTCATTGTCCAATTCTCTGATGCAAAATAAGTGATTGCAAAGACCATGGCCTGTATCAGACGCACCTTAGTCTCCAGAGAGACACCATTGCTCTTCAGTACCCTGGAGAGGTCCCTAACAGCACACTTTCCCATCACAATACATCTTTTAATTTCCTGGTTACTGGTGCCAAGAGTGTTGATTATGGAGCCAAACTAACTAAAGCTGTGGACAATCTCAATCTCTTCACCATCTATTCTGATGCTGCCAATTTGTCCTATGGTGAGAATCTTTGTCTTCTTGACATTGAGCATCAATCCATATTGGACAGTGGCTTCAAATGAATCAATAGATCTCTCAATGTCTATAAAACTGTTGTTCCAGAGAAATATTTAAAAGAATAATGAGCCTAGAATGGGAGCTACAAAATGGGAAGTACTTACTCACAAATGGGAGTATATTAACAATGAAAATGACAACAAGCTCTTTAAAGTGATAGCTAGGAGTGTCCAGTTGTTGGAGAAAGAAATCATGTTGGGGAAGGTAGAGGGTTAGAGAAAAAGAAGATAAGATTCAACAAGATGGATTGACACAGCAACTACGACACGGCTCAAGATATCATAAATCATGAGGATGGTGCAGAATAAGGTCAAATTCACATCTGTGGTTCATAGACTTCCTATGAGTCCTAGAGGACTTGATGACACCTTATAACAACAATATGCTTTTGTATAGTTCAGGGCTATGGAGTACACAGTAGAGACATGTACTCAGTCTGGAGAAGGAGTGGAGAAGACACAGTAAAGAGTATTAAGGTGTTAAGAAAGGCTTCTCAGAAAGAAAGCAAAGATGAAGAAGCCAGAGAGAGCACAGCTTGTACGATGAACAGTTCAGTTATACATGGCATTGAATGTGATAGTGGGGAAGATTCTAGAGGCAACGTGAAACATGCTTGAAAAGAGGAAAGCAGGACCCGCATCCTGATGAGCCTTAGTTGTCCTCTAAAGAAGCTTTGGGTTGAATCTTAAAGACAATGAGAGCTTTGTCCATTTGTTATGTTCATCTTTTCCAGGAGAAAGAAGGAGATGTAATGGCAGAACCTTGACCATCATGTTCATTGTAGCATCCTTAGGACTTCATCCTGCATCTAGCACAGAGTAAACACTCTCTAAATGCTTACTGAGAGAATGAGTAAATGAAAAGACATTAAGCAAGAGGCTTTATTGGTTTAAATGTAAAGGTCATTCAAAAATGGCTGGAACAGTACATAAATAGAGAAGTGACAGAAGTTCAAGCAGAATTTAGAAGAAGCCATAACACCAGGGAAATCATTGTTGATATCAGGTGGATCCAGGCTGAAAGTAAAGAATACAAGAAGAATATCTATTTGTGCTTTATTGACTATACAAAGGCATTTGACTGTGTGGATCATAAAAAGTTGTGGCTGACATTGAGAAGAATGAGAGTCACAGAACCCTTAATTGTGTTCATGTGAAACATAAACCCGGACTAGGAGACTGTTACGTGAACAGAACAGGGGAATACTGCATGGTTTAAAATTAAGAAGGGAGTGTGTCAATTACCTGCATTGTGAAGATGATACAACCTTGGTTGCTGAAAGTGAGGAGAACTTGAAGCCCTTGAAGAAGATCAAGGAATTCAGCCTTCAATATAGATTGCATCTCTCTATGAAGAAAACAAAGATTCTTACCACTGGATCAAGAGGCAATATCATGTTGGATCGAAAAGAGGTTGGAACTGTCAACAACTTCATCTTGCTTGGATCCACAATTAACGTTTTTAGTACTAGCAGTCAAGAAAAAAAGGAGATGTAGTGCACTGGGGAATTTTGCAATTAGGAACTTCTCAGTTTGAGGACTAAGGTGCATATGACTTAGGCCATGGTCTTTCTGATCACTTGCTGTGCATATAAGAGATGGACAATAGGAAAAAAAAGAGATGGACAATCAATAAGGATGACAGAAGAATTGATGCCTTTGAGCTGTGCTGTTGGAGAGGAGGACCAAACATCTCATGGACATTCAAAAGAACAAACAAATATGTCTTGGATAGGGTGCAGTCAAAGTGCTCTTTGGAGACAGAATGATGAAGCCTCACCTCAAGTACTTTGGGCATTTGCTAGGAGGGGGGATATTACTTTGGAGAAGGACATGATGCTAGGAAGGGTGGAGAGTCAGCAAAGGAAAGGAAGATCCTTGATCAGGCGGATTGATGCAATGACTGCCACAAGGGGATGGCACAGGATAGAACAGGACTCAGATCTTTTTTTTCATAGGGTCATTATGAGTCGTACTCAACCTGATGACACCTAACAGCAGCAACAATAACAACAAAAAACCAAGAGGTTAAGAATGATATTTCTTCTAGACAGATCATAGTTATGAAGAATAAAGAATTGATGTGGATTGTAGGAAGACAGGAAGGAAGAAATTCTAGGAGCTGTGGCAGCATCAGGATCTGACGTGGTAAGGAGTGGAGCTAATTGCCATATTTTTACTGGTAGCCTTCTAGGTTAGGGGAGCAGAGCCCTGTTATGTTCTTGAATTCACATAATAGTAATAATCTGATGATGGAGTATCTTTGAAAAATTACCTTTACTCTCCTCAGAAGCATTGTAAAGACAGCGTTAAACAGACCCTTCCCAAAGCCACAATATCTGACTCTTGAAAAGGAAGCCTAGGTAAATCTGTTTATATTAGTGCATCAAGTTCTGTTTGAAATCCCAACACTGTTAAAGGATGCAGTGGTTCACACTACAGAATAATATTGCAAAAGGAAGAATCAGGAAAGTGATATATTCCGCCCTTGAGATAGCGATCACAAAAAGAATGCTATGACATGAGACTAACTGGGGAATCATTCTTGAAGCATGAAAATGGGGACAAATCATGTCAAAACGGCATGTTTTCAAGTGTGACACAAAGAACCAGCAACAGAGCCAACAGTGCAATGGTGGCATCATTCCTGATGCAGCCAGAGGATCTGCCTGTCAATTCCATTGTGCTTTGGCCAAAGTCTCACCCATCTTAGGGCAGGCACTAGAGAGCATAGAAGAGCATCTTCATTTTCCCACTGAGCTCTTTCTTATGCTTGTTGCTGTCCTAAGTTACTGTTATCAAAATATTGCCAAGTTTTATACCATATTTATGATTACTGGTTTATTAATATGGTGAGATCCTGATATTATACTCATAGCAAACAAGTTCAAGTCTAAGAGCATTCTATGGATAATAGTTTTTTGTTTGTGCTACTCTGCACCAGGAGGCTGTTGTGTGAACAGAGCAGGGAAACACGGCATGGCTTAAAATGAAGACAGGAATGTATCAGGGCTATATTCTCTCTCCATACCTATTTAATCTGAAAGCTGAGCAAATTATTTGAGAAACTGGACTCTATAAAGAGGACATTGTGACACTGTGCAGATGACAAAATCTTGCTTGTTGAAAGTGAGGAGAACTTGAACCTTTGTTGCAAAAGATCAAGGATCAAAAGATCAAACTGCAACCTTCAGTACGGATTGCATCTCAATGCCAAGAAAACAGATACTTACCACTGGACCAACAGGCAACATTATGTTAGATGGAGAAGAGATAGAAACTGTCAATAACTTCATCTTGCTTGTATCAATTATTAACAACCTTAGGTGTTGTTGCTGGTGTTGTTGTTGTTGTTGTTATGTGCCATAGAGTCGCTTGCGACTCATAGCAACCCTATGCACAACAGCCCTAAACTCTGCTCTGTCCTGTGCCAATCGTACTATCTCTGACACTCCCATCCCGATTATCCCAGTCACTGAATCAATACACCTCTTAGAGGGCCTTCCCCTCCTGTGCTCTCCCTCCACCCTCCCAAGCATGATGTCCTTCTCCAAGGACCGGTCTCTCCTCACAACATACCCAAAGCATGTTAGATGGAGCCTCAGAATCCTTGCCTCCAAGGAGCCACCCGGTTTAACCCTTTCCAGGACAAATCTGTTTGTTTTCCTAGCAGTCCATGGTATTCTCAATACTCTTCTCCAGCACCACAGCTCAAAGGCATCAATTCTCCTTCTATCCTCCTTGGTCATGGTCCAACTCTCTGATGCAAAACAAGTGATTGCAAAGACCATGGCCTGTATCAGATGCACCTTAGTCTCCAGAGAGACACCATTGCTCCTCAGTACTTTGGAGAGGTCCCTAACAGCAGACTTTCCCATGGCAATGCGCCTTTTAATTTCCTGGCTGCTGGTGCCAAGAGTGTTGAAAACCCTATGTATGTACAACAACCTTAGTACCAGCAGTCAAAAAATAAGGAGATGCATTTGGACTGGGGAAAATCTGCAGTTATGGACCTCTCCAAATTATTGAGGAGTAATGATGTCAATTTGAGGAGTAGGGTGCATCTGATTCAGGCCATGGTCTTTCTGGTAATCTGCTATGCATCTGAGAAATGGACAATAAATATGGATGACAGAAGAAGAATTGATGCCCTTGAGCTATGTTGTTGGAGAAGAGGACTGAACATCTCATGGATGGCAAAAAGAACACACAAATTGGTCTTAGAAAGGGTGCTGCCAGGGTGCTCTGTGGTGGCAAAAATAACAAGGCTTTGCCTCAAATACTTTGGGCATATTTCTAGGAGGGGCTATTCCTTGGAGGGGAACATGATGCTAGGAAGGGTGGAGGGTTGGTGAAGGAGAGGAATATCAGTGACAAGGTAGACTGACATGGTGACTGCCGCAGTGGGTTCTTGTGTGACAGGAAATGTGAAGATGGCACAAGATAGGAGAGGGTTCCGATCTATTGTTCATAGGGTCGCTATGCATTGTACTAAACCTGATGGCACTTGACAACAACTACAACAACAACATTACTTTGCAAGCCCTAGTGTCTACATACAAGCCAATAAAGATCATTGCCATTGACTTGATTCTAACTCAGAGCAACCTACTTTATTTAAGTACTAGTGGTCTAACTTATGGTATCATGTCATTAGGTGCTGTTAAGTAGGTTTCAATTCACAGTGACCCCATGTCCAACAGAATTAAACACTACCCAGTCTTGCAAAATCTTTACGATCACTACTAGAGTCCATCTTTGGAACAACAGAGAGTTGTTCACATCCACTGACACTCTACCAAACATGAAGTCCATCTGTAGGGATTAGCCCCCTTGAAAACACACCCACATTATGTAAGACAAAGTTTGTATAATTTTTTTCTTTCTTAATTTGCAAAGACCTTGATGTCATCTCACAACTTATCTGATATTTCGTTATAAATGCTTCCTTGTGTCAAATGTATTATTGAGGTGTTCTCTAAATTCATCTGAGATATACTTGAGATCATATCTTGGCTCTTGTAGACTTGTTTTAATTTTCTTCAGCTTCAGTTTGGATCTGTATAAGAGCATTTGGTCTGTTCCACAGTTTGCTCCTGGCTTTGTTCTGACTGATGATATTGAGCTTATCCATCAATTCTTTCCAGAAATGTTTTGGATTTAATTCCTGTGTATTACATTTGACGAGGTCCAACTGCATGTTGTGCCATCAAGTAGGAATTGATTCATAACTGACTCTCCAGCACTTTTTAGAGGCTATAAATGACACAGGAGGAGATTGTCCATATTTCTTCTGAGGAGCAACTGGTAGATACAAACCACCTGCCTTTGGGTTGACATTGCAACTCCCTCCTTACCACTAGGCCATCAGAGCTTCTAACATATAGTCACCATTTATGTTGTTGGAAAACTGTACTTCCAGTGAATGAATCACTGATCATACAAAATTCTGTCATGTGATCTACGGTGTCATTTTCCAATTACTGATCCTTCTTTTTTGTTTCCAACTTTCACATTCTAATCACCTATAATTATGAATACATCTTTATTTTATGTTTAATCAGTTTCAGACTGTAGAAGCTAGTAAACATCTTCAATTTCTTCATCTCTGGCATTAGTTGGTGTATAAATTTGAATAATGATTATATTTGCAGATATTTTGTGTATGAGTTTTTATGTTATCCAGTTGCTAACAAACAGCATTGCACTTCAGGATAGATTTTGAAATATTCTTTTTGACCAAGAATGTGACATCGTTACTCTTCAATTTATTTCTGGCATAGTAGACAGTATAATTGCCTGATTCAAAATTGCCAGTACCAGTGCATTTCACCTCGCCTCTACCTTGTACCTAGGATATCTATATTTATGCATTCCATTTAATTTTTGACAACTTGCAAATTGACTAGATTCCAGTTTTCATACTTTGCACGTTTTATGTTCCAATTATTAGCATTTGCATCTGCTACTTCTAATTTTGAGTTGTTCCATCACAGCAATTGAAGGTCTTGAAAGCTCTACTCTATCCACTTGATTAAGGTGGACTCTTTGAAGAGGTCACCGTTCCCTGGGTATATGTTGAGTGCCTTCAACCTGAAGTGTTCATCTTCAAATACTATCAGATAGTGTTCTGCTGCTATTCATGATGTTTTCATTGGCCATTCCTATCCCCCTACCCCCACAACCCCAGAAATAAACCAGTTTGTCTTCCTAGTCTGTTGCAATCTGGAAGTTCTGCTGAAAAAGTTCCACGATAGGTGACCCTTCTGGTATTAGAAACACCTCTACCATAGTTTCCACTATTATAACAACCTGCAACCCACTGCAGAAGGACAAACTGACAGATGAGAGGTGGATCTTAAGCTTTTTAGTGGCACAGTTTTTAACATCATAGCAGCACACAAGTTATTAGAGTATAACAAATGATTGCACAACACACAGATGATGGAATTTAGACTTCCTTCTAAATGCCTTCAGTAGGCACTTTTCTCACTGATGATTATAAAGTCTTGTTTATCCAGGCAAACTGGAGGCAAGACTAGTCTGACTTGCCACGAAAAGTTGAATTGCTTAACTGTTCAAAAGAGATTGCATATGTAACCCATTTACCCATTCATTTGTTGTTACTGAATGCATTTATCAGATATTTATTGAAGATCTATTAGGTGCCGGCCTGTTGTTGGGATTGGGAAGTGAGAGGTGAATAAGTTATAGCCTCTCCAGTAGGAAGTTGAATGGGAAAGAGCACAAGTAAGAAAATGATCAGCCAAATCAATGCATGCTTAAAAAATTGATCAATGCTACACAGAAAATTGATGAAGCTTGGACATCATGTGGCAGGGAAACCTAGTAGAGTCTGGAGTTGGAATGATGCACTGGGAAGGCAACTCCAAAAAGATGACATTAGAGCTGACACACCCAGTGAATCTTGTTAACAGGTAGTTGATGATGAACAATTAGAAGTTTAGCCCAGTCTCTTTCCATAAAGAAGGGAGATCTAATTGGAAGCATTGGTTTGTAATGATAAAATGCTTCAAACATGCTCTCTTAACTAAATTCAGTATAAGCTCAAACTAAAACTCATTGCCAGTGAGTCAGACTCCAACTCATTACTGACCTTTTAGAAAACTGGACGCTACAAATTATGAGATTACCCATCTTTCCACTTTGAAACAGCTGGCAGATTTGAACCACTTGTCTATGGACTGATAGTGCAACTCCTTACTCACTAAGCCACCAGAGTTCCTGTCAATAGAAAAATCTTTTTATCATCATCATCATCATCATCATCATCATCATCATCATCATCATCTTGTTTGGGTCACTTTACATTATTAATCCCAAATTCCTAGCATCTGAGTTAATGTTATCATTGTTGTTATGTACCATCGAGTTGGAACCGGCTTATAGCTGACCCTCCAGCAGGTTGTCAGAGGCAATAAATTTCACAGGAGGAGACCGACCATCTTTCTGCAGTACAGCAGTAGGTGCATTCAGACTGCTGTTCTACACTGATGACTGCTGATTATCTACCATATATCCAACACAGGGCTAGCTCGGTAGGACTTGCAGTGATGAGAAGTCATGTCCTTCAGAAGCTGGAGTTCTACTTGGGAGATGTGATGGACACGAGTCTTTTCTAAACATCTTAGGCAATTGAACACCCCCTGAAGCCTGTATCTTAGTTTTTACACCACTTTGGTGTTCCTTGCCATCACTCAAATGGCATAGGTTGTCCTTAAGTTGAGAATGATCCTATGTGTTGCTGTGTGAGACTTTAAAGATTGTTACTTTCCAGAAGTTGATAGCCAGGGTTGTCTGTCGAGACATCATTGGGTGGTTTTTGATTGCTAACCTTTTAACTGATGCCTAGCTTTGCCACCCAGGGCCTTCTGTCATAACTAGGAAGCAACAGTAAAAATCATTGTCATGAAAAAGAAGATTGAAGGGAAAGGCAATATATACAATAAGCATTTGATTAGGCATTGTAATTAATTTTGCTTCAGTTGTAATGAATGTTATAAAATAAATGTCTTTGAATGATTAGTAACCAGGAAAATGCAATATGATTTGTAAATTTTCAAATAAAATTAAAAAAGAATTGTCTGAATTCTTGCTCTCTAAAGTAAAAAAAAAAAAAAAGTATTTTTGAAGGGCTAAGTTATTTTCTGTTCCTGATCTTTAAAAAAAGGAAAGAAATGTTATGTAACTGACTTTCTGATTGAATGTGTTTCTTGTGGAACTTCTAGAAGACTTTAAGCCCGAGGAATGGTGTTTATTTGTTGTTGTTGTTGTTATGCACCATTACGTCACTTGCACAATAGCTCTAAACTCTGCCTAACTCCATTCATTATCTCAGTTACTGTGTCAATCTGTCTCATCCTGGGTCTTCCCCTCTTGCGCCGTCCCTCCTCCATTCCAAGTATGATGTCCTTCTCCAAGGACTCATTCCCTCCGAACAACATCTTCAAAGTATGTGAAACAGAGCTTCAAAATCCTAGCCTCTAAGGAGCGACTTGGTTTCACCCTCTCTAGGACAAACCTGTTCATTCTCTTTGCAGTCCATGGAATATTCAACACTCTTCTCCAATATCATAATTCAAAGTCATCGATCCTTCTTCTGCTATTCTTAGCCACTATATAGCTCTCTGATGCATAGCAACTAATTGCAAAGACCATCGCCTGGATCATGTGCACCTAAATTTCCAGACTGACATTTTTGTTCTTTAGCACTCTGGAGAGGTGTTTACTAGGGAGATCAAATATAAGTAGGTATATGAGGTGTTCACTTGAGGAGGGCAACAGACCAGTCTCATAAGCTCCCAAGTTGAGAGGGTTCAGTCTTGGGGAACAGGCTGTGGTGTCTTGAGTTGGCAACAAGGATCAGGCCTGGGTTTACCTTGATTACAAGTATAAATGTTTATGCATGGATTCTATGAGTTTCCATTTGTTTTGGACTCTACTAGAGCTGTGGCGAGATAACTATGATAACACAACATTTTGTGTAAATTATACACACAGTGTGATGGAGATTATTGCAAAATGATCATCAGAGGTAACTATCCAAGCATACCCTCTGCTCTGACAGCCTGGGGAAGCCCATTAGACACACATATGGCAAAGGGATGGGGCAGCTGGAGGAACCTGGTGGGGAAAATGTTTGTTGGCATGGTTTTGGCAGACCTTTAAACCTAGTAAAAGAAGGCATAGGCTTTGGTGTTAACACACACACACACACACACACACACACACACACACACACACTTAGACACAAATTGGTTGTGAGTACGAAGAACAAACATCGGGTTAAGGTAAAAGAGGCTAATGCATTTTGAAACAGGCACTGCCATGAAGATTGCTCGCCTTTGAAAGCTAAAAGCATGATTTGAATCTCTTATTTTCCTTTTCCTATCTTTCTAAGCACACATAAGCTGCCATTATTCTAAAATCCCGGGCTGAATCAGAAATGCATTAAAAAAAGAAAGCCCCAAAGGAAAACTGCTTCAAATAGCACATAAAAGGGAACGTCTGATCTCCCAATTACTTCAGCAGGTTCCAGTTGGAGGTCTAATCCACACTCCTCTGAACTTGTTTGAGAATCGATACATAAGAGGTGGGCTTGGCACTTTCCTGTCTATATACAACGTGGTTGCAAAGATGCTGGGGTCTTATCGCAAAGCAGGAAGGGAAAGAAACACCTAATCCTCTTATTCTTGCTTCTGGAGGGATTGGCGTGCTTTGCCCAGTGATGAGAGGACATCATCATGTTCCTAGGCAGGAAATCTGTTAATTTTTATGGTGTGGGTACATTTTTGAATCCTTAAAATATTTGTTGCTACCAAATAGTCCTGGTGAGTCCTTGTGTGTCAGAGAAGAAATGTGCACCTTAGGATTTTCAAAAAAGATGCCTAAGTCTTTTTTTCTCAGATGCTTCTAGATGAATTAAAATCTCCAATCAAGTGCACTGCGCAATTGCCTCACTGAGGCTATTCTTGGTTCTGGTACTATCAGAAGGGAGCTCTGGTAGCCTAGTGGCTAAGGAGTTGTGTTCCAACCCAAAGGCATGTGGTTCAAATCTACAAGCATCCTGTAAAAGAAAGATGTACAATCTCCTCTTATGTGATATATGGCCTCTAAAAACCTGGTTTACAGCTCACAGTGGAAGGTCAACTATGAGTTGGATTTGGCATATCATCAATGAGCTGAGCTGCTATCAAAATTAAACCAAACCAAAACATTTTGTTGTATAAGGTATCTGAGTTGTACTATTTGCATTAATCTTGAAGAATCCAGAAAGCATCAAAAGATGATTGAAGGAATACACAGAATCACTGTATCAAAAAGAATTAGTTGACACTAAAAAAATTTCAGGAAGTACATACCATATGAACAAGAGCCAATGGTAATGAAAGATGAAGCCCAACTTGCAATGAAGGCATTGGTGAAAAAATGAAGGCTTCAGGAATTGATGGAATACCATTGACGTGTTTCAGGAAACAGATACAGCCCTTTATGAGCTCATTAATTGATGCTAGGACATTTGGAGAACAGTTACCTGGCCTACTGAGTGAAAGAATTTCATATTTGTCCCCATTCCTAAGAAAGGTGATCCAAAAGAAAGTGGACATTATCAAACAATATCATTAATAGCCCATGCAAACAAACTCTTGTTGAAGTATTAAAAAATGGCTAGAATAGTACATTGACAGGGAACTACCAGAGGTTCAAGCTGATTTTAGAAAAGGTTGTGACACCAAGGATATCATTGCTTATGTCAGATAGATCCTTCCTTAAAGCAGAGGATACCAGAAAAATGTCTATTTGTGTTTTACTGACTATGAAGAGACGTTTGACTGTGTGGTTCATAACAAATGATAGCTAACACTGACAAGAATTGGACTCCTAGAACACTTAATAGTGCTTATGTGGAATCTATACCTAGACCAAGAAGCTGTTTGCCAAATGGAGCAAGGGAACACTGTATGGTTTAAAATCAGGAAGGGTGTGCATCAGAGTTGTATCCTTTCTCTATATCTGTTCAATCTGTTCACTGAGCAAATAATCAGCAAAGCTGAACTCTATGAAGAATGTGGCATCAGGCTTAGAGGAACACTCATCAATAACCTGCGTTATGCAGGTGATACAACTTTGCTTTTTGAAAGTGAAGAAGATTTGAAACATCTGATACAGAAGAACAAGGACTATAGCCTTCAGTATGGATTACATTTCAACATTAACACATTGCTGCACACACTTTTAAAACTGACTACCATGCTTAGAAACACATTTGCAGTCATTTGCGGCAATGTGTTAAGAATACAAAGGTACCAACAGTCAGGACCAACAATCAACATTATGATAGATGGATAAGAGATTGAAGCTGTCAAGAATTCATCTTCCTTCGACCAACAATCAACACCCTTGGTATGAGCAGTCAGGAAATCAGGAAAAACACTGCACTGGGCAATTTGGCTGTCAGGGATCTCTCCAAAATGCTGAAGAACAATGATGTCACTTTGAGCACTAAGGTGTGCCTGATTCAGGCCCTGGTCTTCTAAATCATCAGCTAGCTATGCATTGGAGAGCTGGGCAATGAATGATGACAGAATTGATGCCTTGGAGCTGTGGTGTTGAAGAAGAGTTTCCATGGACTGTCAAAAGAACAAAAGAACAACAGATATATGTCTTTGGGAAAGTGCAGCCAGAGTGTTCCTTATAGGCAAGGCTGGAGAAACTTTGTGGACATGTAGCTAGGTGAAGCTCTTCCTTGGAAAAGTATGTCATGCTTAGAAGGATGGAGGGTCAGCGAAGGAAAGGAAGATCCTTAATGAGATGGATTGACGTGGTGACTCCAGCATTGGGCTCCAGTGTGTCACAGATGATGGCACAGGACAGGGTAGGGTTCAAGTCAGCGATTTATAGGGTCACTATGAACTCTCCTCAGCTGGATGGAACTTACGAACAACCTCTTGTTTTCAGAGTTGGAAAATAGGACAGGGTCTGGAGGTAAGCACAGATAATTGGTAACAGAAAACTTTATTGTTCCTCTTCTTGAAACTGAAAATTAGTTGAAAGTATTTCTTTTCTATACAAAACTTTATTAGCAATCAGTCACAAAATTAATCAAAACCTTGTGTATTATAGCTCAATAAAATCCCAGCTCACTGTGTGCTGCATAGCTGACTTTGTATCAGTCACATTCAGGGTATTATTTCATTCACTTTGACAATCCTACCTTAACCTAAATGTTGGTTATATGGCTCGAAGTGACCCCATGAACAGCAGATCTGAGCCTTGCCCTACCCTGTGCCATCTTCATATTTCCAGACATGCTAGAGCCCATTGCAGCTGTCACCATGTTAATCCACCTGGTCGAAGGTCGTTTTCTCCTTCTCTGACTCTCTGCCCTTCCAAGCATCATGTCCTTCTCCAAGGAATAGCCCCTGTCCTAGCAATATACCCAAAGTATGTGAGACAAAGCCTCATCATCCTTGCCTCCAAAGAACTCTCGGGTTCTACCCTCTCTAAGACATATTTGTGTTTTTTTTTTGGCTGGCCATGTTATGTTCAATGCTCTTCCCCAACACCACAACTCAAAGGCATCAATAATTCTTCTGTAATCTTTATCTGTTGTACAGCAGTCAGATGCATAGCAAGTGATCAGAAAGACCGTGGCTTGAATCAGCCGCACCTTAGTCCTCATACTGATGTCATTACATCTCCATATTTGGAGAAGTCCTAGGAAACTGCAGACTTCCCTAGTGCAAAGTGTCTCCGTATTTCTTGAATGCTAGTACAAAAGATGTTAGTTCTGGATACAAGTAAGTTGAAGTTATTGACAGTTTCAATCTTTTCTTCATCCATCACGATGACATTGAGATGTAATCCACATTGAAGGCTGCATTCCTTGGTCTTCTGCAACAAGTGCTTCAATTCCTCTTCACTTTCAGCAAGCATGGTTTTGTCATAATAGAGGTTATTGATGAGTCTCCTTCTGAGCCTGATGCCACATTTCTTTTCATAAAGTCCAGCTTCTTGAATAATTTGCTCAGCATGCAGATTGAATAGGTATGGTGAGTCTGTTTCATTTTAAAGAAGAAAGGGATCTACTTGTGCTCACAGGGTCAATCCATCTGGTTGAGGGTCTTCCTCTCTTTTGCCATCCTTCTACCTTTCCAAACATGATGTCCCTCTCCAAGGAGTAGCCTCTACTAGCAATATGCCTAAAGTGTGTGAGACAAAGCTTTATCATTTGTGCCTCCGAAGAGCACTCTGGCTGAACATTCTCCAAGACATGTTTGTTCTTTTGGCGGTCCATAAGATATTCTGTATTCCTTCCTATGCCATGACTCAAAGATGTCAATTCTAACATCCTTATTCATTGCCCAGCTATCAAACACATAGGAAGTAATTGCTTATCAATAATTTGGAGAGGCCCCTGACTTCAGATTTTGCCAGTTCAATATGTCTCCTGATCTCCTGATTGCCAGTAACAAAGATGTTGATTGTGGATCCAGTAAGAGGAAATCATTGACAGTTTCAAACTTACCTCCATCTAATATGCTGTTGCCTATTGGTCCAGGGATGAGAATTTTGTTTTATTGATGTTGAAATGTAATCCATATTGAAGGCTGCGTTCTTTGAACTTCTACAGTAAGCACTTCAAGTTATCAAAGAAGTTGTTATTGTGTGCTATTGGTTCAGAACTGATGCTTAGCTGACCATCCAGTGGGTTTTCAGAGGCAGTCAATTGCACAGGAGGAGATTGCTCAACTGTCTCCCATGGAGCAGCTGATAGATTCAAACTACGTGCCTTTGAGATTGCAGCTTACCTTCTTACCACTAGACCACCAGTTCTCATTCAATAATTAAATGCAGCAAATTATTCAAGAAGCTGGTTTCCATGAGGAGGAATGGTGACATCAGGATTGGAGGAAGGAAGACTCATCAATAACTTTTACCATGTAGATCACACATCTTGATTGCTCAAAGTAAAGAGGACTTGAAACGTTTACTACTGAAAAGACAGAGATCTTCTTTTATTCAATAAATTAGTTTATACGATGAACTTATAGAAAAAGCTACTCCTTCACTTCTAGATGCGTTCAAATTTCAATTTTGCTTCCTAGAAATGATATTCCATATTTCTATAAATATTATCTATTTTTTCATCTTATAGTATCAGAGCAGCAAGGAATGAATTATACCAGACAAATTGTTTCCAAATCACTTGGACCATGCTTAAACAGAGTTTTAGACTGAATCATAAGATTTTTTCATAAATAAGTCTCTATTGAGACGAGGACATGCATTTGAAGTGTTCTCATTAGAGCAATTTACTTTGCAACCAGGATAGAAAACCATTGGCTTAATGCACTGGTGAGTCTGTTAGTGAATTTCAAGGCCCAAAAGGATGGAAGAGTGACTAGTGAAAGGGCCGTCCTCAAGGACTTCCAGTGCCCTTTCAATCCTGTTATAAATGCAGATGTTTTTTCTCCACCACAGAGAGAAAGCCTCCCTCTGACCTTACTCTTCAAGGTTTTGTGTCTGACCAGAAATGGGGAAGTGAGAAGTTGCTGAGTTCCCCACCAAGGTCTTCAGCTAATTGTCCACTAATGGTTTTCATTATTGACCCAGGAGCTAATTTAAGTAAACAGGGCAGGATGGAACTTAGTAAGTGGATTTGCAGTCCATAACATTTTGAATCTTTATCAGTTGAGTGTGGGGGAAGGCCCACTTGTCCCTCAGCCTGTCAAGTGGAATAATTATGCAATGTGGGTAGCAGGGCCTGAAAATGAAAAGTGCTCATTCTTTAATGATGCCTTTGAAAACCACCTCTAATATGAGAGGGTGCTGAGAGGTCTTTGGAACCGGATTCTATGCATAGAATCTGAAAGCTTTTACTCATGATATAAAAGCGAGACCTGTTTACTTCCCAACCCATGTAATTACGAATATCAAGCCATCTCCGCCATACAAATCAAGTCAAATGATAGTGATCTGTTATTTGGGGTCATGTCTATGATACCTGGAAGATTCAGCTGCCTTTCTGAGATGTTTTAGAGCTAATTGCAGCCAAGGGAAACCTTGGAAGTCTCCTATTTCCAGTCTTGTCCAGCTCATTCATTTTAATCGCTCATTTTTATTTCTCAAAAATGCATCTTGGATTGCATGAAGGGCAAGGCTGTTCAGGAGGAAGGGAAGTTTTGAATTTTGCTACTATTGTTTGTTTACTTCTTATCAGTTGCCAGCCACAACCATCCTAAGAAAAAGCTGGGAACCAAATATGGCATTTCTGTCTCCTATGTTTCTTTACATGTGATTAAGAAGCCAGAGAGAAGATACATGAGGTGGGAAACAGAGGGGTTTTAAAAATTTTCTTGTTCTGAAACTTGAAACAAAACTTCACCTTCTTATTTATTGAAGTCACATCCCATAATATTTTTGGTTGCACATAAGTAGCCCTAGCAGTTCTTTCTAATGTAACAGTAAATGTATCTATCACACAACTTCCCCCAGTTTAACTTGTTGCAGCAACTATAAGAATCAGCTGTGTAATTCTTAATCAACAAAATGTTTCTGTCATCATTAGTGCTTCTGTTGTACTTCCTAGTTCTTTGCTTGGTGCCTGGGGTCTGGAAAGCTTGCCTGTGAATATCCAAGGCACAATGGTTGCTCATTTGCCTGGAACAACGGAGGATTAGAAAGACAAAGGGGAAATAGAATGGGTAGCTAATTGCCTCCATGAACACGTGCTATTGTTGCCATGAGGTCAGAAGTGGATGGTGCCCAACTACTTTTCCTGAGCTTTTCAAAGATACCATGGAGGGGGGTGGGGGTGGGAATCCTGATCGGAAGAGGGAAAATGCAGAACAGAATTCTAAATTCATGGGCTCTAGAATTTCTAGGGCCATCGAACCTTGACATTTTTGCCCTATATAATATTTAAACCTTTAAAAAATTATTTCCTGAAGTCTTTTTAAGCCAAATAGTAGTTTAGCTTAATTGTTGTTATGTGTTCTTTAATCAGACCAACTCATTGCTCATAGCTCATAACTCATAGCTGACTCTCCAGTGCATTTTCATAGGCAATAAATTGCATGGGAGGAGACTGTCCATTCTTTCTCCCTTGGAGCAGCTGGTGGATTCCAGAGGCTCAGCCCGTCTTTGGGTTGACAGAGCAACTCACCACTGGGCCACAAAAGAAGCCCTGTGCTCTTTTAAGAACTAGCTATGGTGTGCAGCACGTGTGTGTGTGTGTGTGTGTGTGTGTGTGTGTGGTGGTAAGTGCTGTCAAATCTCAGGTGACTCATAGTGACCCCATGAACGAAAGTCTTGGACACCTCCTGTATAACTTTAGTCCTTTCTCCAGGTTCATAGAGTTTCCTGAGGCAAGCTATTATGGAAGTGGATGCCACTTCTGCTTCCCAGCTTGTTTTAATAGGGAGCTTCACCAGACACTGTCCACCATGGGTAACCATTATCGCATTTGACTCATCAACGCCACAGTGTTCGGCTTCATGGCAACCACGAGTTACCTTAGGACAGCAAATGGACAGACTAGACAGATAAGAAAAGATTCTTAGAGGGTGGTAAGTTTATGTCAATGGGAGATGTATAACTTAGAAAAGGAAGGTGATAATGAATCTAATCAGTGTTATGGATTATACGTGTAGCAGCGGTTGAATTGATGTAGGTTTTTCTCCCAACAATAAAATAAATAAAACTATAAAAAAAGAAACCAATTTGTAAGAAATTTTACAATTTTGCTCATTTGTAAAGATAGGGAAATCATTCTAGCATACTTGAATCACAAAAGTATCAGAAATTTGGTACTTGTAAGGTAACAGTTTTATTTGCAAAGATAATGTGAAGGCAGACAAGCAATACAAAATTATACTGGGCAAGAGGTTAGTATTTAACCATGAAGATTTAAAATATGCCCCATTTCTCACTTTTCCATGGTAAAAAACAACAATCCCCCACCCCCCAACCTTAAGATCTTCTCAAAACTTCCTGTTACAGAGTCAGTTCCCACTCACAATGACCCACCTTTGGGTTTCCCAAGTTATAAATTGTAATGGGAGAACCCTGTCCATCTTACTCCTATGGAGACACTGATAGGTTACAATCTCTTGAGACTTTGGCCTTTGCCTTTAAGTACAATCTGATAAGGACAATGGCACCAGAGCTCCCTTTGAGATCCTAGATAGCTATCTGAACGAATGTTTAGCATTAAGTATTATCAACAACAGTTATTATGTGCCATCAAGTCAAGTATGACCATATTAACAACAGATCCGAACCCCATCCTATTGTGCACCATCCTCATCATCTCTGACATACTTGAGTGCGTTGCTGCAGCCATTGTGTTGGTCCATTTTGTTAAGGATCTTCTCTTTTGCTGACCTTCCACTTTGCCAAGCATGACATCTCTTTCCAAGATATAGTGTCTCCAAAATACATGCCTAAACTGTGTGAGGCGAAGCGTTACCATCCTTGAGGCTAAAGAGCAGTCTGGTTTTACCTTCTCCAAAACATGCTTATTTGTCCTTTTGGTGGTCCATGGGATATTCAGTACTCTTCTCTTACACCAAAACTCAGAGGCATCCATTTTTCTGTCATCCTTATTCTGTTTCCAGCTCTCAGATGCATAGCAAGCAATTTAAAAGACCATGGCTTGAATCAGCACACATTGGTCTTCAGACAGACATCATTGTTCCTCAGCACTTTGGAGACATCCTGGAATTTTGTTTCCATTTCTTTTGAGCTGGAGCAATGACACTTCCTTTCTAGGACATGTCAGGTTAAAACAAAACCACTGCTAGTGATGCAGTTCAAATCCAGCAATCTTTCCGAGGGAGAAAGCTGGGCCATTTCCTCTGGTAAAGCTTTAGTAACCCAGTGGAGGGTCATAGAGAGTCCTAATCAGCTCAGTGTCAATGAAAGGTGATGATAGAATAGAACTGCCTGTAGTGCCATTATTGGAGCAGCCGGGCTCGTTGTTCCTACTTGGGGAGGTTGATGAGTTCAAACAGCAGAGCATTTGGTTAGCAGCCAAATACCTTGACTACAGAGCAAACCTAATTCCATGACACCCACTGTGGTTGGTAAGTGTCACTGAGTTTGATCTGACTTATAGCAACCCTATGAACAACAGATCTGAGCCTTGCCCTACCCTACGCCATTCTAACTCTATCCATCATGCTCAAGCTTATTGTTAAAATCACTGTGCCAGTCCATCTTACTGAAGAACTTCTCTCTTTTGCTGAGCTTCTGCCTTTCCCAGTATGATGCCTTTTTTTCTTTTTCTTTTCTTTCTTTTTTTTTTTTTTTTACAAGGATTGGCCCTTCCTGACAAAATGCCCAACGTCTACGAGGCACAGTTTCACCATCTTGTCTCTAGAGAGCAGTCTGGCTACACTTCCTCCAAGATAGATTTGTCTGTCCTTTGATATACCGTACTATATTCAGCACTCTTAGCCAGCACCACTAATACTTGCACATACTTAATTCTTGCCTGCTAATTCAGAGACCTCCTGGCCTGAGTTTGTTCCTCCTGGGGTGGGAGGTGCAGAGGAGAAAGCCTTAGGTTCTTGGATTCATTTTTCCCACTGCACACAGGTAGAAAACTGTTGTAATCAGAACAGGTACTGAATGCACGAGTTGCTTTTCTTAAAGCAAGGCAGAAGGGCTAACAGATAGTGACTGATGGTGCAATAAAACCCAGATGTAGCAAGACTCCCACCCAAGGCTTCTGTGATTAACTCTGCAAACAAATGCATCAAGAGTCCCATTCCAGAGGGTGAGAAGTTATCAATATTTGTGCTGCTTTTGAAATTGGAGACTTCAAGACAGAAAGTTCCCAAAGATAGCATCATTAAGCCAGCGGGACAGGAGAGATTAACCTGTGTGTCAGTAAAACTAAGTAGGTCCTGTAAGCATTAGCTCCACAAGGAAGAAATGAGTGCAGTGAGCTCTGTGGGCACTGGAGTGTCTAGTTGTGTTGTTGTTGTCTACTGTCAAGTCACACACAACTCATAATTGACCCTCCAGTGGGTTTTTAGAGACAGTAAATTAGACGGGAGGAGGTTGCTCATCTTTCTCCTGTGGAGCAACTAGGGAATTAGAACCATGAGCCTTTGAATTGACATCACAACTCCTCCCAATTCTTTTCTGTCATGCATTCATCCTTCTAATCATCTGTCTATTTTGGTAAATATTCTGATAACAGAACAAGACACTTCCACTGGACCAGCAGAGCCCTGAAACAGCTACTGTGCTTCAAATTACAGATGATAAATGGATGGATAGACTGATAGTTGTTATGAACCTCTGTATTGAGTAAATTCATAGCAACCATATAAACAACGAACCCTGTCCTATCCTGTGCCATCCTTATTATCTCTGATGTCCATAAGCCCATTGCTGCTGTCACTGTGGCAATCCTTTGGTTGAGGGTCTTCCTTTCCTTCACCATCCCTTTACCTTTCCAAGTATGATGTTCCTTTCTAGAGAATAGCCTCTTCTAGCCACATGCCCAAAGTGTGTGAGACAAAGCTTTGTACCGTTTGCCTCCATGGAGCACTATGGTTGCACTTTTTCCAAGACACATCTGTTTATTCTTTTGGCAGTCCATGGGATATTCAGTAGAGTATCAGAGGAATGTCTATCTGTGCTTCATTGACTATGCAAAGGCTTTTGACTGTGTGGATCACAAAAAGCTATGGCTGACTCTGAGAAGAATGGGAATCCCAGAACATTTGATTGTGCTTATGCGAAACTTGTACTTGGACCAAGAGGCAGTTGCCAGAACAGAGAAGGAGACACTTCATGGTTCAAAATCAGGAAGGGGGTCTTCCAGTGATGTATTCTGTCTCTATACCTTTTCAATCTATATGCAGAATAGATCATCCAGGTCACTGGGCTGTCTGAGGAGGAATATGGCATCAGGATTGGTGGAAGATTCGTCAACAACTTTTATGTCTCACTGTTTGAAAGTTGTCCATCAAGAGAATAAATCCCACAATCTTCTTGTCATTGAGTCAGAACTGACTGGCAGCTGACCCTCCAGCGAGTTCTCAGAGGCTGTAAATCACAGAAGAGATTGTCCACTTTTTCCTTCAGAGCCACTGGTGGGTTCAAACCACCAGAGAGGTGATGTTTGGGGATAGCCACACACCTCCCCACAGATTAAGTCACCAGAGCTCCCAAAGTGAACAGTCACACAAAGAGTATTCCTTCTTCCTACCTTGTAAACACACCTTCATTCTGATCTATAATGTCATGTTTGAATATATAGTTCTGGATTCCTCTACCATCTGCTTTGCACCACTGGGAAAGTTGGGGTCAGGCCTGTAGTGGTTCTCTTCCCAGCCCTGGCTCTACAACCTGGTGGAACCACTTATGGGGAATCTCTCGCTTGTGCATGTGGATTCCCTAACCTGCAAGAGTAATGTCTGTCCATGGCCTCTTCCAACCACCATCTGTTGACTGTCTCTCAGACAGTGGGGTGTACACAGCAGTATGTGGCCTTTCCTTGGTAGAATAGATATAAGGGAAAGCCTTCTCATGTCATGAAAGGGAAATTCTGAGGTCCCAATTACTTACCTCAGCAGCTCTAATGGCCTAGTAGTAAGAAGCTGTGCTGCAATCTCAAAAGCACGTGGCCCAAATCCATTAGCTACTTTGTGGGAAAAAGAAGGGCAGCAGTCTCTTTCTGTGCAATTTACTGCCTCTGAGAATCTACTGGAAGGTCAGCCATGGGTTAATTTTGACTAGATGGCAAATAACAACTAGAGTTTACTTGACAGTTTGGAGAACTGGAAAGTGCAGGCTCTGGATGGGACATCTCATTGTCCACTTGGATTCCTTGTCAGTAGATAGGGCTAGAATAAGACTTTTTAATGAATGTGTGCCCCAGTGCAAGGGATCCTGCTAACCAGTTGTTCTTGAGTTGATTGAAAATTGTGAAAACTACTTGTGTGTCAGAGTCAAACCATGGTCCATAAGGTTTCCAGTGAATGGATTTCAATGTGTATCACTGGATCTTCCTTCTGGGTGGATTCCAACCTCCTACCTTTTGGTTCACAGTTGTACTTAATTCTGTGACACCTGACAACATCACTACCACATGTGGTTGAATAATAGGGGATTTGCATATAAACTTTTCCCTTTTGGTTTAATATGTAACAACATGAATAATCAAATTCTTCAAATGCAGTAGGAGTTCATTTAAATGTTAATTTTAATTTTTATTTACCACTTTGTCTCACTAGTGAAATATATGTAAGTCAAAGCCACCCTGGTCATGGTTCTTTCAGCCCCTGCTGCTGCTGCTGCTGCCGCCGCCGGGATTCACTCTTGTTGTGAAGGTCTGTTCCAGTGATTTATTTTTCTCTCTACATCACCTTTGTTGCAAGAAAGGAGAAAATGAATTTCTTTAGAAGGTGCATTAATCTACCTCTGCACACATCAAGGTACGAGAAAGAAAGCGCCAGGCGTACAGTCGTTGAAAATTTTGAAGCAGTACAGATAAGGTTTGAGTATTGAACATGAAGATGGTACAAGGAATTTTATTCCTCGGAGTGAAAAATCCCCCGGATTTGGGTACAGCTTGAAAAAAAAAAAGACAAAAAAATCCCAAAATACTGCAGCTTTTGGATACAGACAAGTTCATAGCATTAAGTGGAAAATTTTATTTATGCGTTTTAATAAGCACATGGTTTGCCCTTTCCCAGATTACCATTTTTACTCAGAACTGAATTGCTCAAAGAAGGGGGTGTACTAGGGCATCTCAGCCTTATCATGATTAATATTTAGGATGGATGATTTTTTTTCTCTGGTGGGGAGATGTCTTGTATATTATGGGATGTTTAGTGACATTCTTGGTCTCTACCTACTTGATGCCTGAAACACTCATCCTTTAGTTGTGATGATGATGATGATGATGATAATAATAATAATAATAATAATAATAATGCCCTGTTCTTTCTTTTTCTCACTGCTGAGTCAGAAGTAACTCATAGCTGACTCAAATGTGTCAGAGATTATGAGGGTGGCACAAGATAGGACAGGGCTCAGATCTTTTGTTCATAGGGTTGCTATGAGTCATATTGCTATGACTCAAGAGCACCTAACAACAATAATAAGGCATTATCGAGATGAGGTGGATTGGCTATGAGCTGTTCTGAATCAGACAATCTACTATGCCAGTCAAAAGACCATTGCCTGTGAGTTAATTTCAATGTTATTGAGTTGGCCCATCTTCCTTCTGTGGAGAAGCACACAGATTTGAGCCCCAAGGGTTCTGTTTGTGTGCATGTTGTTGTTGTTGAGTCAAGTATGACTCACAGTGAGCCTATGAACGGCATATCTGATTCCTGTCTTATCGTATGCCATCTTTATTGTCTCTGATATACTTGGCACCCATTAATGCAGTCACTGTGTAAATCCATCTGATTTAGGGTCTTCCTCTTTTTAACCAACCTTTCACCTTTCCAAGCATGATATCCTCTGCCAAGGAATAGCCTCTCCTAGCAACATGGCCAAAATATGTAAGATGAAGCTTTATCATTTCTGCCTCCAAGGAACACTTTGGCTACTCTTTGTCTAAAACATATCTGTTAGATTTTTTTGGCAGTCCATGAAATATTCAGCACTCTTCTCCACCACAGCTCCCCAATTAAAACAAGCTTGGAAGGAGGAGTGGCACCAACTTCCATAACAGCTTGCCTCCAGAAACTCTATGAACCTGGAGAGAGGATGAAAGGCACCCAAGCGTCGAGGACTCTCCTTCATAGGGTAGCTATGAGTTGCCTGTGACTCGATGGCACTTAACAACAACAACAACATACTTAAGTGTTCTGGGATTCTCATTATTTTCAATGTTAGATATTATTTGTTATTATTTTCACTGTCAAATGCCTGTGCATAGTCAGTAAAACACAAATAGACACTTCTTTGCTTTCAGCCAGCATCCATCTGACAATGCAAAAAATCATTGCATTACAAAGACAGAGGAGGAAGAAAAGACCAAGATGGATGTCAGATGAGACTCTGAATATTGTACTAGATCACAGAGAAGCCAAAACAAAGGGAAGAAACCAAGAAATTAAGGAGCTGAACAGAAGATTTCAAAGGGCAGTGTGGGAAGACAAAATATTATAATGAAATGTGCAAAGAGCTAGAGTAAAAAAATCAAAAGGTCCATACTCGCTTGGCCTTTCTTAAGCTGAAGAAACTGAAAAATAAATTCAAACCTCACTTTACAATACTTAAGGATGCTGCGGGCAGAATATTAAGTGATCCAGGAAGCATTTAAAGAAGATGGAAGGAGTTTACAGAATCACTGTACAAAAAAGAATTGAGTGAAATAGAAGAAGTTCATGAAACAACGTATGAGCAACAGCCTGTGATGATGAAGGAAGAAGTTCAAGCTGCTCTGAAGGAATTGGAAAAAACAAGTCCCAAGGAATTGACAGCATACCAATTGACATATTTCAACAAACAGATGCTGCCATGGACACACTCACCAAGTTGTGCCAAGATATTTGGAGGACAAACACCTGTCCAAACTGACTGGAAGAGATGCTATTTGTTCAAATTCCAAGGAAAGATGAACCTACAGAGTGTGAGAATTACGGAACAATATCCTTAATATCATATGCAAGCAAGAATCTGCTGAAAATGATCCAAAAATAACTGTAGCAGTAAAACAGAATTGCCAGATGTGCAGGCTGGGTTTAGAGGAGAATGTAGTATTAAGGATATTATAGCTGATGTTAGACGGATCTTGGCCGAAAGCAGAGAGCATCAGGGGAATGTCTATCTGTGTTTCATTGACTGTGCAAAAGCATTTGTTTGTGTGGATTACAATAAGCTGTGGCTAACTCTGAGAAGAATGGGAATCCCAGAACACTTGATTGTGCTTATGTGAAACCTATACTTGGACCAGGAGGCAGTCATCAGAAAAGAGCAAGAAAATACTGCATGGTTTAAAATCAGAAAGGGTGTACACAAGTGATGTGTCCTATTTCCATACCTTTTCCAAACTATATGCAGAACAGATCATCCAAGAGGCTTGGATCTATGAGGAGGAATGTGGTGTCAGTATTGGAGGAAGACTCATCAACAACCTGCATTATGCAGATGACACAACCTTGTTTGCTGAAACTAAGAGGACCTGTAGTACTTGCTGCAGAAGGTCCAGGATTGCAGCCTTCAATATGCATTGAAGCTCAACATCAAGAAAACAAACGTTCTCACCACTGGACTGATTGGCAGCATAATGATAGACGGTGAAGAGATTGAAATTTGTTAACAACTTTAGTTTGCTTGGCTCCACAATCAACATTCTTGGTACCAGGAGCAAGAAAATCAAAAGACAAATTACATTGGAAAAGTCTGCTGTCAGGGACCTTCCCCGAGTACTAAAGAGCAATGATGTCATTCTGGGGACTAAGGCTCACCTGATCCAGGCCATAATTTTTGCAATTGCTTTCTATGCATAAAAAAGCTGAACAGTGACTAGGGATGATAGAGAGAGAATTGATGCCTTTAAGCTGTGGTGCTGGAGAAGAGTACTGAACTGGACTGCTGCTGTTATTGTTGTTGTTAAGTGCCATCGAGTCGCAGGTGACTCATAGCAACCCTATGAAGGAGAAGCCTCAACGCTTGGGTTCCTTCATCCTCTCTCCAGATTCATAGGGTTTCCGGAGGCAAGCTATTATGGAAGTGGATGCCACTCCTCCTTGCAAACTTGTTTTAGTCAGGGAGCTCCACCTCACTCTCTGCCCGCATTGGGTGACCAACCATTAACAGATTTGATACGTCAGTGTCAGTGTTCAGCCTCACAGCAACCACAAATTACTGCTGCATGGCAACTTGTACACCAGGGCTATACGACCTAGAGGAATGTCTGAACAAAAACAATGGAAGACCGGCCTGAGGGCCACAGATTAAAAGTCACCCACCTTTGGCTTGATAGTATCGCTTTCTGTCCACTGGGCAAGCTGATCTCTCTCTCTATGTTGATGTTATTTAACTCCCTTGATTCTAAATGGACTGCTAGTGAACAAAAAGGTTCATCCTAGAGAGTGTGAAACCAGGCTGCTCTTTAGAGAAAAGGATTCTGAAGCTCCATCTGTCACACTTTGTGTATATTCAAGAGGACATCATGCTTGGGAGAGTGGAGGGGCAGTGCAAGAGAGGAAGACCCTGAATGAGATGGATTGACTCAGTGTCTAGGGTAATGGGGGCAGGTGTGTCAGTGACAATAAGGTTGGCTCAGGGTAGAGCAGGATTCAGAGCTGTTGTACATAGTGTTGCTGTGAACCACAGGCAACTTGATGACACATGACAATATTCCTAAGATGATTTTTTTTAAATTCAACTGGGATAGACTCAAGTCATTTGCATGCATAGGAGGTAATTAATCACAATTGCCAAAATGCTGGTAGTGGAACTCCTTTTTCTAAATGCCCCCTGCAGGAAATGCCAATAAATGACTGCTTCTGCTAAGGGTAGTAGGAGGGTTTTATAAACTCTTTTGAGGTGCGGGAGGCAAGAATTTAGCTTTGGTATGAATGCTGCCTGGAAAACACACATGTTATTCAAAATACCTTCCATTGGCTCTGTCTCCTGGATCTCATATCCTTCTAGTTACAGTTGCCATCTAAGCGACTCTTCAACTAGGGCTTGGTGTTTGGCACCTAGAAAATTAACCCCATATTGATTCTTCTTCTTTTTTTTAATCAGCTCTTAGTCCACACTGACAATTGAAGTGACAACTTATAAAATAGATGGTGCAGACAACATTCTGCTTCTTCTAACGTTCATTAAGGCAGGGCACATCATTTGTACTTCCTTGCGGTTACACACTGTTATAGTTCCCTGGACTTGCTCTTCTTAGTCATCACATTTTGTAATGATATGTCTATGTGCAGTGATTTGACTGTCTGTTTCTCCCACTAGAGTTGAGTGTCATGCTTAGCATCCAACACTATGTCTGATCAACTGCAGTTGACTGCTGAAAGAACTTAGACAAATCATTTATCATTTCTATGCCTTAGGGCCTATTTAGAACAATGAAACTGAACTCATTGACATCAGTTGAAAAAAACTCATAGCTAACCCTACAGTGGGTTTTCAGAGGCTACGAATCACAGAAAAGGCTGCCCATATCCCCGCAGAGCAGCTGGTAGATTCAGACTGCCTACCTTTAGATTGTCAGCATAACCCTTTACTCACTAGCCCACCAGAGCTTCTCAGTAGAACTGCCCCCTCCAAGCCTCTAACTCAGGACCTTTATTTTATGAGGCTCACATGCTGCCTGTTGAAGTAAGGAGTAAGATATTAATAACAACTACTTCATTAGTCCTTTTAGGAATAAAATGAGATTCTGTGTATGAAGCATGGTATCTTGTTAGTGTTAATTTCCATTGATTTTTCCTCTGACGTATGACTACCCCAGCACAATGGAATGAAATACTCCTTGACCTTGCATCATTCCAATGATTGGTTGCAAATAGGACTGCTGCAATCTATAGGGTTGGAAGAAGTTTGCCAGGCATTTCTTCCAAGCCTTTGTCTAGAAACTCTGTTGAAGCCTGTTGAGTATAATAGCAACACACATGCCTCTTCTGACACATGGGTGGTAACCATGCGTGAGGTGCCTTAGCTGGGAATTCAACCCAAGTCTCCTGCATAGTAGTCTCCTCCAGGATGTGTAGCATATGGTGCACAATGAAACAAGTGTTATTCACACAATTTTCTGTTTATACTGTTGTATACTATTTATATAAAGCCCAGTGGCACTTACAGCTTTGAATATCACATCCCTGCTCTGAAGCCTGGCTCAGCACAAAGCTGGCTTGTGTAACTTATTTTGACAATCCCAGTAATGGTTTGATATGATGAAATATGGTTGAAGTTTAACCCCCCACAGAAGTTTCCATGGTTTCTAAGATTTCATCACAAAACAGCCCTGAAGGTGCAGAAAGAACCTTCCTTGAAATTACCATTAAGCCCATACCTGTCACCCTGGGGAAAGCTAATGGATAGAAACATATTGATGTGTTAACAGTTTGAGACCTTTCCCCCTAATAAAACCTTTTAGCTAGTGAGGGTTCATCTATTTTAATTAAAAATTATCTAATGGATACATCTTTTCCCATCACTTTTTTCTTTATGGACACACAAGGTTTTTAGTTTTATTTTCTCTGCCCCCCCCCCACCTTCTTGCCTCTTTTTTAAAAGGAGATTAAAGAAAGAATAATTTTTTAAAATCCCACCCTAAAACAAAACCCAACATATCATCCTCCTTCAAATAATCCTCTGTTTGCTCTATTAAGCATAAAAGCCTGCTGGCTGTTAGTTGTCAATGAAATGCAAATGTTAATTAAAATAGCCATGCTCAGGTACTCCTAGGGACTAGTCTCCCTGCCTTTGGGCCCCAGCTGTTTCAGTCAGTCTAAGTTTTAGTGTTATATTCTGTGCTTTAGGGGCCTATGGTTTCCTAGTCCACAGAGAGTTGTGCTGCTAACCTCAAGACCATGCCTGTCTGAGTTTGAGTCCAGCAGTGGACTCAGAGGGATAAACATGGTCAGTCTCCCACCATGTAATTTACAACTACAGAATCCTGCTGTGAGACAGGGCCAGTCTGCTATGAGTCAGTTCTAACTTGATGGCAATATATTATTGTTGGTGTATATTCTGAGCTTTCTCCATGATCTAGAATCCCTGGGTGGTGCTGACATACTCGACTGTTTACAGAAAAAATTGAACCTACCTTTCTCCTAGCAATTCTCCAACAGGGCTTCCTGCCTATCAGATACGCGATGGCATGTTTCTTCTTTGGCATGATCAAATAGCATTTTTGTAGCATCATTATCGGTCCTCGATCAGTGAACTATGATCTTGTGAGAAGTGGGAAAATGTCATAAATTATCTACTCAGTATAGCCATGGGACTTTATGTATGTGTAAAAACAAAGCATTCTTTAGAAATCAAATGAAAGTGCTCTTCAATCGTGTCAAATCCTAGCTCCATCACTTGCCACCTGTGTACCTTTGTGAATGTATACTTCTCTGAACCTCACTCTCTCCATCTGAAAAATTTTTTCTTTTGTTTCATTCGTGTACTTCCCCCCCGACTCCCTCCCTCTATCCACCAAACTCTTTGACCCTGTAATTTCCTCTTCTCCCCATCTACAACCACCTTTCCCCCTCCTCTTCCTTCATTGTATATACACACACATCTCACTGGTTAGCCTACTGTTTTTACAATAGTAATCTTACAAGTATTTGTTCTGAGGCATCTGAGTTAGTTTGCTCAGCATAAGGCTCTCTGCCTTCTCACATGTTATATTTCTTTTTCCGAATTGTTGCTCCTGCGCGCTACATAGTATTTCATCGTGTGCATGGACCATAGTTTCTCAATTCAGTCTTTTGTTGATAGACATTTCAGCTGTTTTCATGTTCTTGATATTGTGAATAACACTGGTATGAACACCGTTGTCCAAGACTCCATTTTTGTCTCAGTTCTGTTTTACTTAGGGTATATTCCTAGCAGTGGTATAGCTGAGTCATATGTAATCTCCATGTTCAGCTTTTGAAGGACACTAAAGTGGTGATTTTTTTGTAAGCAACAAATATGAGGAGGGTTTGGAAGAGTAAGTGGTCTGGGTCAGTGTCTGGCTCAGACTAAGTGGTCCATGAAGGGGAGATGTAAGATCCCTAGATGGCTCAAATGATTTAGAATTCCAGTTCTAACCTAAAGCTTGATGGTCTGAACCCATTCAGAGGTGCCTCAGAGGAAAAGTCTGATGATCTGCTTTGGAGGTCACAGGCATGAGAACACTATGGAGCCATTCTCCTGTGCAAACATGGGGCTGCCTTGCATTGAAATTGATTCCATGGCAACTGTGGATTTTTTTCTTTACTTGTTTTTGAATTGTAAGATAGCAGAGTTTCTATACTATTATGTCCTGGAGTGTGCACAGTCAGAAAGATTTAGAACTAGGAAGGTTATAAGAAACATCTCTTCCTTCTCTGGAATAGGTGCAAGCACAAATATTGGTCATTAGTTGCAAATGCTTATTCCTGAGCAGTTTATAAGGAAATAGACTCTCTTTGTTAGAATTACAGGCTTGCTGGTGGCTGACCTTAGCCTGATACAGTTTTCTTTTCCTCCTTAAATCCATCAATCCTCCCACTTTCTTTCCCCCCCCTACTTAATATTTATTGAATTTGTTAATGTATGAAACACAAACTTGCAAAGGGACTTTAAGATTAATTATCCACCTGTTCAGTTTATGAGATGATATAGCCAGATTCTAAGGAACTTGCCTAAAATCACAAAACTATGTAATTAACTAATTATACAGTGTAATTTTTCCATTACATTATGATTTATTAATTTCCTATTTTACTTTTAGACCTCCACATGTATGCCTTGGAATGTTTTTTTAACCTAACCTTAGCCATTAAATAGCAATATCCTGTATTAATAGCACGTACTAAAATTTACTTTTTAAAGAGTTAGCAAAATTATTTCAGAACATTAATATTTTAATATTGTTTTTTCTTACTGTCTGCAATAGAATGAGATAATTGTAAACATAGCGATCTAAGTACAGATAGATAGAAATAATAGATCTTGCAACAGAAATGTCTACAAACTGGGTTTTTATTAGACAAAAAAATAGAAAAAAAGAGAAACTTTTTTTGCTGTAATAATATTGAGTTATTTAACCCCAGAGGTACAGTGGGTAAATTACTTGACGGCTGTGATGCCAAAGTTTTATTGTTCAATGTGACTGTTCTAGCCTTTTATTAGCTTTTTATTTTGTGATAAAGTATTTATTATATTAAGGATATAGGATGAGAGTGGGATGCGAGTCCTCCTCCACCATAGTAGAGACCTTTTATCAGCTCATAGAAGTTCAATGCTCATATGCTTTTGGGACACTTGCTATTGTTTCAGATGTGACATAACTGACAGTCCATAGGATTCTAGACCATCCCTCACCAGTCTCTGTATCACCAGCATGTATCACCCATAATCACATGAGTCATTTCACCAATGGTATGAGTTTCTGTGAGACCTTTCAGAGAACTGTAGAACCCAAGGGCTATGGAGGAGTGGGGGAACTAAACAAAGGAGGAAGAGCTGATGTCAGAAATCATGGAGTAATACAACAAATCAAACATTTGGGACATTGCCTTTAAATAACTAGTTTGCTACTAATCTTTGCAGAACAGATTATAAATGCAAAGGCCAATAAAAAGGTTGATGGTTTGAACTCACCAGTTGCCCTACGGAAGAAAGATGAGCTAATTTGTATCTATAAAGATTTATAGTTATGGAACTCCTATGCAGAAATTCCATTCTGTTCTATAGGATCATTGTTGTGTGCCTTCAAGTTGGAACCAACTCATAAGTGACCCTCCAGAGGGTTTTCAGAGGCAGTAAATCCCATGGGAGGAGATTCCCCATCCTTCTCCCACAGCAGCTGGTGGATTTGAACCACATAC
>NW_006399778.1:21196390-21198031 GCF_000299155.1 Elephantulus edwardii | reverse complement strand
ATGAGGTGTATTGATTCAGTGACTGGGATAATCGGGATGGGAGTGTCAGAGACAGTGCGATTGGCACAGGACAGAGCAGAGTTTAGGGCTGTTGTATATAGGGTCGCTATGAGTCGCAAGCAACTCAAAGGCACCTAACAACACCTTTAAGATTGCAATACAGCTACTTGCCACTAGGCCATCAAAGCTCTTTTTGAGTTGAAATTAGCTTGATTGCAGTAGCTTTGGTTATATTTAATTGCACCACTGGCATAGTCAATGGGGAATTATGCTGTTATCCAGAGGCCCTGCCTTTCTGGTGATTTTAATCCACCAGAGTCTCTGTGGGAGAAAGATGAGAAATCTTAAATGATTTACAGCTTTGGGAGCCTAATTCAAGATCAACTATGAGTTGGTTCTAAGTTGATGATCATGAGTGAATGTGAATGAAGCCAATCAACTCTCATTTTTTCTGCCATGGATCCTCATTGCTACATTTTCTATTCTTATTTTCATTTTTGTTTACAGAGAGCTAGACTTCCTCTGTTTCCTTTCACTTGACAAATATTTACTCCTCAGTCAGTTGTGTGTCAGACATTGTTGTAAGACCTGAGGGGATATAACAGTGAGCAAAACAGACATGGCCTGTTCTATTGCCCAGTGGGAAAGAGACCAACATCAATCACATAACCACACGCAGATTTGAATTTATAAAGGCCCATCTGGTTGCAAAGTAGGGGGCTGGTGGAAGGCAATGATGGAGACAAAGAGACCCAGAAAGACATATAGATAGTTAGAAAGAAATGATGGTGGAGTGCGCAGAGACAGTGTGGTAGGGGTGGAAAGAAGATGATGGGTCAAAATTGACCAAGATAGATGGGAGATGGGGATGAGAAAGTGTGAAGTGTGATTACCAGCTTTCCGGCATGTGCTTTTAGGGAAAGAGAACATCCAAAGAAGGTCAGATGTGGGCAGAAGGTCAAGAACTCAGTTTTGACTCTGTCTTTAAATCTACCTAATTGCAACATTTAGAGAAGGCTTGGGATTTCTTAAGACAAAGGGGTCAGGCATGCGCTAACTGTAATTTCTGAAGAAAAATATTTACCTGCATTCTGTCATCCAAGTACTCTGTCCTTGAATGTTCCTGACTGCAACACACAGAGAAAGCTTGGGACTTCTTAATCAAAGGGAAACAGACTTGGACCAACTGCAGTTACTGGAGAACAACACTCAGAGCACCAATACCCAGGTCCTTCACAGAACATCGCTCTCCTCTGGGAAATTACGTACTTATATTAGCCTAGCATCTACCAAGAAAAGATTCACATAATGTCAAGAAACCAATAGGATGCCTCAAACAAGAAAAAACAAACAAACAGACAAACAAAAAAAATCCTTCTCCTAAAAATAACTAGACCCAATGAATACTCCAGGCACAGAGAACCAGAAGAAACAGGTTGATATGGAATTATCTGAACAGCAACAGAAGAAGGTGAAAATGATGGAAGAAACAATGGAAGCCATTAAGAAAGTACACTAGTGGGGAGCTCTGATGGCCTAGTGGCAAGAAGCTGCACTGCAATCCCAGAGGTACGCAGTTCGAATCCACCACATGCTCTGCTGAAGAGGGAGGGGCAGTCTCCTCCTGTACCAGTCAGATCT
>NW_006399778.1:21183709-21196290 GCF_000299155.1 Elephantulus edwardii | reverse complement strand
AGAAAATGAATACTAAAAAAAGAAAATAAATACTCTAGAAATGGGGCCAGAAGAATATATTGTTAAGGAGCAAATTGAACAACTACAGAAGAAAATGCAAAAGATGGAAGAAAGAATTGAAAGTATAGATAAAGAGGTACAAGAACTTAAAAAATCATCATAAGACAAAGAAGGTATAGCCAACACAGTAAATAACAAAAAAGCATGAAAATACAATCCAGAATATTAAGACCGAAATGGCAGTGATGTCCAATATGTGGGAGAGACAAAAATGTAGAACAGAAGAGATGAAACAGAGGATCAGTGAGCTAGAAGACAAGAGCCTCACTGGGAACATACCAGAAGAAAAATCAGAGATGAGACTTGAAGAAAACATTAGAACCATGTGGGATGACATCAAATGAAACAACATTCATATGATTGAAATTCCAGAATATGAGAGTGACAGGGAAGTCACTGAAAAAATTTGTGAAAGCAGTATTAAAAAGTAAACCTTCCCAGATATGACAAAGAACAGAGAAATCCACGTTCAAGAAGCTCAGTGAATACCAAATAAACTCACCTGCAACTCATAGCCACCCTATGTACAATAACCTTAAACCCTGCTCTACCCCTTGCCAATCTTACTGCCTCTGAGACGCCTATCCCCATTACCCCAGTGACTGAACTGAATCAATCCATCTCATCGTAGGTCTTCTTCTCCTGTGCTGTTGCTCCACCCTCCCAAGCATGACATCCCTCTCCAAGGACTGATCCCACCTTGCAACATGTCCAAAGTATGTCAGACAAAGCTTCAGAATTCTTGCTTCCAGGGAGCATCTGGCTTCACCCATGCCAGGGTGAACTTGTTTTCCTAGCAGTCCATGGTATATTCAATACTCTTTTCCAGCACCAAAGCTCAAAGGCATCAACTCTCCTTCTATCATCCCTAGTCATTGTCCAGCTCTCTGATGCATAGCTAGTAATTGAAAAGACCATGGTCTGTATCAGGCACACCCTAGTCTCCAGACTGACATCATTGTTCTTCAGTACTTTGGAGAGATCTGACAGCGGACTTTCCCAATGCAATTTGTCTTTTAATTTCCTAGCTGCTGGTACCAAGAGTGTTGATTGTAGAGCCAACAACTTCAGTCAGCATAATGCTCTCCAGTCCATCCCAAGTTAGGTAATCATTTACAAAATCATTGCTCCACACAGAAACATAAAAGGAAAATGAATAGATCAAAGTAACTAGGAAGAATAGAAGAAGAAACACAGTAAAATGACAACGTTAAAACTTGGCCTGTTAATAATCACACTTAATGTGAATGGACTAAATGTGCCAATTAAGAGGGAAAGATCAGCAAAATTAATTTAAAAAGAAAAAAAACCAAACAAGCCCATCATTGGCTGCCTACCAAACATATTTAAAAAATGAAGACTAAAAATCAAAGGCTGGAAAAAAATATACCAAGCAAATGGCATCCACAGAAAAGCAGGAGTGGGAATGCTAATCTCTGATAAAACAGACTTCAGGATGAAAACCACCATAAAAGATAAGGAAGGGCAAAACTGTCACAATTTACACTTGCTATAGCAAAGAAGTCTAACAGCCTGGTGGGGCGGGGGGGGGGACAGAAAAAAGGGAAAAAAGTTAAGGAAGGACACTAAACAATGATTAAATGATTAAAAACACAACAGATCAAGAAGACATGACGTTGGTTAACATTTATGTACCAAATGATGAACTTGTAAAATACATAAAACAATGATTAACAAAATTGAAGAAAGAAATAGACAGTACCACAGTAGTGTTAGTAGACTTTAATACACTACTCTTACCAAAGGATAGGTTAACTCAAAAGAAAGTTAACAAAGATGCAGAAGATGTAAACTATATTATCAGTCAACTCATCCTATGGATATATTCAGAATAAGATACCCAACTAAAACTCAATTCAGTTTCTTCTCAAGTCCACATGAACATTCTCCAGAACTGATCAAATATTAGGACACAAAGCAATTCTAAACAAATTAAAAAACATTGAAATAATACAAAGTATCTTCTCAGATCACAATAGGATAAAACTAGAAATTAATCATGTGAGGGTAAAACTTAAAAAAACCACCTATGTGGAAGCTTAATAACACCTTGCTAAAACATGATTATAGAAGAAATAAAGAATGGATAGAAAATCTGTGGTACATTCACACAATGGAATACTACACTGCTTTGAAAAATAAGGAACTCATGAAATATTAAAAATGGGTGACCCTGGAGGACATTATGCTGAGTGAAATATCTCAGTCACAAAAGGACATATACTGCATAGTGCCACTGTTGTAAATTGGGACTGACATCAGGGTTGGCGAGAGACTGAGAATGAAGGGATAAATTATGTATACTGAATTGAAACGGATAAGGAAGAGAGCTGTTTGAAGGGGATATATGATTAGGTATTATTGTCATGACAGGAATCCAGAATGAAGGCTTGAGTGGAATAGCTTTGGGGCGAAAGATTGTATAACAATGAAAGAATTTTTCTTTTACTTTTCAAAGAGAAGAGTGAACTGGGAGGGAGGTTGGACAGGTAGAAAAATGCAACAGTGAATGAGTGGAAATCCAAAGTCTCTGTAAACCTTCATTAAAATGAATAATAATAAAAATGATAATATAAAAAAAGAACAAAAAAAGTTTCTTGAAACAAATGGTAATGAAAATACAACAAAACTTCTGGGATGCAGTTGAGGCAGTCTTCAGGTAGCAGTTCATAGAAATAGGCAAACACATAAAAAAAGAAAGAAAGAAGCAAAAATAATGATTTAACTCAAAACCTTAATCAAATAGAAAAAAAAAAAACACCTCTCTAATCCTATAGCCTCTAGAAGAAAGGAACTTATAAAGGACAAGAGCTGACATCAATGAGATAAAAACCAGAAAGACAATTGAAACTACCAATAAAAAACCAGGTGCTGATTTTTCAAAAGCATGAATAAAATTGATAAATTATTAGTAAAGTTAACAAAAAAAAAAGAAGACACAAATAACTGGATTATGGATTAAGGAATGATAGATGTGGCATCACAACAGAGCCAGAGGAAATGAAATCTAAAATATTGGGATACTATTTAAAAAGCTGTATTGTGATAAATTTGAAAACTTACAGAAAATGGATGAATTACTTGAAACTCATGTCCTGTACAGATTGACATGGACAGATGTAGTACACTTGAACAGAAATTGAGCAGAACATAAAAAGACT
Organism: Elephantulus edwardii; assembly: GCF_000299155.1. NCBI lineage: Eukaryota > Metazoa > Chordata > Mammalia > Macroscelidea > Macroscelididae > Elephantulus > Elephantulus edwardii. The sequence continues at coordinate 21,193,048 of NW_006399778.1, read as the reverse complement.
CCCCTACAAAATAATAGTCCTGGATTAGATGTCTTCTCAGCTGAATTCTACCAAACATTCAGAGAAGATCTATCACCAACTCTACTTAAGTTCTTTCAAAAAATAAAAAAAGAAGGAATGATCCCAGAGTCACTCTATGAAGCAAGCATAACCTTAATAAGGCGAAGATAGTACCAAAAAGGAAAACTGTAGACCAATATCTCTCATGAACATAGATGTAAAATCCTTAACTTTATCCTAGTCAATAGAATCAGTTGTTGTTGTTGTTGTTGTTATGTGCCATCTAGTCATTTGCGATTCATAGCAACCCTATGTAGAAGAGCCCTAAACGCCGTTCTATCCTATGCCAACCTTGCCATCTCAAACACACTCATTCCCACCACTCCACTCACAGAATCGATCCATCTCATCAAGGGTCTTCCTCTCCTGTGCCGTCTCTCCACTCTCCCAAACATGATGTCCTTCTCCAAGGACCAGTCCCTCCTTGCAACATGCTCAAAGTTTGTCAGACAAAGCTTCAAAATCCTTGATTCCAAGGAACATTCTGGCTTCACCTTTTCCAGGACAAACCTATTTGTTCTCCTAGCAGTCCATGGTATATTCGGCACTCTTCTGCAGCGCCATAGCTCAAAGGCATCAATTCTCTATCATCCCTATTCACTGTCCAACTCTCCGATGCATATAGAATCAGTAGCATATAAAAAAAATAATCCATCATGATTAAGTGGGATTTATAACATATACGCAAGGATTATTCAACATAAGAAAAACAATCAATATATTCCACTACATTGTTATTGTTGTTAGGTACCATTGAGTCTAGTATAATTCATAGTGACCCTTTGAATAAAAAAAAAAAAAGATCTGAAACCAGTCCTGTCCTGCGCCATCCTCACCTTTCTGACATACCAGAGCCCATTGTAGTACTGTGCCAATCCACCTGGTGGAGGGTCTTCCTCTCCTTTGCCAAACCTCCACCCTTCCCAACATCATATTTTCAGAGGAATAGTACCTCCTAGCAATATGTCCAAAGCATGTTAGGCGAAGACTCATCATTCTCGCCTCCAAAGAGCACTCTGGCTGCACCCTCTCCAAGACATATTTATTTGTTTTCTTGGCTTCCTATGGAATGTTCAGTGCTTTTCTCCATAACCACAGTTAAAAGGCATCAATTATTTTTCTGTCTTCCTATTCATTGTCCAGATCTTGGAAAGACAATGGCCTGAATGAGATGCAACTTAGTCCTCAAACTGACATCACTACTCCTCAATAATTTGGAAAGGTCCCTAACTGCAGATTTTCCAATTGCTATGCATCTCCTTATTTCCTGACTGCTTGTACCAAAGGTATTAATTGTGGATCCAAGCAAGATGAAGCTGTTGACAGTTTCAATTTTCTCTCCATCCATCATGACACTGGCTATTGGTCCATTGATAATGATCTTTGTTTTCTTGGTATTGAGATGCAATTAATAATGAATTCAGCATTCCTTGATTTTCTGCAACAAGTGCTTCAAATCCTCCTCACTTTCAGCAAGCAACGTTGTGTCATCTGCATAACGCAGGTTATTGGGAGTCTCCCTCCAATCCTGATGTCACACTCCTCTTCATAGAGCCCAGTTTCTCAAACAATTTGCTCAGCATACAAATTGAAAAGGTATGGAGACAGACTACATCCCTGACACACTCCCTTCCCAATTCTAAACCACGAAGTGCTCCCTGCTCTGTTTGCACAAAGCCCCCTGGTCCAGGTATAGATTCCTCATGAGCACCATCAAGTGCTCTGGGATGCCCATTCTTCTCAATGTCAGCCACAACCTGTCATAATCCACATAGTCAAACACTGTTGCATAGTCTGTAAAGTACAAATAGACATTTTTCTGGTATTCCAATCAGGACCATCCGACACCAGCAATGATATCCCTGCCACAGCCTCTTCTAAATCCCACTTAAATTTCTTGCAATTCCCTTTCTATGGTTTCAGCTATTTTTGAATGATCTTCAGCAGTATTTTGCTAGTATTTGATATCAATAATATTGTTCAATAATTTTCACACTCAGTTGGATCACCTTTTTTGGGAATAGGAACAAATACAGACCTCTTCCAATCCATTGACCAGACAGTCATCTTCCAAATTTCCTGGCATAGACCAGTGAGTGCATCCAAGGCTGCATCTGTTACTTGAAACAAGTCAATTGGTATTGCATAAATTCCTGGAGCTTTATTTTTTGCCAATGCCTCAATGCTGCTTCCACTTTCTCTTTAATTACCATTGGCTCCTGTTCATATATTTCCTGAAATTTTTCAGTGTCTTATAAATTCTTTGCAGTACAGTGTTCTGTGTATTCCCTCCATCTTCTTTTGATGTTTTCTGGCTCATTCAATACATTGCCCATATAATTTTTTGATATTGTGACATGAGGCCTAAATTTGTTTAGTTCTTTCAGCTTGAGAAATGCAGAATGGGTTCTTCCCTTTTTATTTTCCAATTACAGCTCTCTGCACATTGCATTATAATACTTTGTTTTTTCTTCTCGAGCTGCCTTTTGAGATCTTTTGTTCAGCTCCTTTACTTGGGCTGAACCATGAATAAGGTTGTGTGTTGTTGTTATGTGCCTTCGAGTCGCTTGTGACTCATAGCAACCCTATGGACAAGAGCTCTATACGCTCTTCTATCCTGTGCCAACCTAGCCATCTCAAATGCACTTATTCCCACCTCTCCAGTCACAGAATTTATCCGTCTCATCAAAGGTCTTTCTCTTCCTCGCCGCTCCTCCACTCTGCCAAACATGATGTCCCTCTCCAAGGACCAGTCCCTCCTTGCAACATGCCCAAAATATGTATGAATAAGGTTGGAGAAGAGTAAATGATGTGTCTGAGCTGTGACTTTTTAGAAGAGTTCTGTATATCTCATGGACTGCCAAAAGAACAAACAAACAAACATGTCTTGGAGAGGCTGCAGCCAGAGTGCTCTTTGGAGGCAATGATGATGAGGCATGTCATTAGGAGGGCCTATTCCTTGAAAAAGAAAACGATGCTCAGAAAGGTAGAGGATTGATTAAGAGGAAGAAGATCTTCCACCAGGTGGATTGACACAGGGACTGGTGTAATGGGCTCTAAAGTGTCAGGAAGTTTTAGGATGGTGCAGGATAGGACAGGGTTCAGATCTTTTGTTTATAGGGTCCCTATGAGTTGTACTTGACTCAATGGCACCTAACAACAACAAGAACAAGTAATACACCATGACACTTACGTTGTTAACACTGGATACATATTTGAGTACTCACCGGTGTAGGGCACTCTATTGCCACTTTTTAATTATGGCCATTTCAAAGCTGTGATATGATAACCCACTGTGGTTTCAATTTTACATTACATTATAATTTGTCATCTTATTTGTATTCTGTAGAGTGTTCAAGTGTTTTTCTTAATTTTCAGTTCAGTTGTTTATATGATTGAGTTTTAAGAAATATATGTATATTTTTAACTATATCTAACTATATAGATAGATATCTAAGTCTATTTATATCTATCTATCATCTATCTATCTATCTATCTATCTATCTATCTATCTATCTATCTATCGTTGTTGATTGCCTTCAAGTTGAGCATGACTCATAGCGACCATATGAACAAAAGGCCTGAAGCCCCTTTACAACTATCAACATTTATCAAAGATCATAGAATTTCCAGAGGCATGTTGTTGTTTAGGAAGTGGATGCCATGCCACTCCTGCTTCCATACCTAACTATATATCTAAAGCTATCTATCTATCTATCTATCTATCTATCTATCTATCTATCTATCTATCTATCATCTATCTATCTACTACCTACCTACCTTGTTATGTGCTATCAAGCCTCCTATGACTCTTAGTGACCTTATGCACCATAGCTCTGAACTTTGCCCTATCCTGAGCCAACCTTATGGCTTCTAACATTCCTATGCCCATAAGCCCTGTAACGGTGCCAATCTGCTTCATCCAGGGTCTCCTTCTCTTGCACTGCCCCTCCATCCTTCCAAGCATGATGTCCTTCTCCAAGGACTGGTCCTTCCTGGCAACATGCCATGGCATGTTGTCTTTGCAGTTACTTGCTATGCATCAGAGAGCTGGACAATGACAGAAGAGGAATTGATGCCTTTGAGTTGTGGTGCTGGAGAAGAGTCTTGAACATGCCATGGACTGCCATGAAAACAAATAGGTCTGTCCTGGAGAGGGTGAAACCAAGTTCCTCCTTAGCAGCTAGGGTTTTGAAGCTTTGTTTCACATACTTCAGGCATGTGACCAGGAGGAACTTGTCCTTGGAAAATTACATCATGCCTGGAAAGGTGGAGGGACGGTGCAGGAGAGGAAGACCCCAGATGTGATGAATTGACACAGTAACTGAGGCAAAAGGAGTAGGTGTGTAAGAGTCAATTAAACTGGCTTAGGCCAGGGCAGGCTTCAAAGCTGTTGCACATAGGATTGCTATGAGTGACAGGAGACTTAGAAGCACAGAACAACAATAATAACAACATGACCTGGATGAGGTGAACCTTCTTTTGTCAGCTATAATTGTAAACTATATTTTCCTAGTCTTTAGCTTGGTTTTCTTATCAGTAATTTGAAGATAAAGTTTTCATTTTCATGAAATTAAATTTAAAAGTTGATTCTTTTCTATGTCATGATTTTATGTAACCTTTGCATGATCTGTATAGAAGTGTGCTGATAATCCAAGGTCTGAATCCACAAGGAGATCCACTGGTGAAAAATGAGCAATATCCTACCGTGCTGTTTACAGCATTTAGAAGCTCATTGGAGGGTTAGCTCTGAGTCAGTTCTGACTCAACAGCAATGATTATTTCCCCCCTCTACTAGTTTATTTACAAAACTCAAATATAAATTTGAACAAATTCTTCCAATTTCCTTCACTCCCCAACCCATGAAATTGTACAACCCAATGATTAATCCCCCCCTTCCCCTTCACATCCTTATCCCTCTGATTCCAGCCTCTCTCACCCCTCCTGGATCCTTGTACTCATTCTACAATAATGGTTTTATACAATATTTATCCTTGTGGGATGGAGTTAGTTCATTCAGCATAATACTCTCCAGTCCCTCCCAAGTTAGGGGATAATTTACAAAGTTATTGCTCCTGCGTGCTGCATAGTATTCCATAGTGTGAATGTTTTTGAGGAGCATTTACAATGTAGTACAAAGTAAGTTGCTCTGTAAACCATAGCGTCAGTGATTCTAATCTATCAGGTGATCTGAGGGAGAGAAAAATGGTCAGTCAGCCTTCTCCCAAAAAAATTCACAGCCTTGGAAACCAGATGGACAGTAAATTCGAGTTAGAATTCACTTGATGGCAATAGATTTGGGGTTGGTTTTGTCCATTTTAGTAGATGTTGCCAAACCAAAAGTCATTGCGATTTTCTGTTTTCTTCTAGATGTTTTGAAATTTAGTATTTACATTTAGGTCTGAAGTCTATTTTTAATTTGCTTTTGCATGTGTTGTGAAGGAAGAGCTCAAGTTAATGTTTTGTATATAAAAGAAGCTCTGGTGGCCTATTGGTTTTTTACCTTTGTAGGTAAGATTCCTGCACCATGATCCAAGATGAATGCATATTGAATCCACCAGTTGCTCCATAAGAGAAGGTTGGGTGGTCTCCTCCTGTGCAATTTACTGTCTCTGAAAACCCTCAGGAGAGTGGCTATGGGTCAGTTCTGACTCAAAAGTACAACAGCTGTAACAACTTGCAGTTCTCACTGAGGACATACTCTTTTGAATCAATTGCTAAATATGGATTTGTAAAAATTTTTGTGAAAGTTTTTTTTTTGCATCTACATTTTTTTAAAGAAACAAATGTGTGGTTTTCTTTTCTTCAAATATGGTTTTGATGTGAGCACAGTGCTGGCCTCACAAGATGAATTGTGAATTGGTCCCTCTTTTTATATTTGACATGTTATTGTCATCATTATGTGCCATTGAGGATTGACTGTGACCCTATGTACAATAGCCCTAAAACCTCCTGTCCTGTGCCAGTCCTACTGTCTCTGACACTCCTACCCCCATTACTTCATCACTGAGTCAATCCATCTCATCCAGGGTCTTTCTTTCCTGTGCTGTCCCCCCACCCTTCCAAGCATGATATCCTTCTCCAGGGAAGGGTCCTTTCTGGCAACATGCCCAAAATCCTTGCCTCCAACGAGCAACCTAGTTTCACACTCTCCAGGACAGACCTGTTTGTTCTCTTGACACAGTATAGTAAGGACTCTTCTCTAGCACCACAACTCAAAGACATCAATTCTTTTTATCTCATCCTTATTAGCTCTCTGATGGATAGCAAGTAATTGCAAACATCATGGCCTGGATCAGGCACATCTTAGTTTCTAGGGTGACATTATTGCTCCTTAGCACTGTGGAGAGGTCCCTGGTAGCAGACTTTCAATGCAATTCTTCTTTTGATTTCCTGAGTTCTGGTTCTAAGAATGTTGATGGAGGAATCCAGTGAGCTGAAAGTATCAACTCTCTCAATCTCTTCTCCCTTTATCGTGGTGCTGCCAGTTGGCATTGATAAGTCTTTGTTTTCTTGATGTTCAGCTCCTATTGAGGACTGCAGTCTTACATATGTCATAATCATATTATTTTTTTCCTTTCAATATGTGATAGAATTTACCAGTTATCACTTCGGCCTGCATATTTCTTGGTAGAAAGGTTGGGGTTTTGATGTTTCTTTTTTTAAATGATCCAGCTTTTTCTTCCCCCAGAAATTAATTTTTTTAATCTTAACGAAAGTTTACAGAAACTTTGAATTTCCATTCATTCATTGTTGTACACTTTCCTTCCTGCCTCCCCTCCCCCTACCCAAGTTCAGTTTTCTCTTTGAAAAGTTAAAAAAAAATCTTTCATTGTTATACAATCCCCTGCCCCACCAAGTTCACATTTCACTTTACTATGCTTTTTCCCCCTGAAATCTTGTCACGAAAATAATACCTAATCATATACTCATTTTAAACAATTCTCTCCCTCATCTGTTTCAATGCAGTATACATTATTTATCCCCTCTTTCTTTAGGTTCCCCCAACCCCATTGTCAGTCACGTGTTACAATAGTAGCACTATTTATTTTGTGACTGAGATATTTCACTCAGTATAATGTCCTCCAGGGTCACCTATTTTGTATAAAATTTTATGAGTTCCTTGATTTTCAATGTAGCATAGTATTCCATTGTGTGCATATACCACAGCTTCTCTATCCATTCATTTGTTGTTGGGCACTTGGGTTGTTTCCAACTCTTTGCTATTGTGAACAAAGCTACAATAAACTTGGGTGAGCATATATCTGCTTGGGTGGCAATTTTTGTTTCTTTAGGGTTTATTCCCAGTAGTGGAATTCCTGGGTCAAATGGTATCTCTATTTGCAACTTTTTGAGAAAGCACCATACTGCCTTCCATAGTGGCTGCACCATTTTACACTCCAACCAACAGTGAATAAGGGTTCATTTCCCCTCAACTTTGCCAGCATTTGTTGTTTGTTGTTCTGTTAAATTTTGCTATTCTACTGGGGTGAGATGATATCTCATAGTTGTTTTGATTTGCATCCCTCTTAGAGCTAGGGATTTTGAACATTTCTTCATGTGCTTGTTGGCCATCTGAATGTCTTCTTTGGTGAAGTGTCTGTTAATATCCTGTGCCCATTTTGGAACTGGGTTGTTTACCTTTATCTTGCTGTGGTGCTCGAGTATTTGATAAATTCTAGATTTAAGTGTAGGAAGGTTTTTTAGCTACTATTTTCATATTTAAAAACACAGGGTTATTCAGATATCCATTCTTTAGTGGGCTTTAGCAGTTTGAATTTCTCAGGGAGTATGACTGTTTAGAAGTTGTTTAACTTATTGTCATAAGGTTGTAAAGAGATATTTCTTTATTATGGTTGTAATTTCTGTAGAATTTTAAATTCTATTCACTGATTCTTTCATGATATTGGTAATTTGTGCTCAATCACTGTGTCCAGAGGATTACTGATGTTTTAAAAACCAAACAGAGAAGAAAAAAATAACCACCACCAACAACCCAAAACCACCAAAACAAAACAAAAAAACCCAAACACCACACATCAAACCCTTTTGGTTTGGGTTTCTTTCGTTAATTTCATGAATTTTATTCCTTTTTGAAATGGTTTTGACTTCCAATCTTATTTTTCTTATTTCATTTCTTCTTTCTTTATTTTCCCCCACCTTTTCCTACTTTGTGAAACAAATGCTAAACTAATCATGGACTTTTATTTTTTTCCAATACATGTATTTTTTACTATAAATTTCTCTATAGTCATGGTATTAGCTATACCTCACAAATTTTGGTATGTTGTGTTTACATTTCTTAATTGAAAAATATTTCCAATGCCAGTAGTTTTATTTTGCTTTTTTACGTACATATTATTCTAGGTATGTCTTAATTAATTATGTCTTAATTTTAAACAGCTGGATAACTCCTAGACATTTCTGTTATTCTGCTGGTCTTAGTACAATTTTGTTTTCAATAGAGAATGCACTTTATGTGATTTCAGTTCTTATAAAATAGTGAAGGTTGTTTTATGTGTATCTAGGTAAATATTTCTTGTGTGTGAAAGAATGTTTCCTGCTGTTGTTGGGTTGTACAATCTATAAATGTCCCTTAGATCAACTTGATTGATAGTGTTGTTTATGTTTTCTATATCTTTAGTGATTATCTGTCTCCTTGTTTTATCAATTATTGAGAGAGAGATGTTGAAACTCTAATTCTAATTGTAGGCTTGTCTATTTCTTCTTTAGTTCCATTATTTATTGCTTCATCTACTTTGATGTTCTGTGATTAGGTCCAACAACATTTAGGATTGTTGTTTAACCTCCTGATGAATTAACCCCTTATTGTTGTGTTTTTGTTATGTGGTGTTGAGTCATCTGCAACCCATGTTGTTGTTGTTGTTATGTGCCGTCGAGTCGCTTGTGACACATAGCGACCCTATGTACAACAGCCCTAAACTCTGCTGTCCTGTGCCAATCGCACTGTCTCCGACACTCCCATCCCGATTATCCAAGTCACTGAATCAATCCGCCTCATAGAGGGCCTTCCCCTTCTGCACCGTCCCTCCACCCTCCCAAGCATGATGTCCTTCTCCAAGAACAGGTCTCTCCTCATAACATGTCCAAAGTATGTTAGACGGAGCCTCAGAATCCTTGCCTCCAAGGAGCCACCTGGTTTAATCCTTTCCAGAACAAATCTGTTTTCCTAGCAGTCCATGGTATTCTCAATACTCTTCTCCAGCACCACAGCTCAAAGGCATCAATTCTCCTTCTATCCTCTTTGGTCATTGTCCA
>NW_006399778.1:21171462-21183609 GCF_000299155.1 Elephantulus edwardii | reverse complement strand
GGCTACTGGTGCCAAGAGTGTTGACTGTGAAGCCAAGCAAACTAAAGCTGTGTACAATTTCAATCTCTTCACCATCCATCCTGATGTTGCCAATTGGTCCAGTGGTGAGAATCTTTGTCTTCTTGACATTGAACCTCAATCCATATTGTAGGCTGCAGTCCTTGACCCTCTGAAGCAGGTGCTTCAGGTCCTCTTCAGTTTCAGCCAGCAGGGTTGTGTCATCTGCATAATGCAGATTGTTGATAAATCATCCACCAATCTTGACTCCACATTTCTCCTATAGTGATCCTATTTACAATAGCTCTGAAGCCTGCCTTATCCTGAGCCAGTCTCACTGATTCCAAGACACCTACCCCTATTTCCCAGTTACTGTATCAGTCCATCTCATCTGAGGTCTTCGTCTCCTGTGCTGCCTCTCGACCCTTCTGAGCATGATGTCCTTCTTCAAGGATGGGTTTCTCCTGGGCATGTGCAAAATATGGAATGCTTCATGAATTTACCTGTTATCCATGGCCCTATCAGAGCCACAGTAATCTTCTCTGTATTGTTCTAAATTTAGTATAAGTGCTGCCAAATCTCTCTTTATTCCTAATAATATTTTTTGTTTTGGAATTTCCTATGTCTGACATTAATTTTCTCACCTTTTTGTTTATTGGTAATTATGTTATACTTTTTTCTAGACTTTTACTTCTAAATTTTCTGTGTCTTTATATTTAAAAAATAATTTTAATAGTTAAAATTTAGTTAGGTCTTGTTATTTTATTTACTCTGGCAATCTATGCCTTTTTATTGGCATTCTTTCCATTTCTGTTTAATATATGTATCAAGGCATATATATTCAAATCTATTTAATTTATATTAATTTTGTTCATTTTGTATCCCCCCCAGTTCTTTTAGCCTGATTCATCTTATTTTCACTTTTGTCTTCTATATTTTTAAAAGGAATACTTATTCTAGGATTTCCTATATACATCTTTAGCTTATCATAAGGATCCTATAAGTAGTATTTTAAAGGAATACTTTTTATAACAGTGTGCTGTCATTTCCTCATCTTCTTTCTTTGTGCTAGAAGACTGAGGAAGAATTGACACATTTGAATTCTGATGATGGAAAAGAATATTGAATATTACATGGATTGGCAAAAGGACAAATAAATATTGGAAGAAATTCAGCCAGTATTCTCCTTGGAGGCAAGGTTGACAGTACTTATTACACACTTTAATTATGTTATCAGAAGGGAACAAATTTCAGGATAAGGTCATCATGCTTGATAAAATAGAGGCTCAGGGAGAAAGAAGAAGACCCTCTACAAGATAACATGACACAGTGAGGCTGTGTCCATGGGCTTAAACACAGTGTAAATTCAATTATAAAGATGATGCAGAACCAGGACAATGAAGAAATTGCATTATAAAAACAAGAATAGGGACAAATATTGAACAGAAAAACAGTTAGTCAGATCAAGTTTAAATTGAAGCTAAAGAAGACTATTTTGAGACTAATTTGAGTCTATTTCACCTAAATTAAAAGATTTTTAATCACTGGACCGATGGGCAGCATCATGATGGATGGAGAGGTGATTGAAAATGTCAATAATCTGATCTTGCTCTGATCCACAATTAAGACCCTTGGTACCAGCAGTCAGGAAATAAAGAACACATTTTACTGAGAAAATCTGCTGTTAGGGATCTTTCCAAATTATTGAGTAGTAGTGATGTCAGTTTGAGGACTAAGGTGTATCTGATTCAGGCAATGGTCTTTCTAATTACTGTCTATGCATCTGAGAACTGGACAATGAATAAGGATGACAGAAAAAGAATTGAGGCCTTTGAGCTGTGATGTTGGAGAAGATCACTGAACATTCTGTGGATGGTCAGTAGAATGAACAGCTATGTCTTGGAGAGGGTGCAGCTGGAGTGCTCTTTGGAAGCAAGAATGATGAGGCTTTGCATTACATATTTTGGACATGTTGCTAGGAGGGCTATTTCTTGGAGAAAGACAAGATGTTGGGAATGGTGGAATTTTGGTGAAGGAGAGGAATACCCTCCACCAGGTTGATTGACATGGTGACTGCTGCAGTGGGCTCGTGTGTGTCAGGAAGTGTTATAGAACAGGGTTATATGAACCCTGTCATAGAACAGGGTTCAGATCTTTTGTTTATATGGTTACTATGAGTCATGCTCAACTTGACGACACCTAACAACAACACCTGAATTCAGAGATTTTACAACAAATATGTTTCAACATACTGTACATTAATGATAGAGGACCAGATGAATTGTGAGATGACACCTTATCAAGGTTGTCATATATGAAGAAAACAAAAGGCCATTAAAAAGACAAGAAAATCCAAAATAGATGTCAGAGCAGACTCTTGACACTTGCTCTAGAATACCATAAAACTGAAGTGAAAGCAAAGAGGAAACAAAAAAATTGAACAGATTTCAAAGGACAGCTTCAGTTTAAGAAGACAAAGCAAAGCAACACATTACAATTTGCAAAGAGCTGGCGTTAGAAACAAAAGAGAAGAACGTGCACAGCATTTCTCAAGCTGAAAGACCTGAAAGGGGGGGGGCATGAATATCAAGCCTCAAATTGTAATATTAAAGAATTCTTAATGGTAAATAGTTGTATGTATTGTTCCCGTCTAACCTTTTAATGTAAGTTAGTTCTTTGAGAAGATTTAACTAGAGAGCTGAAGTAAAAACTATTATTAGAACAAACTATTACATTTTAAAAAGCACAAAAGAGACATTATTATAAATTAAAATGATATAAATAGTAACAATAATGATGATGAAAATACAGTATACTTTTATAATGCTTTCAAAAATATTTAAAAATTGGTACACATTGTGTCACCTTTTATAGTAATGCTGTGAGACAGGCAAGGCAGGAAATATAAATTTTATGATATGGAAAAATGTTTATTTCCATTTTGACTTACTCTTAATAGAAATAAATGTTAAGAAATAAGATGTATGCACACTCATGTTTATTGCTGCATTATTTACAACAGCAGAGAAAGAAGCAACCCAAGTGCCCTTCAATAAATGAATAGATAGAGAAACTGTGGTACATTCACACAACAGAATAATATGCAGCATTGAACAACCATGAAATAATAAAACATGGCACAACATGGAGGTGCCTTGAAGACATTACGCTATCTCATTCACAAAAGGACAGACACTGCATAAAACCACTGTTATAAAATAGGACAGACATGGTGGGGGGAGGGAATGGAGAGTGGATAGATAATGAACACTGCATTAGAATAGAGGAGGGGAAGACCTGTGTGAAAGGAATATATGATATTGCATTATATGTATAAGAACAATCTGGAACAAATGATGTGTTGCAGAGTCTGCTGTGGGAGGGGTGGATAAAGTGTGCAACAATGAATGATAAAATATAACTTTAAAAATGAAATAAGATGTATGTATATTATATATAATACTTAATTACATATTGTATATACTATATAAATACCATGGATTTCCAAAAGAAGAAACAGATACATCCTGGAGAAAGTGAAGCCAGAGTGCTTCTAGGAAGTAAAAATGATAAAACTCCATCTCATGTACTTTGGACATGTTCTACAAGAGGCTATTCCTTGGAGGGGGGCGTCACACTTGGAAAAATAGGGGAATGGGAAAGCAGAGGAAGACCCTCACTCAACCAGGTTTATTGACACAATCAATGGACTTGTGTGTGTCAGAGATTGTGAGAACAACACAGGATAGGACGCATTTCAGGTCTGTTATTCATAGGGTCACTGTGGATTATACTTGATTTGATGCTGCCTAACAACAACAACAAAATCAACATATAAATACACACATGAACACACTTGTATCTTATTTTCAAAAAATGATTTAACACTGAAACTTGATTCTTTTTTTAAAATTTTATTATATTTTTGTGTGAGTGTACCGTCAAATCAGATCTGACTGGTACAGGAGGAGATTGTCCCTCCTTCTCCGGCAGAGCATCTGGTGGATTCCAACTGTGCGCCTCTGGGATTGTAGTTGCAGCTCCTTACCACTAGGCCACCAGAGCTTGATTCTTTTTTAAAAAAAAATTATTTTATATTGGTCTGCATACGCAAGTTATATATATTATGTTTCCTTCATTCACATTGTGTTTCATACAGTCATTCCCATACATTGTGTTTTATAAAATTTATCACCATTGAACTATGCTCACCATCACCTAGTCTTTTCAAGTCCCTGTCAGATCTTTCCCAGTTCCTTTACCCCCTCCTTACACGCACCAAATTGTGTGACCCTTGCACATTCTCACCCTTATGCTCCTGCCCCTTAGCTCTTGGACCCCGATACACATTTTACTAGTTATCCTTCTATTTTTACAATAATGGCTTTATGCAATATTTGTCCTTATAAGACTGAGTTATTTCACTGAGTATATGCTCTCCAGTCTCTCCCAATGCATGTAGAGTTTTTCAAAATTGTTGATCCTGAATGCTGCTTAGTATTCCATCATGGGGATATACCACAATTTCTCAATCCATAAGACTGTAGTTGGATATTTGGGCTGTTTCTGTGTTCTTTTTATAAATTATATTAATTTTAATGGACATTTACAGAGATTTTGGATTTCTATTCATCCATTTTTGCACTATTTTCTCTACCCCCCAGTTCATTCCTCTCTTTTCCCCCCCTCGAAAGTCTGTTTTAATTGTCCCATGCCACAGTGCTTGTCAAAACCAGTTCTGATTAATCTCCTTTGTCAGTGTGTCCTTTGCCATTCCCTATCACTCCTCCCTGAGAGAGATTTCACCCTGATTCTTAAGGATGTTTCTATGTTCTTGCAGTCATGAATAATGCTGCTGTGAACATTGGTGTACAAATCTCCATTTGTGTCTCCGTTCTAATTTCCTCAGGGGAAGTTCCTAGCAGTGGAATAACTGTGTCATATGGACTTTTTATGTTCACCTTTTGGAGGAAAAGCCAAACTGCCCTATGGAGTGGTTGTACCATTTTACAGTTCCATCAACAGTTTATGAGAGCTCCTATCTCTCCACAGCCTCTCCAGAATTTACTGCTTGCTGCCCTGTGAAACTTTGTCACTGCTACTGAGGTGAGAAGGTGTATCATTGTGGTTTTGATTTGCATCATTCTTATTTCCAGCGATAATGAGTCTTTCTTCATGTGTCTGCTGGCCATCTGAATGTCCTCCTTTGTGAACAGTCTTTCCATGCCTTTTAGCCATTTTATGATTGAGTTATCAGTCTTCCACTTGTGAACTCCCTATAGTTTTTGGTAAAACTATTTTTATGAGCCCCTTGTCTGAGATGGTATTTCCAAATGTTTTTTCCACAATAAGTAGGTATTCTTTTCACCTTATTGGAAACAGTTTTTGATGCCTATAGATATTCCATTTTTAGAAGGTCTTGTTCATGAAATTTATCCTGTCCTGGTTGAGTATTTCTGGCTCTTTATTCCATAGCGTAGGCTTTCCAATCTTGTTCCCCTTTTGTCTCTTATGATTTTGATGGTTTTAGACATTACTCCTAGGTCTCTGATCCACCTTGAGTTGATTTTTGTATTTGGTGTGAAATGTGGATCCTGTTTCAGCTTTCTGCATGTAGCGGTCCAGTTTTGTCAGCACCATTTGTTGAAGAGGTTGTCCTTTTCTCATTTGATAGATTTCGTTTTCTTGGTGAATGTCAGTTGACCGTACATAGATGAGTTAATTTCTGGATTCTCAGCTCTGTTCCAATGATCTATGTGCCTGTCATTGTACCAGTACCATGCTGTTTGGTTTTTATAGCTATGTAACTTAATTCTTGAGCTTCAGCTTCTCCTTTCCATTTTCTATCTCCTGCCTGAGTAGTTGTCCAACACATTTATACAGGTTTTGCATTGATTTACAACTAAATGTTGTGTAACATACTTTGTGAAATTCATTTTTCTGTGCTATTAAAATCAATAAAGATATAATTTAAGTAATCATCTTCTTCAGGCATCTCTCTGAACTAGTTTCATTGTGTTATTCAGTATTGACTATGCAGGTTCTTTCACAATGCACATACTTGCCTGGGTTTCATGCTGGCTGGCCTTGTTTTTGTTTTTAGTTGTCTTTTTTTCCTCTCTTATCAAGACAAAAGACATCACTGCCTCTACTCTCACCATATACCAAATACACATCCAGTGTGCCTGTCATCATGCCATGAAATTACCCTACTGATTCTCCGGTGCATTCTCTTCCCTTTCCACTTCTTAAACTACACCTCAGTCACCACTCATCAAATAATTCCATTCCTCTTCCAGTAAACACATTTCTCTCATTCCTTGTACTGGGTTTTGCACACTTCCTTTAGGAAGGTTTCATAATCACCTAAGTTTATCATCTTTCACTCCTCAGAATTCACTCCATGGATTTCTGTGTTGTCTTATTCTGTTTCTAATGTCTAAAATACAGGTTATGCTTTTTGGAAGAAGGTGTGACTAAGGATAAGATGTTGGCTGCTTCAATGCAAAGACCTCTCTCTCTCAGCATGTGCTTACAGTGTTTGTTGTTGTTGTTAATTCCTTCCAGTGGACTCCTGACACATGACAACCCCAAACACCAAAAAAATATAATGCCATCGGATCCTGTATCATTCCTCCAAGCACTTGCTCATCTGACTCTTGTGACTCACAACATTTCTACTGACTGATTTTCAGAAGTAAATTATCAAAATTTCTTCTTAGTCTCTATCTGAAAGAGTCCCTAAAGTCTGTTCAGCATCATGGAAACATACATGCAAACCTTTAGTGGTGGCTGCACACGAGGTAAAGCGACTAGAAATCAAGTCCTGGTCTCTCACATGAAGGTGAGAACTCTACCACTGAACCACCGTACATCTGCAGCTCTCTTACCATCCAGTCAGTTCAACTCATAGCAACACTTTCGATGAACCACCGCCAGATGCAGATAATCCAATAAATAAAGTAAGTGTGGACTTATTTGTGTTTACTCACTAGTCTAGAGTCAACAGTTTCTCATGGGTTGCATTGTACTTACCTTGCTTCTTAAGTACTCTGTACCTGTCAAAGATTATAATTAGAAAAGAATCTTTGTTTCTGTAGGAAGGTACTATGGGATTGAGAGAAAGGTGCCAGCCACACCAAGAAGATGAATCTTTGATAAAATGAATGTAAAAATGTGAAATTATTCACTAGGAGTTGGTAATCACAAATGCATCCATGCTTTCCTTCCTTATTGAGTAATCCAACACTATGAATGATTATCAAACAAACAAACAAATAAACAAACAAACGTCAACCAATGGCTGACAAGTCAAGTGACTCACAGTGATTTTCCACTGAGTTCTTAAGCCATAAATCTTTATGGGAAAATACTATCCATCTCTCTCTCAAGGAGTTGCTGGTGGACCCAAACTGCTCATCATGATACACACTATGCTATCAGAGCTCTCACTAAGCCCTTACTGTTGTTGTTGTTAGATGGCTTTGAGTTGACTTTGACTTGTAGCAACCCTTTGGTCAATAGATCTGGACCTTGCCCTATCCTACATCATCCTTATGGTCTCCATCATGTTCAAGCTTGTAGTTACAGTCACTACGTAAATCCATCGTGTGAGACTCTCCCCCTCTTCCCTTGATGCTCTACCTTTTCCAACATGATGTTATTTTTCCAACGACGGCTCTTCCTGACATAATGCCCAAAGTATGTGAGATGAAGTTTCTCATCCTTGCCTCTAAGGAGCACCTTGATTATCCTTCATTCTAGACAGATGTGTGTCTTCTTTTGGCAGTCCATGGGATATTAAATACTCTTCGTCAACACCACAATTCAAAGGCATTAGTTCTGTCATTCTTAGTCATTGTCCAATTTTCAGATGCTTAAAAAAACAATTGAAAAAATCATGACTTGGATCAGGTACATTCTATTCTTTAATATTCTTGTTTCTTAACACTTCGGTAAAGGCCTTGACAACAGATTTTCCCAATGTACCTACCATGTTGTTGTTTGTTGTTATGTGCCATCAAGTCGCTTGGAACTCATAATGACCCTATGTACAAGAACCCTAAATTCTTCTCTATCTGTGCCAACCGACACACCTGCTCCCACTACCAAAAAATTACTGAATCTATCCATTGTAAACACATAAAAAATCATTTGAAATAGCTCCTTTCCTTTCTTTCTGATACAATAAAGAAATTTTCCTCATCTTTCTTTCTGAGCTCTTTGAATAACTTCTTAAGAAAGATCCAGAGACAGTTGGGATGTCTTAATACACTGCTGCTGAGAATGGAAATTAACTCAGCTATTTTTGAGGGCAATCTGGCAGGTATTGTTAAGATTATAAATATTCGTCCTAGCAGTTCCTCACCTGGGTACCTATCCTGGGAAATGCATTTATTCAGGTAAGTAAAAATATTAAGGGCAAGAATTTTTACCAGGATGCCATTTGTAATTGCAGAAAAATTAGATGAAACTATGTTCATCAATATATAGAAAAAGTCTTCAAAACTTATTATTACATTTTTTAAAGTTTATAAACAATATGACTAAGTCTTATTGAGGTTCAATATCAAGAAAACAAAGATTCTCACTGCTTGGCCAATTGACAGCATCATGACGGATGGTGAAAAGATTGAGATTGTTCACAGTTTTGCTTTGCTTGGTTTCTCTTGGCACCAGCAGGCAGGAAATTAAAAGACATTGCAATGGGAAAGTCTGCAGTTAGAGAATTCTCTAAAGTGCTTAAGTTGTTATGTCGGTCTGGAGACTAAAATGTGCCTGATACATGCAATGGTCTTTGTAATTACTTGCTATGCATTAGAGAGCTGGACAATGACTAGGGATGATAGAAGGAGAATTGATGTCTTTGAGCTGCGGTGTTGGAGAAGAGTGTTGAATATACCATAGACTGCTAAGAAAATGAACAGGTTTGTCCTGAAGAGGGTGAAGCCGGGCTACTCCCTGGAGGCAAGGATTCTGAAGCTTCATCTGACATCCTTTGGACATATTTCAAGGAGGGACCAGCCCTTGGAGAAGGACGTCATGCTTGGGATGGTGGAGGGACAGCTCAGGAGAAGAAGACCCTCGATGAGATGGATTGATTCAGTCACTGGGGTAATGGGGGTACGTGTGTCAGAGATGATGAAATTGGCACAGGATAGGGTAGAGTTTAGGGCTGTTGTACATAGGGTCACTGTGAATCACAGGCGACTCGATGGCACATAACAACAATAATATGACTAAGTCTATACATACTATTTATCATTTTCAAATTTATAAAACTTATGTTTTTAATGCATTTATGTAAATGTATATATTTCATTCTAGGAGAACGATTTCAAGATGAGCTTGTGAATGAGATGACAGTTGCACACAAAATTTTTAAAATCCTTCAAGGAAGAGTCACTTCAGAGTAAGAGTAAGGCATTCTGTGCTTTCCAGACCTCAGCCCAGCTCTCTTTCCTTTTGTGATGGGCAGATTGCTCTTCTTCCAAGCATCAGTGAAGATGGCAATTAGGAATCATACCATTCAAGCAAAATGAAAAATGTATCTTTAAGATGCTCACACCATAAGGAACCTATGAGGTCTGAGATCAAACCATATTTTCTAACAAGGGAATCTGAATGCTTATGAGAGACTAACTCTGTGTTGTCAGGACAGTGTAGGATGGATATTTAGTTTCCCTACCCATGTCTCTGTTTTGTTTACCGTCACTTTTCTTCAGTGTTGTGTTATGTGCCATTGGGTCAGAATAGCTTCATAAGTGGGTTTTCAGAGGCTACAAATTGCACTGGAGGAGACTGCCCATATGTATCTCCAGAAGCAACTGGTGGGTTCAGACTGCCAGCCTTTTGGTTGGCAGAGAAATTCCTTATTCACTAGGCCATCAAAGTCCCCTTGCCTTTAATTGTTGTTGCTGTTAAGTGCTGTGCAGTTGAAGAAAACTCATAGTGATCATATGAACAACAGAGGTGAACCTAGTCCTATCCCATGTCATCCTTATAATCTCTGACAAACTTGATTCTATTGCTGCAGTCATCATGTCAATTCATCTAATTGGGGGTCTTCTTCCCTTTTGCTGACCCTCAACCTTTCTAAGCATGATATCCTTTGCAAGGAATAGCAACATGCCTTAGCAATATGTCTGAAGTATGACAGAAAAAGCATCATCGTTCTTGTCTCCAAGGAACACTCTGGCTACAGTTTTTCCATGACATATATATTCATTCTTTTTGGCCATCCAAGGGATATTCAGTACTCTTCTCTAACACCACAACTCAAGGGCATCAGTTTTCCTTCTGGAATCCTTGTTCATTGTTCAGATGCATAGCTAGTGATTGAAAAGACAATGACTTGAATCAGGTGCACCTTATTCTTCAAACTGACGTCTCTGGAGGATGGAATATCCTACATATTTCCAATGCTCCCTAGGGGCAGCATATGCCCCCTGGTTGAGAATCATAGGAGATTCTTGTTCCCCATCTCATTCTCGCTCCCTCTCATCCAGACATAAATTCACTGAGTATAATGGCCAGAGTGTAGAAATGCTTGCTCTACTTGTTAAAACAACTTTTCTCTCTACTTTCCTCTCTTGGTCTCTGAGCATGTATAACTGACTTATAAGCACACTGTGTAATGTATGGTACAAAATTGTTTGATGTATTGTACACAAAATCTCTATGAGTTGAAGTAAACTTGATGGCATCTAACAAAAACATGTAGTCAAAGAGGTACATAACCCAAAGGGTACACCTCTATGGTGGTTTAACTCCACCAGCAACTCTTCAGGAGGAAGATGGATAAGCACCTTCTTTGTGAAAAGCGTCAGAAACCCAATGAAGGAATAGGTATGAATTGGTTTCATCTTGATGGGAGACAAACAGAGAAAGAAACAGGCAGAGACAGACAAAGAGAGAAAGAAAGAGATTGAAAATTAGGTCAAATGTTTAAGGAGATATTTTATGACTATTATTAGGTATCTTATCTACTTCCTAAACAACATGCCTCCAGAAACTCTATGAATTTTGATAAATGTTGTTAGTTATAGAAAGGCTTAAAAAATACAAAAAAGAAAGGTTTCAGGCTTTTTGTACATAGGATCTTTATGAGTCATGCTCGACTCTACAGCAATCAACAACAACATACCATGATGTCAGTCTGTAGACTAAGGTGTACCTGATACAGTTCATGGGTTTTGCAATCACTTGCTATGAATCAGAGAGCTGGGCAATGACTAGGGTTGATATAAGGAGAATTGATGCTTTTGAGCTATAGTGTTGGAGAAGAGTATTGAATATAGCATGGACTGCTAAAAAAACAAACAGGTTCATCCTGGAGAGGGTTAAACTAGGCTTCTCCTTGGAGGCAAGGATTCTGAAGCTTCATTTGGCATAATTTAGACATGTTACAAGGAGAGACCAATCCTTGGAGAGGGGTGTCATGCTTGGCAGTTTAGAAGGACAGGGCAGGAAAGGAAGACCCTCGATGAGATGGATTGATTCAGTGACTGGGGTAATAGGAGTAGGTGTGTCAGAGAAAATAAGATTGGCACAGGATAAACCAGGGTTTAGGGTTGTTGTATATAGGGTCGCTGTGAGTCGCAGGCAACTTGATGGCACCTAACAACAACAATACCATGATAATATACTCAGTTATTATTTAAGATTTTAATAGGTGAAGTTGACCATTCAAGAAGCCACTCTAAAAAAGTAGAACTTTAGCCTAGGATCTGTGTCATAAATATAAACATTACTGTGCATGCACGGACAAATTTTTCAGAAAATACAACCTCCTTAATTCAGTGCAAAAATTCGTTTACTGTGCTTCCTTGGGCAGCGTCCTTTAGATGCAGTGGAAAGGCACAGAAGTCAAGAAGCAGTGCTTAGCTCCCACAAGCAGACCATACAGTGCCTGCAACCCAATTTGCTTTAGTTGCTCGGAGATATTGCAGATTATGATAGGGTCCATGGTGCAGGTATGAAGAAGAAGAATGCCAATAACCACACATGTCACCAGAAGAGTATTTATTGAGCATTTACTACATGTGTGGTACTGTTGAATTTTCTCTTCTCTTCTCTTCTCTTCTCTTCTCTTCTCTTCTCTTCTCTTCTCTTCTCTTCTCTTCTCTTCTCTTCTCTTCTCTTCTCTTC
>NW_006399778.1:21153716-21171277 GCF_000299155.1 Elephantulus edwardii | reverse complement strand
TCCATCAGAGTTTATTTATTATTGGTTTAAAATGGCTAATCAGTACTGTTGAATTCTTAAGTTGTTTCTGAGAACAGCCTTAGAGTATAGGAGAGTGCATGTGAACATAGTTAATTTGGAAAGGATTCAGGAGGAAGCTGAAGCTCTTAGACTCTGGAAATCATCACTATTTCCTGAATGTTTGTCCAAAACACAAATGATGCTTTCATGCTTACCTCAGACATCCTGAAGCAAAACCAGAGGAGTCTATACTTTTCATGGAGACTCTGGTATGGACCAAAATGGATATACCTCTTTCTTGGGATTTTAAAAACACTAATTTTGAGGCTGATCTTGTGGAGATTCTGATTCAGTGATCTAAGAGGAGGCCCAGAATATGCCTCTGTACTAGAAGTCCCGGGTGACATTTTTTGATTAGGCAAAATGTTGTTATTGAGGTTGTGAAAATTTGACTTTTAAAGATATAAAGGAAGATATTTTCTCTTGGGAGATAAATTCTGTCAAGTTGAGAATAAGAAATTAAGTTGACTTGAATCTGCAGTGAGTGCTGTAGAAGCTTGATTGTAGAAAGGACTAGAAGTGAGGGGGCCTAGTTAGGACACTCACAATAATTCAGTTGAGAAGTAACACATATGTCATGCTACCTCTAATATCACTTGCAAGCAAATGCTGCTAAAAGATCATTTGAAAATGGCTAAAATAGTACATAGAGAACTGACAGAAGTTTAAGTTGGATTTGGAAAAAAGTTAGTTTTTTTGAGAACTAAGGTGCACCTGATTGAGACTATAGCCTTTTCAATCACTTGCTATGCTGCTGAAAGCTATACAATGCAGAAGAAAAATTGATGTCTTTGAATTGTGTTGGAGAAGAGTGCTGAATAACCATGGACTTCCAAAAGAACAAACAGATTTTATTGGAGAAAGTACAGCCAAAGGGCTCCTTGGTGACAAAGACAAAAAAAAGGTTCATCTCACAGACTTTAAGCATGTTGCTTAGGAAAGGCTATTCCTTGAAGAAGGGCATCATGCTTGGAGAGATAGGGGCATGGTAAAGGAAACGAAGACTCTCAACCTGGTGGATTGACACAGTCACTACAGCAATGGGCTCAAGAATGTGAGAGATTGTGAGGTTGGTACAGGATAAGACAAGGTTCAGATCTGTTGTTCATAAAGTCGCTATGAGTTAAACTTGACTCAATGGCACCTAACAACAACAACAATAACAACCTCTAATTTAAGACATATACTCATTAAGTGGTATGGGGGGGAGGGACAACTATGGAATGATAGGAGTTGCCTCCATATTCTGCTTCCATTTTGTGTTGCCTGGAACATTAGTATGACCGCTTGAGTCCACGTAGACTTTCTAGATCATAGGGTAACCTCAAGAATAGAAGTCGTGTAGTATTGTTGTTAGGTGCCATCAAGTCAAGTACAACTTAGAGCGACCTTATGAACAATGAATCTGAACCAATCCTATCCTGTACCACCCTACCACTTCCTGAGACACTAGACTGTGTGCATCATAACAAGTGTGGCTAACATTGAGAAGAATGGGAGTTCCAGAGTTCTTAATTGCACTCATGTGGAATCTATACCTGGCCCAGGAGGTTGTTGTATGAACAGAATAGGGAGCACTGCATGCTTTAAAATTAAGAAGGGAGCGCATTAGGGTTGTATTCTCTTTCCTTATCTAGTCAGTCTGTAAACTGATGTCCAATTGGTACACACTCATCCTTTAACTGTGAGAATTGAGTGGAGTTAGCTTGGAGGCATCTGCCTATAAAAACAAACTAAATATGACCTTTTACTTCATGCTCAAGTTAAGTATGTAATTAAGTGGATTTTATTTTGTTGGTGGTTAATGAGGATTGAATGAACCTAGGCAGGTAGAGCCTGTGCCTTTGATGCTTAGGCTCAGTTTGCAATGAAGGTGCACAGCGAGTGACACTTGTAATTTATATCATGTACATGATTTACATCATGTAAATGATGGCAGTGACATGGGTAAGCTATGAGCAACTAGACTTCAGGAGCTACCTCTATTTTCCTTGTACTCCTGCCCCTGGCGCCCCTTCAGAATGCCCTCCAGCAAAGCTCTGCCCAGGTATATTACCTTTATCTCCTCTTTACCTGATTTACTCCTTCATGTTCGCTCTAGGGTTAGGCCTATTTGGCCTTTGCAGCTCCAAGGAGACTGTGCCTTTAAGTTATGATAAACACTAGTGCCTCCTGGACACTGCTGAGCTTCCCTGGGGCTCTCCAGCTGCCTTATTACCCAAAGTCTGTCTTTGATTTGCTTAAATTTATTGGCCTTTATATGTACCTTCTGCTTTCACTCTCCCTGGGGAAGATAAAGGGGTGCATTGTGCGAGGATGAACAGGGTTTATGAGGGATTGCATAATGTGTATCCACAGCACACATGTGGAATTCATCCTTCACATAGGGTTTTGCCAACTTTCCTTAGACTGTTTGGCAGGGTGAGCCCCAGGGAAGTTGGAGGGGGCTGTCCAGTGAACCTTGTAGGTAGTACGCAATATTCCTTACGTATTTTTTAAAAACAAGTTTTTATTTTAATTGTGATTTTAACAAACATTTGCAAAGAAGTTAGATTTTCATTTATTCATTGTTGCACAATTACCCACCACCTCCCACCCCCAGTGCTCTTTGCAATGATATTATCTCTTATTTTGGGCTGTTGTTGTACATATGGTGCCTAATCAAGTATTCATTTTAGACAGCTCTTTCTTTCATCTGTTCCAATGCAATGATCATTGTCTGTCTTCTCTTATCCTATTCTCCTCCCGACCCCCATGTCAGACCAGATTTATAACAGTGCTACACAGTATGTGTCCTTTTGTAACTGAGATATTTCACTAAGCATGATGTGCTCCAAGGTCCCCCATGTTGTGTAATGATTTGCAAGTTCATTGTTTTTCTCTGCTGCATCGTATTCCGTTGTATGAATATACCATAGTTTTTCTATCCATTTACTTATTGATGGTTTAACAAAGAGAAGTGAGTTGAAGAAAAGTCAGGGGGTTTGCTTCCTCTGTTAGATTCTAGTTACATCTATTTTATGGCAAAGTAGGGACACAATCTTTTCTTTTCCCCTGCGTCTGTATCTTTCTTTGTCCTCCTATTTTCCCTTCTCCTTCTATATATCCTCTTCCACTTGTTAATCTCTCTCTCCTGAGAGAGTATTATTTAGGGCTCAACTTGAAAGACTGTATAAAATAATGAAGAAATAGTCCAAAGGAAAACCACACAGGTAGTCAACCTAATAATAGTAATGACCTCTCCTGCTTCTGTCAACCCCTAACTGCTCAAAAACTTCTCCAGATCATTTATGGGATTGACTGCATGCAATTCTCACCACAGCATCCCAAGAAACGTAACTGTTATTATACTTTCTGTATAGATGAGAAAACAGATCAGAAATATAAAGTAGATGCAAAGCTCAGAACTTTGGTAGCTTAATGGTAAGGAGTTGCACTGCCAACCCAAAGACACAGAGTAGAAATCCACCTGCTGTTCTATGGGAGAAAGATGGATAATCTCTTTCCATGATACTAACTTTCTCTGAAAACCCTCTGGAGGGTCAGCTATCAGTCAGTTCTGACTTGATGGTACATAACAATAACAACATGACAAAGATCATGCAGTTATTCATTTACTTAGTCATTCTACAGAAATGTATCATGTAACTGTTGCATATCAGGCATGGCATAAATTGTGAATGTGATAGATATAGTCCCTGCCCTTACGGAATTTAGAGTAAAAATAAGTATATCCTAAATATCAGTGGTAAGTAAGTGCTGTAACAAAAATGAAAAGCAAGATGAAATGAAATGAGCCAGAATTTGACTCTGGGTTCTGTGTTCTTAATCACAACCCTTTACTTAGTCTCATGAATCATTTCTGTTAAGTGCTGGTTCATTTAAAGTTAACAGAGATGACTGGAACCCAGGGGCTTAAGGAGGAAGCTATGATAAGCCAACCTGAGATTATACTCTTCAGTGACGGTTAGGGTGGGAGGTCTGTAAGATATCCAGAAATAAGTAAACCAGTATTCAAAAAACCCAAAAACAACCCCAAAAAACCAACAGAAATGTCCACCATGAGAGAAATAGCATCTGGAATACCCAAATTTATACATGTGGGATTATGCCACACTGACTAGGTTACACTGGTCATCTATTAGCAGCTCCAATATTTTGCTACTTCCTGCTCACTTCCTCAAAATTTCCCCACCTTTAGAGTGTAAAGTGGTGCAACCACTGGGGAAAGCGGTGTGGCGCTTTCTCAAAAAGTTGCAAATAGACATACCATTTGACCCAGCAATTCCACTACTGTGAATATACCCTAAAGAGACCAAAACCGACATCCAAGCAGATATATGCACACCCATGTTTATCACAGCTTAGTTCACAATAGCAAGGAGTTGGAAACAACCTAGGTGCCCATCAACAAAGGAATGGATAGAGAAGCTGTGGCATATTCACACAATGGAATACTATGCTGCATTGAAAAACAAGGAGTTCATGCAATATTATTCAAAATGGGTGACCCTGGAGGACATTATGCTGAGTGAAATATCTCAGTCACAAAAGGACAAATACTGCATGATGCCACTGTTGTAGAATGAGGCTGACATTAGGGTGAGGGTAGGACTGAGAAAAACTGGATAAATTATGTTTACTGCATTGAAGCCGATGAGGGAGAGAATAGTTTTAGAGCATTATGATTATCATAAGAGTCTGGAATGAGGGTTGCCGAGTGGAGTATACTTGGGGTGGGGGTGGGGATGTGTGAGGTGGGGGAGAGGATTGTATACTAATGAAAGAGTTTGTCTTTTGCTTGTCAAGGAGAGGTGCGAACTGGGGGGGGGGGGGTGGGGGGGGAGAAAAGTGCAACAATGAATGCATCGAATTCCAAAATCTCTGTAGATGTTCATTGAAATTAATAATAATAATAATAATAATAGTAATAATAAAAGAATTTTAAAGTAAAAAAAATTCCCCACCTTTAATGTTGTTAGTTTCTGTTGAGTTATCCTGATTCATAGAAACCTAGACTAAAACAAAATAAAATCTTTCCCTCTCTTGGACCATCGTGATCCATAGAGTTTTGACCTATTGATGGAATTAGATCTGAAAGGAGAGAAGGAAAGGATGAACCAGGGAGTAAGAAAAGGTGGATAAAGTGTCCATTATCCTATTGCAGGTTCCCAACTTGGAGGAGAGTTTGATTTTGAAATTCCACTGAATCAGACTTGTTATTCTGGACAATAACTGGAAAGAGCAGAGGAATGTGTCCAAGGTTGAATTCAAGAGCAAGAAAGAACAAGTCTAGAAGGAAATGTGCTTAGATAGCAATGGGATCAAGATTAATAGGAAATAAAGTTGCTTTTCTGCCTACATCACAAAATCCATTTGCTCTCTAAACCCAGTGGGATTCTGTTATTCCTTGGAGCTCAATGGAACATGTCTTGAAATAAAACAGTAGCCAGCTGTGAAGACTAACAGTGAACTTCTTGAAAGAGATACATTGGAACCACATCCAGAAAGGCAGTCAGAATGTATGAATATGGAGGTGGGGAAAATCATATTCTAAGCAGAAAAAAAAAAGACATTTTAAGAAACTTGAAAATGAAATGAAGTTAAAAATTCCATTTCAAGTGAAATTCCTTTTCAACACCTGCCAATGGCCTGGAGCTGCCATATTGGACACTGTAGAGAGGGAACATTTTCTTCATTTTAGAAAGTTCTAGTGAACAGCACTGTTTTTTAGAAAATGTATGGATATTCTCAGACCTCCAGTTGAGTTTGGCCACAGGGAAGCACTAGCAGGAAAGAGAGGGGTCAGCACAGTGTGGTCAAGACATTTATTCTCCAGTCCTTTTCCCTACTAGGTAACTAGGAGTTGCCTTTATTCATACATAGGTCACAGACACTTGCCATTCAGCAGCCACCTTCTCCTGGATCCTACCTTTAGGCCATGGTCTTCTCAATTACTTCTAATGCTTCAGAGAGTTGGACATGACTAAAGATGACAGAAGAAGAAGAGATGTCTTTGAGTTGTGGTGCTGGAAGAGTTTTGAACCAAGTCTTTCCTTGGAGGCTAGGATTTTGAAGCTCCACCTCACTTACTTTGGGGACATGGCCAGGAGAGATTGGTTGGTCCTTGGAGAAAGCATCGTGCTGGGAAGGGTGGACAGATAGCACAGGAAAGGGAGACCCCAGATGAGATAGATTGATAGTGGTTGGGGCAATGAGGCTTGGTGTGTCAGACTTAGTGAGACTGGCTCAGGACAGACAGGTATTCAGAGCTGCTGTACATAGCATTGCTATGCATCACAGGCACATAACAATAATAACATAATATAACAGATTTGGAAGCAGGAGTGGCATCCACTTCCTAAACAATATGCCTCTGGAAACTCTATAAACTTTGATAAATGTCAATAGCTGTAGAGGGGCTTCAGGTTTCTTGTTCATAGGGTCGTTACGTGTTGTGCTCTACTCAAAGGCAACCAACAATAACTTTTGCCCAGACCCATCAAATTTAGCCGTGTTATCATCTAGTTATCCACCAGTCCTGAAATGCTGCCCTCTTTCGTATAGATTTTCTTAAATCCTGCCCACACTTTGATGTTGTTGATGGTGTTGGCTGCTGTTGTGGCAGCCTCTGAGTCATGTCAACCCTATGCACAATGAAAGAAAGTGTGGCTCAATCCTGAGCCATCCAAGATCAATTGAAAAGGATTGTGATCCACAGGGTTTTGTTGACCGGTTTATGAATGAGCCTATAAGATCGTTTTTCTTAATCCATCTTAGTCTGGAAGCTTTGCCAAGACTTCTGTTGTTCTTGCTCTTGGGTGTTGTAGAGTTGGCTCCATCATGTAGTGACACCACATACAACACAGCCACTACCTGCCTGGTCCTGCTCAATCTCTGCTGTTTACACGCATTGTTGTAGACACTGTGGCAGCCCATAAGTAGAGGGTCTTCCTTTACTTATAAATCTTTATAGCTCATTGTGTTTATTCTGATTCTTAGTGACCCTCCACCAAGTTCCCAAGGCACTGAGTCTTTGCAAAGGAGACGGCCTAACTCGCTCTTGCAAAACAACTGATGAATTCCCACTGCTGACTTTTTTATTACCAGTGTAACATGCCACTAGAATTCGTTAGAAACTTGTAGAAGCAGCCCTTATGAAGAGTTCCTTCAATCTCTACTTTGGGATAACATTGTACATCCTGCTGAGAACCTGAATGAAACACAGAGCCGTGAAATTATAGCATTGAGAGTGGACCAATCTCCAGAGGTATGATCATGGACTTGGGAGGACCCCAGGACCACCCCCAGATACAATGAATTTATAAGGGCAATCAACATTAAACCATGATGGCTGTTCTTTACCACAGTGAAAAGAGACCAAAACCAAAGCCATCAAAAGGAAAATTGGGTGAAGACTAGGGAAACAAGACATAAGGCTTCCATGAATTGTTGCCCAAGGGAGTCGCATGAGGAATTCTCCCAGAGAAGAGTTATGATGACAGGTGTGGAATCTAGTCAACCACCATAGCTTATAATAGACCCAGAGGCACCTTCTGCCTGGCATATACCCAAATTACCAACCTCCAGAAGGAAAGCAAGCGCTTAGCATGAGCCAAATTGTATAGCCACATAAGACAAAGCAAGTCACTCTTACCAGGTTATGCTGAGCTGTTGTTGTTAGTTGCCATTAAGTTTCCCCCAATTCATAGGTAACACCAAATGTTGGAACTCTCTCAAAATCTAAATTCTCAGACCCTGACCAAGGGCTAGACTTATAACTATATCTTTCAAAGGATGATAGACCAATCTACTATGTGAATGTTTTAATGCGTAGCTAGTGGCCACATGGCAAGTGGAAAATGCTACACTTGGAGAATGACATCTGTCATCAATTTGAGTGACATTCTCTACTAAACCAAATAAGGAGCCTGGGTGGCATAGTGGGTATGTGTTGGGCTGATAACTGACAGGTTGATATTTTAAGAACCCACCAGCTATTCTATGAGGGGACGATAAGGTAGTCCACACTCCTGTAAGAATTTACAGCCTTAAAAACCTTACAGGCAGTCAACTCTGTTTGCATAGGTGCTCTATGAGTTAGAACCTACCCAACACAAGTGAGAATAAGGTAAATAAATGCTATTTCTGTCCCTATTTTCAAGGAACTAAAGTTCTCGAGAGTCCATTGAGAGTTGCACTAATAACCCAAAAGCCACACCTCTCTAGTGCTTCTAATCCAGCAGTGGCTCCACGGGAGACATAAGGACAGGCTCCTCCCATCCTATTGACAGCTTCAGAAGCTCACTGGAGGGTTATATATGAGTCAGTTATGACACGAAAGGTGCCTATTTTGCAAATGAAAAATTAGACCCGAACTATCTTGTTTAAGGAAACTCAGTGTGGCTGAATGGTAAGGAGTTGCGTTGCCAACCCAAAGGCACTGGGTTCGAATCTAGTAGTTGCTTTAGGGGAGAAAGATGAGCAGTCTCCTCCCATGCAATTAACTACCCCTGAAAAATCCACTCAAGGATTAGCTATGAGTTGATTCCAACTCTACAGTACACAAAAGTAACAACAATCTTGTTTAAGGGAGCACTGGTTGCTCAGTGGTAAGGAGTTGAGCTGCCAATTAAAAGGCATGCATTTTAAATCCGCTAGCTGCTCTGTGGGGAAAAAAGACGGGCAGTCTCCTCTTATGCGATTTACTGCCTCTGAAAACCTGCTGCTAAGAGTCGAGTCCTACTTGATGGCATACAAGAATACCATCTTGCTTAAGGACACACTGACAAAGAAGATTAATCAGAACTGGCTTTGACAAGCACTGTGGCAATTGGACAATTAAAACAGACATTCGGGGCGGGGGGAAGAAGAACGAACTGGGGAGGAGGGTAGAGAAAACAGTGCAACAATGAATGAATGAAAACCGAAAATCTCTGTAAATGTTCATTAAAAAACTAATAAAATTTAATAATGATTAAAAAAAATAAAAAGGTACTATAGCAAATCAGTGATGAAGGTAGGATTTGAACACAGGTTTCCAAAATCTATTTTTTCTCTTAAATGCTTACGTGTTGATAAGAAGGATGATAAAATAGAGCAGGGGCTTGGGGCGAGGGAAGCCTGGAGCCTGGCAGGAAAGTGTGGGAAGAATGTGAATAGGAGTTATTCCTGGATAGGGGCATTATGGATGATACCTTATCTCTTAGGCACTATGGAATTTTTTCTACAATAGCCAAATACTGCTTTAAGGAAAGGAAATATTTTTTTAACATTGTCTATTTTTTTCTACAAGGTACATATATTGCTTAATAAGAAATTTAAAAAATATTTTATATAAAACTTTTGAAACATTTCCTATACTTGTGAAAATAAGGGAGGATTCATTTCCAGCGTGAAAATGTACACCGTTTAATGACTTGAGCCAGTTTGTACTCCTCACCAGGCTAAACATGTTCCTTACAATCATGTTAACAAGCGATGTTTGCTTAGGGAAAACCTTTTATCTTACTTAGTGCAAAGGTAAACCTCAGCTTGGCCCCAGGTGATTCAGCTCAGATGGTGATGTTACTAATGATTAATAATTGTCTCAAATCCAAGCAGTGGTATCACTAGGCAGAAGCAAGGAGTAGGGACCACACAGGGTGACACTGCCAGAGAAGGCAACACCAAAGTGACTTCTTATCTAGAAAATATTTCTGTGAAACTTTACATTACTTTTAATTTTTTAAAAAATCTCTGTTCAGTTAGTTACAACAACAAAAACATATTTTTAAAATTTTATTATGATATTAACGAGTTTATGGAAAAGTTGGGCTTTCATTTATTTGTTGTTGCACATTTTCCTCCCTCCCCCTGCCTTCCCTCTCTCCCAGTTCAGTTTTTGTCAGTTTTTTATAAAAAAAATTTTGTACAGTATTTTTAAGCCCAGCTTAAATGTATTACTATAATTGTTTTTGTTAGGTGCTGTTGCGTTGCCACCAAGTTGAGTATAACCCATAGTGACCCTATGAACAACCGATTTGAACCTTGTCCTATCCTGTGTCGTCCTTATCATCTCTGACAAACCCATTGCTGCAGTCAATGTGTCACTCCAACTTGTTGAGGGTCTTCTTCTCTTTCACTGTCCCTTCACATTTCCAAGCATGATGTCCCTCTCCAAGGAACAGTTCATCCTAGCAACATGCCCAAAGTATTATCTTTGCCTCTAAGGAGCACTCTGGCTGCACCCTCTCCGAAACACATCTATTTGTTCTTTTCGTGGTCCCTGAGATAGTCAGCACTCTTTTCCAGCACCACAGTTTAAAGGCATCAATTCTTCTGTCATCCTTATTCATTTTCTAGCTCTTAGATGGGTAGCAAGTGACTGGAAAGACCATGGCTTGAATCTGGCACACCTTAGTCCTCAAACTGACATCATCGCTCCTCAATTATATCTATATCTATACCTATATATCTACATCTCTCTCCCCCCACTATATATATATATGTGTGTGTGTGTGTGTGTGTGTGTGTGTGTGTGTGTGTGTGTGTGTATACGCATATATATACACATGCACACACACACACACACACACACATATATACATATATATAAACTGTGTGTTGATTTGCTTTTGAACTTTTTAATACCTCTGGTCAGAACTGGCATTTTTACTGAATTACAATGATACTACAAATCATGTGGTTTCATATGCTCTCTTGTTAAAAGTACATGCTTTTATTGTCTCAGGTGTTTTTGTAGTCATTGATTTTGTCAGAGTTCCAGAGTTCTGCTGCCTTGGCTACAATGTTGTGCTAATGAGTGTGAACTTACATAGAGAACTTTTTGAGAATGAAGCAGTGATTAAAGGAAAAGAAAAAAAAAATCCAAAGATACTCTGCTCAGTTACTAATAATGTAATTCAACACAGTAAGATACCACAAAATAATTTTGTCTACCACCCAGAATGAGCATAGCTAATCTGAGGAGGTGGGCAGGAGAGGGACACAGAAGGAATGCAGAGACACAGAATGCTGAGGAAGATGCAGAAGGCAGGACAGAGGTCACAGGAGGAGGAAAAAAGAGACCCATCCAAAACTGGGACCTGTAATCCTGTCCCTCATGCAAAGGAGCTGGCACACCTGCAGATGCAGGTCCTTCCTCCACCCCTAACTTCCCACCCAGCCTGTGCGAACAGCTCTCCTAAGAGGAAATGATTTTCTGTAGCTAAGCTGTTCTTCACTTTGCCAGGGATCTCTGTAAACAAATAAGACATGCCACTTTTGATAACCTTCCTAAGGAACATTTTGATGTACAAGGTACAAGTGGCCACTCTGATGGAGAAGAAAACCTTAAAAAGAAAAGGTTTCCTGTCATCTGGTGAGGAAGGTGTTGTGTAAACATCTCTACTGCCATAACACAAAGTGGGTGGCTTCAAAAAGAGAATGTCAGTGTCTCCTCAATCTGCAGATGGGGAGTCCAAATTCAGGGCATCATTGTCATGGGGGAAGATTCTCCTTAGTGTCTTAGCCTCTTTCAGCCCTGAACTTACCGTCATGTTCCTTGGCTTGTGGATTGAAAATCTCACTGCTGTCTTCCTCTTGAGTGGGACTCTGCTTCTGGCCTTGTTTTTATTGTTAGGTGCCCTCAATTCATCCACAACTCATCGTGACTCTGAACAACAGATCGGAACCTTGCCCTAACCTGTGCCATTCTCACTATCTTGTCAACTCTTTATCACTAAGCCACTGTTATCTGTTCTTACCATCTCTGATGTGCTTGACCTCACTATTAGAGTTACTGTGTCAATCTGTTTCACTGGGGGTCTTCCTCTCATTCTTTAACTTTGTAACTTTTGCGGAATGATGTCCTTTTCCCAGTGTTTGGCCACTCTTGACAACATACCCAAAGTTAAGTGAGATGAAGTTCCACGATCTTTGCCTTTAAGGAGCATCTTGGTTGTGGTTCATCCAAAACAGACTTACATGTTCATTTGGCAGTCCATGGGATAATCAGTTTTCTTCTCCAACATCACATTGACTCTTCTGTTATTTTTATTCGTTGCCTAACTTTCAGATGCAAAGGAAATAATTTAAACCATAACTTGGATTAGTACCTTAGTCTTTACACAGATACTCTTGCTCTTTAGCACTTTGGAGAGGTCCGACAGTAAATTTTACCAATGCAACATGTCTTATAATTTATTCACTGCTGTTTTATCTTTCTATAATATACCTTGAATTACAGGAGTGTGATGATGGATTGTGATTACAGAAGTGTGTGATGGATTGGTATGAGAACTGGAGTGATGGAGATTGGGGTGTCAGAGACAGTGAGATTGGCTCAGGTTTGGGCAGAGTTTAGAACTATTCACAGTCGATTCGATGTCACATAATAACAACAGTATAACTCTAAGGAATCTTGGCAGTGCAGTGCATTCCATGATTAACTTCTAAACAAAAGGTCAGTAGTTGTCCTCCACCAGCTGTTCCTCAAGAACAAGAAGTAGTTCCTCTTGAAAATATTTACAGCCTAAGGAACCTGATGGATGGATCCTAGGAGTAAGAATTGTCTTGATGACAGCAAATTATAATATGTCACACAAGAGCTATGTTGATGTAATGGTGAAACACTTGGATGCTAAAAGTTCAAACTTATTGGTGGGTTTGAGGGGGAAAAAAAACCTTGACATATTCACTGCCATCTAATTGATTATGACTCGTTAATATTAAAAGCTATTGAATTAAGTAGGACTCATAGCGACCATCTGAACAACATACCTGAAACCTGTACTGTCCTGCACCATCTTCATCATACACTAGAACCTATTCAGTCATTATGTCAATCTATCTCATTGGGAGTCTTCCTTTCTTTTCCTGACCCTCCACCTTTCCAAGTATGATATCCCTTTTCAAGGAATAGCCTTTCCATAGGAATATACCCAAAGTATGAGTGATGAAGTTTCATCCTCCTTGCTTCCAAGGAGCACTCTGGATGCACATTTGCCAAGATTTATCTGTTCATTCTTTTGGAATTATGTCAGTTATTCATCATTATTCTCCAACACCAAAATGCAAAGTTGTCAATTCGCCTTCTGTCATCTTTATTCATTGTTTACCTCTCAGATACATGGCAGGTGATTGAGAAGACCTTGGCTTTAATCAGGTGCACCTTAGTCTTCAAACTGACATCATTGCTCTTTGGTATTATGGAGAGGTGCCTGACAGTAGACTTGCCCAAAGCAGTATTTCTCCTGCTCTCCTGACTGTTGTTATCAAAGGTGTTGATTTTAGGTCCAAGATGAAATCATTGACAGTTTCAATCCTTTCTCTATCTATCATGGTGTTGCCTGTTGGCCCAATAACAAAGACTTTTGTTTTCTTCAAGTTGCAATGTAATCCATATTGATGGCTGTAGTCCTTGATCTTCTGCAGCAAGGATTTCAAGCCTTCCTCACTTTCAGCAAGGAAGATTGTGTCATCTGCATAATGCAGATTGTTAATGAGACTTCTCATAGGGACCTCTGTTGGGTTTTTGTGCTTGCATATCTTTACTCAAGACTGCTCATCTCTCTTCTGAAATATCACTAGTGGATTTGAGCCAATGACTTTTTGGTTAGCAAAAGTGGAGGATTAGCAAAAGAGATACTCGTGGAGATGGATTGACACAGTGGTTACACAATAATGATCTTGACTGTGATATAGATTGTGAGGATGACATAGGATAGGGCGAGGGTCACTATGAGTCAGAGTCAACTGACAGCAGCTAACAACAACAACAAATTCTATGGGGCAGTTGCAAGCTGTCCTATAAGTTGCCTGTGAGTCAGAATCAACTTTTAACACACAACCACGCCACCAGAAAGCCACTCAGAAGGGATTAGAATTAGGACACACTGCCTGGCATGGCTTCATTTATTTTGCTTGTTAGACCTTTATATCACTATATATGTAACACTACATAAACTGTTATACATGTGTGTTGCATAGGTATATGTTGAAACATTTTATATATATGTTGTACACATATAAACATATAGTAGGTTATCTGGGGATCCCTACTCAATAGTGGCCATGTGGAACATAGCCAAAGAGATGGTCTGCATAAGGCAGAGAATATTACACATTTATTAATATTACATACATGTGTGTGTATTAATACACAACACATATATAGAATTTACTATTTGTGAATATTCTTTTTTTTTTTTTTAACTTGTTGTGTGTCGTTGAATCGGATCCAACTGACACAGGAGGAGATTACCCCTCCTTCTCAAGCAGAGCATCTGGTGGATTCGAACTGCACGCCTTTGGGATTGTAGTATATTTGTGAATATTCTAATAGTAGTTTAGTACTGGGAATGTGTTCCCTTTGTCATATCTTTTTCAGAGCAAGTAACTGATTTCTTTTTATCTATATCTCTTTTGAAAGCTTAAGCCATTTGCTCTGTGTTTGTTTAGAGTTTTGGGAGTTTTTCTATTATTTATTTAGATCAGTTTTCCTTATGCCTTCATTCCTAGGGCTATTTACTTGGTCTTTTGTATTTGGCAGTTGTGTGTATTTCTGTTAAGTCCTCTTGTTCTTTTGTAGTATGAGTTTCAGTAGATAAATGGTAACTCCCTTCTCTGCAGGAGGGAGGTCTTGCTGGAACTCTAGTGTTGTACTTCTTCTGTATCTCTTATGATGTTTCTTGCTCTGGTTTGTTTTTTGGCTCCTTCTATGTGCGAGGCCAGGTGTCAAGTGTATACCCTGATATCAAGGAATTACAGTCTCATGAAAGAGAAGGATATACCACAAATAGGCATATAAACAAGTGGATATATACAAGCCAGCAGAGGGACCCTGAGAGATGAACTAAAATAGTTTGAGTATGTATAGCAAAGAGAACCAGCCCAACCTAGGAAAGTCTTCCACTTGTCCAATGGTTGGAGTAATAGCAAAACTGAGCCAAGAACTTATTCTACTACAAAGGGAACAGCATATTCAAAGGCCCTGGGGTTGAACTGGTGGCTGTGTGTATGTAGTTGTTCTAGAGTTCCTTCCTAAAGCTTGACTTCTGGCCTGAAATATTGCCTTGCTCTGGCAGCTATGTGACTCTGGGTCTTGCTCACAGTCTTTTTGTCTTCATCCCTTAAATCCACTAATATTTTAATTTGGAGATCCCCATCATACAGTGGCCACATGGAACATAGTCATGGGGACAGTCATCTCCTTGAATTTTCATGACTACCTAGACCATTTGAGTAAGACATTTGACTCATTGGAAGAGCCTGGGGCTGCAAACACTTGATACCATTTGCTTTTCATGTATAAGTCCCTTCTGGAATGTCCTTGAGTGGTGGAAATAGTAAATGTGATTGACTACTAACTGAGAGGTTGTAGGTTCCAACATACCCAGAGGAACCTTGGGAGAAACACCTTGAAATACTTTGAAGTATGGTTCTATATAGGCAAATGGGTTCATGTTTCCATGAGTGGGAACTGATCCCATGGAAACTTGTTATTTTATGTTTTGGAATGCGAGGCTTGGCTGTATATTCCAAAAGGAACTTGAGAGTAATTTACAAGGTGGTAGGAATGGCATTTTTAGCCAAAAAAATTACCTCTCTCCCTCATCTTTCCCACCTCCTTGTGGTAACCTATTAGCAGCAAATATTTGGAAATTTTTTAGGCATTATGGTATAATCACAGAATATGTTGGAGAGAGAAACAAAATAGGATTGGAAATTAAGGGTGAGTGTTTTACAGTGAATTCTGCCTCCAGTCAAGGGCAGAACCAGAAGGGGCTGCCCAGGCAGAAAAGAACTAAGCTCCTGAGGATGTTTCAAGTCTCCTGACAATGTAACTCAACACTGCTCTGACACAAATTCTCTTTCCTTCCCGGTGTTTTCAGAGTAAACAAAGGGGTATTGTCTTCACAATCACCAGGTGTCCCAAGAAACTGGTTTGAACAGTGGGGATGGGAAGAGGAGTAGGAAAGGTTCAGCCAAAACATATTATGTATTGAGAACAAACTGTTCTCAAGAAGGCTAGCCTATGTCCACGTGTGACCACTAATGTATTCCCTAGCAGCTCACATGTTTTCCTCAGCCTGCCTGTACTTGTTCATCTCTCTTCTCCGCCTTCCAGAGAGGCTTTCTTTGGGTGTCCAAAGCTGCTTCTTTCCCAGAGAACCAAATGAGCCCTTCTTCTTCTCCTCCTTCTTTCTCCTTCTCCTTCTTCTCCTCCTCCTCTTTCTCCTCCTTCTCCTCCTCCTCCTTCTCCTTTGTCTCCTCCTTCTTTTTCCTCTTCCTCTTCCAAATATAAATTCCATTTTCAGTAAAGCCAGTTCTGAGGATGAAACAAATCTATGGACAAGTCTGCTGTGCCACATTAATGGTTAAGGTGTGCTTGACCTGAGCCTAGTCTTTCCAATTATCTCACATGCATGTGAAAGCTAGGAAAAAAGTGAGAGTGAAGAATGCGTGCATTTAGATTGTAGCTGTGAGTATGCCATAGATGACAGTAGAATGAATGAAGTAGTCTGGGAGGAAATAAGAGCCGGAATGTTCCTTCATTGTAAGTCTTCGTCTTGTCTACTTCATCGTCAGGAAAGGAGATCTTTCTGTTACAAGATTTTTTTTTGCAGCAAATTTTTAAAAAGATATCCTGTTTGGTAAATTAAAGGGTCAGGAAGAGGAAGGAAACCCTCAGTGAGATGGTTTCACACTGTAGCTATAACGGTGAGCGCCAGCATACTAACTGAAGAGGTAGTATTATTTTATTCATTTATACACAGTGTCACAATGCGGTTGAGCTGACTTGGTGTTAAATGACAAGTTTTGAAATATTGACAGCTTTCATTAATATTGGAGATAAATTTCATTTTGATCAAAGGACATCATGCTTGGGAGGGTGGAGGGACAGCACAGGAGGGGAAGGCCCTCTATGAGGTGGATTGATTCAGTGACTCAGGTAATTGGGATGGGTGTGTCAGAGACAGTGTGATTGGCATAGGACAGAGCAGAGTTTAGGGCTGTTGTACACAGGGTCGCTATGAGTCGCAAGTTACTCGACGGCACATAACAACATGTGAATCTAATTATGTTTCCATTCTCAGAAATCCTAGAATGAGTGGGATTATAGTGTGGGTTGGGGAATTTTCCCTTGGAAACTCTGAAATGGGACCCTTGGCAGCTTCTGCCTCGATGTATGTGATTGGCTGGCACTGTTAGTATTGGTGAGATCTGTATGTACCTACGCAAAATTTCCACCAGCTTTCCTGATAATAATTCTTGCCCTCCCTCCCTGGATCCTCTCTTCCTCTTTGTCCTTCCCTCCCTTCTCCTTACACTTGTCTTTACATTCTCACCATCTGCTCTAGGAAGTACAAATTGTACGGTTGCCTTATCATCGGCACTTTCTCTCCCCTGGCTCATATGGAGTCCGGGTGAGAGGACTGATATTTCCTGAATGTAAGAGGTTTCTCATCATGACAACATAGAGAGAGCTATGTTGGCCTGTTGTTGTTGTTGTTGTT
>NW_006399778.1:21125048-21150966 GCF_000299155.1 Elephantulus edwardii | reverse complement strand
TTACATCTGTGGAAAAAACCGCTGGAGAAGCTCAATATCAGCTGTGAAAACTAGGCCAGGAGCTGATTGTGGAACAGACCACCAACTACTCATATACAAGTTCAAGCTGAAGCTGAGGAAAATTAAAACAAATCCACAGGAGCCAAATATGTTGGCCTAGTGAACAGAAAGTGATGCTACCAAGCCCAAAGTGGGTGATTTTAATCTGCAGCCCTCAGGACTGGTTCAAATTGTTTTTGATCAAACATTTTTGTAAGTGGTAAAACACTGGTCTGTACAGAGGTAACTCATGGTTGCTGTGATACTAAACACTGTGACACTGATGTGTCAAATGCGATAATGGTTACCCGCAGTGGACAGTGTTTGGTGGAGCTCCCCAATTAAAACAAGCTTGGAAATAGGAGTGGCATCCACTTCTGAAGTACCTTGCCTCTGGAAACTCTATATACATGGAGAAATGACCAAAGTCATACAAGTGTTCAGGTCTTTCATTCACCGGGTCGCTATGAGTCATCTACGACTTGATGGCACTCAACAACAACAACAACAACAACAACAACAACAAAAAGTTTCTCAGTCAGTGATATCACTCCCCACAGTCTTCATTTGTTTCTGGATATGTTGTGGATTGGGAGCCATTAGGAACAGCTCACATTAGCAATTTGTGTTTTGGCTGTTCAACCATTTCCTGTTATTTCAAGGTCTTTTGGGTCTGTCCAGTTTTCTTGCATCGAGACCTTTCCCTGGGTTTTTTTTGTTGTTATGGACCATCACATTGCCATGGACTCATAGCTGACCCTCCAGCAGGTTTTCAGAAGCTGGTGGATTTGAACCACATGGCTTTTGGTTGGTATTTTAGCTCCTTACCACTAGAGTTCCCTTTATTTTAGGTAAATTTTTCTTAAGAGTTTTCACTTCCCTAAGGAAACTCTTAGTTTGTTAAAGAAAGCAGCTAAGGGACCGTTACCAATTGACTGAGGCTACATGAAGGTGCATTGATTGCATTGTTTGCTCTCAAAGTACATGTCACCTGGACGAGGTCGCAGGGAAGGGAGCAGATGGAATGTGAGAGTAACAGTGTCTGACTTCTGCCTGCTTCATTAATGGTAACTGTCCCCATCAATAATATCCGTAGCAGCAAGCAGATAGCTGCTCTGTCACCACCACCACCCACCCATACTCTTGCACTTGTTTCCACCAAAGTTCTGTATTCATTATGATTCTCAGACTTAACTCACAAT
The DNA here is from genome assembly GCF_000299155.1 of Elephantulus edwardii. Taxonomy (NCBI): domain Eukaryota; kingdom Metazoa; phylum Chordata; class Mammalia; order Macroscelidea; family Macroscelididae; genus Elephantulus; species Elephantulus edwardii. Next base: position 21,149,725 of record NW_006399778.1, on the reverse strand, counting down.
TGTGGTACCAAGAGTGGGGTTTATTAGGGAAGTAGGTTGGAGACTGGAATCAGCAAAGAATATCTCACAATGAAAGTCTGGGTTTAGTCCAGTAGTTCCAAGCCAGACTTACAGCAAAACACAATCCCTTACTTAGTAAAAGTTTTGGTTTTATTTCAGCAAAACATATTCAAGAGGCCTCTGGTTTCCTCAGTTTCCAGCAAGAATTGCCTCAGAACAGTTATAAGTCAACTTTTCCTTCCATTCATCATCCAGCAAGAACGGCAAAACCTTTAGCGGTGGCCTTTGTTTCAGAATTCCTCTGACTACACCTTGCCACAGTTTCTTCACAGCAATGCCACAATCTCTCTGCCACTATTATAAGGGTCTCATAATGTGACTCTGATGATAGTGGTGGAAAGATCTTGAAGTTGATGCAGGATAGGGCAAGATTCAAATCTGTTGTTCATAGGCTTGCTTATGAGTTGTTGTTGGTTCTATGACAACTAAGAACAGCAACATATAACTGAGATAGAAGGTAATTTGCTTTACTTGAAACCCATGGATACAATCATATAGAAGCTACAGACACTTGTATTTAACCAAATAGCTGGTCATTGTTGTCATTGTTATTTGCCATTGAGTCACCTGTGACCTGACCCATAGCAATCCTATGTACAGCAGTTCTGAAGCCTGACCTGTCTTGAGCCAGTCTCACTGATTCCAACACACATCTAGACCCAAATCTTCAGCCATCACATTAAATGATAGTAAAACTGTTTCTTTTCTAATTGCCACCACCAAATCACAAACTTTGAAAGATGCACTGTGTCTGGCTCTGCCATTGTCCTCAGTTTATAACACAGTGCTGGGAGCACAGGAGATAAACCAACAACATTTGTCACCTGAATGATTTTTAAGTGGCTATACTGCCAGGAACAAAAAAGGCCTAATTGTTGTTGTGTAACATTGAGTTAGAACTGACTCTTAGCTGATCCTCTGACAGGTTTTAGAGACAGTTAATTGCACAGGAGGAGATTGCCGATCTTTCACCCACAGAGCAGTGGGTTGGCCTCAAACCATGGGCCTTTGGATTGTAGCACAATTTCTTTGCCACCAGACAAAGAAGAGCTCCCTAAAAAAAAACAAACAAACAAACAAAAAAAACCAAAACAAACACACACACACACAAAACCACCTACTTCCCCCGCCCCCAAGCTATCTAGATCAGCAGAGAGACTATAAAACTGTCGCTATATGCTGATGATGTGGTAGTGTACAAAGAAAACCCCAAAGACTCAACAAAGAAACCTATTAGTAAATAGCAACAAAAAACATAAAGACCAAAAAAACCCTGTTAGCACTAGAGGACCAGTTTAGTAGGGTGGCAAAATACAAGATCAATATCCAAAAATCAGTGTAAGTCCTCTACAATAACAAAGAAAACACAGGGAAGGAAACTAAGAAAGTAATGCCATTTACAATAGCCAACCACAAATTGAGATACTTAGGAGTGAACTTAACCAGAGACACAAAAGACTTATACAAAGAAAACTACAGAACATTTCTGAAAGACACAATGAAAGATCTAAAGAAATGGAAAAAATGTGCCCTGTTTTTGGATAGGAAGACTCAATATTGTGAACATGACAATCCTACCAAAAGCAATCTACATGTTCAATGCAATCCCAATATTGGCAATTTACTAAAAAAAAAAATCAGCAAATGAAAATCCTATTGATAATAAGAGTCTGATCCCATTGTGCCATGGGGCTGGGGCAGCTAGAAACAAGAACAGCTGTTTTTTGCCTTCCTGCCAGGAACCTGGTAGTGGCCACATTTCACGTGTTCTCTGGTGAGCTGACTCATGCTATTCCTAGATGCATTGGGACTCAGCGTGTGCCCTGTCCTCTCTCATATCCCTGAAGTGACCGCCTATCTTTAGAACAGACTAAGCATCACGTGGACTTTCCTGTTTGTCCCTCCCTTGAAGCTCAATGTTAACATTTCACCGAGCATGCCTGCCCCGTTTTTAGATGCATTCTGGCAAGCTGATTTCCTGTTCCCATTCAGTCAATCATCTTCCATCTTTGGCAGCAAGGAGAGTACACAGCTTGGCATGTGCCAACCTCAACATATTTCTAATTCCATCACGTGTGACTGGGTGAATGCTGCCTGTGCCATAGGATTTTAAGATGCTTTTTTAAAAAGTATGTGTGTGTGTGAAAGAGAGTTTAACAGCCAGGACTTGGAATGTATGGGGTGCTGTGAATGCAGCATGGCTGAGCCTGCCTCTCTGAGTTGTGTGTGGCTTTGGCCTTTTATTAAGGATCCAAGTCCTGTTTGACAGAGAAGAGAAGGGACAGTACTTCTGAGACTGTGCTGCCATCACTGAAAACAGCAGGGACTTGAGCACCAAAGATTGTGGATGGCAGGGTAAAAACCCAGTGTGACACCAGCAGAGGAGGGCATGTGCTTCTGGTCCATTCCATGTGTGAAAGCTCTCACAGTAGAGGACAAGGGCACAGAGTTGGCGGTCTTACTGGTGATGCTCGAATTATCCACTTCCAGTCTTGTGAAAACTAGCCCTTTGCCAGTTTCTTGTTACTGTGTTAACAAAAAATACTATGAAGCAGGTGGATTAAATTTATCTCCTCATAATCCAGTAAGGGCATCAGCACTTAGAGAAGGCCCTGCCTTGTCCATGTTATACTTGCTCTCTGTTGTTGTTGTGAACCATTGGTTCAGAATTGACCAGTATCTGATCCTCTAGTGGGTTTTCAGAGGCAATTAATCCCACAGAAGGAGATTTCCCATCCTGTGGAGCAGCTGGGGGGATTTGAACCTTGTGCATTCCAGATTGCAGCATAGCTTCTTGCTACTAGACCACTAGATCTCTCTAGTAGATTCTGATTCAGGGTGACCCTGTGCACACACGTAGAATAGAACTGCTGCTCTAGGGTTTTCAAGGCTGTGGCTTTTTGGAAGCAGGTTGTAGGCCTGTCTTCCAACACATCGCTGGATGTGTTTAAACTACCAGCCTTTGGGCCAGCACTTAACCATTTGTGTTACTCAGTCTCCTCTTTGTTAGTATCCCTGGACATTCCCTGGCATTCCTTGACTAGTGAACAATTCCTCATGTGGTTTCTTGCAACCATTCTTGTCTGTTTCTCTGTGTCTGCCCTGTCCTTTATGACACAAGAAGTCATTAGGTTTAGGATGCACACTAGTATGATTTCAATAATATGGCAAAAGTAAAACCTCTACTGTTGTTCTTTGGGCAACATCCAACCACATGTACTTATGTGTCTTTAGTTCGAGAAATGCAATTTCTTTTGAAGGAGAGTGGCTCTGATTTTGTATATTATTTTCTTTTAATAATTCAAGCCATGGTCTTTTGAGTTACTTGCTATGCATCTGAGAGCTGGAAAATGACTAAGAGTGACAGAATAAGAATTGATGCCTTTGAACGGTGGTGTTGGAGAAGATTATTGGATATCCCACTGACTGGCAAAAGAACAAAGAGAAATGTCTTGGAGAAGATTCAGCCAGAGTGCTCCTTGGAGGTGAAGATAATGAAGCTTCATCTCATATACTTTGAGCATGTAGCTCAGAGAAGCTATTCACTGAGGAGGGACATTATGCTTGGAAAAGTGGAGGGTCAGCGAAGGGGAGGAAGACCCACAACCAGGTGGATTGACATAGTGACTACAGCAGTGGACTTGAGGGTATTGGAGGTTGTGAGGATAGCGTAGGATTCAGTTCTGTTGTTCATAGAGTTGCTATGAATTGTATGCAACTTGACAACACCTAATGACAATGATCTTAAAGAAACCAAGTCCAGATTTTGGTTTTGGGCCATGGGTGAGACACAGGCAGGTGAGTCAGCAGTTGTGACTCTGGACTCAGTCTTTCAGTGACTTGTTTCTGTGGGTAGGTAGGTGGGTCAGCAGTTTCCACTCTGCTCTCTCCCTCCTTTCTCCCTCTCACTTCCCTCTCTTACTGCACTACACTCAGCACCTTCATCGCTGTCCCCACCACCTATTACTACTCTTGTCTCCACCAGCAGCTTCAACAATAGCAGCACTGGTGACAGTTACAATGAAAATGACTGGGAATGGACTCCTAAAAGTTTTAATATGGTGTTCACACAATGTCCGAATCACATAATCCTGTTTTACAGAAGCAGCCATAGGCATTAAGCAGTACATAGTTGCATTCTCAAATAGGAATATATTCATAGGGAATCAAGAAGGCAAACTCACTACCCTTGAATTAACTCCAGCTCTTTGATGACCCTTCATCTGTTTCCAAGATTTAAATTGAAATGGGAAGCAATTTTTCTTTCTTCTGTTCTGGAACCATTGGTGAATTCGAGCCACCAGGGGCACATAGCTTTGTATTAGTAGACACTCTTGTCACCAGCAGCCAGGAAATTAAAAAAAAAAAATGTATTGCAATGGGAAAGTCTGCTGTCAGGGACCTATCCAAAGTACAGAAGAGCAATGGTGTCACTCTGGAGACTAAGGTGCATCTGATACAGGCCATGGTCTTTGCAATCACTTGTTATGCATCAGAGAGTTGGAAAATGATTAGGGAGGATAGAAGAAGAATTGATTCCCTTGAGCTGTGGTGCTGGGGAAGAGATTGAATGTACCATGGACTGCTAGGAAAACAAACAGATTCATCCTGGAGAGGGTTTAACTGGGCTGCTCCTTGGAGGCAAGGATTCTGGGGCTTCGTCTGACATACTTTGGGCGTGTTGTAATGAGGGACTGGTCCTTGGAGAGGGACATCATGCTTGGTAGGGTGGAGGGACAGCGCAGGAGGGGAAGGCCCTCTAGGAGGTGGATTGATTCAGTGACTGGGATAATCGGGATGGAGTGTCCGAGACAGTGCGATTGGCACAGGACAGAGCAGGGTTTAGGGCTGTTGTACACAGGGTCACTATGAGTCGCAAGCGACTCGACACCACAAAACAACAACCACCACCACCTCCCTAAAGCTCCTTTTTCATAGATACAGGGATTAGGATTTCAAAATATTTGGGGAGGATACAATTAAATTCAATTCATAACACCTCGCCTACACTTCTGAAGTTTCTTTTGGCCACAACCAAGTAAAGTACATTTCTTGAGGACTTTAATAGGTCTGAGGTGTATGTGTATAGACCAGATTTTTCACCCGTGAATTCCTTAGCTTATCTTAGTTTCATCCAATGCCTCCCCAGACTCATAGTCCAACTCCTTCCTTGTCATTATTCTCTGCTAAAATCCATAATGTCCTTCCTGCTATGTCAAGAGTGAATTTGACCCTCACCCTCTTTCTCCACGCTCTAATATTTTCTTTTCATTTCTTCTTGGAACATAAATTTGATTTCCTACCTGCGCAGCTCAGCACGAACCTGATGGTAATTACTCTAATTTGCAGTTACATCGAAAGGGCAGTGGGCAAAGACTTGAGCTGCAATTCCCTTTAGTTTAAACTCTTCACCTCTCAGGCTCCTCTCCTCAAAAGGCCATTCCTTATCAAAAAGATTTAAATATGAAGTATTAATGGCACTAAAATTTTATTTTTGTTTCTCCCCTTTTTTCCGATAGCCATACAAATCTTTTTTTTAAGAAGATGATGGTTATTTTTCCTTTCCTCTTCACTTCAGCTTATGTTAATTTCGCTCTTTTCTTGCCATCCAATTTTGTTCTCTTCAGTTCTGTTCTCAGCTGGAGCCCAGTGTTACACTCCACATATTGAACTAGCAGAGCAATAATATGTTATGATTAATAAGTGGCTTGACAGGCAGGAAAAAAAAGCAACTCATAATGCATCAGTGGTGCTGTGCAAATTTACTCTTAAAAAAAATTGTATTTAGTCAGCAGGCTGGTTTTTGCCAAGCTCCTGGGTCCTTGATTCCCCACTCCAGAGGGATGTCTCATTTCTCTTCTTCAAGATCTAGACTTGTGAGGCTCAGATGTGGGCTCAGAGAACGTTTCATGATGACCGCATATGCAACAGAGCAAGCATCCACTTAGTCCTATCCCATCCGGTGACCAATCATGGATCAGGATGTTATGATCCATAGAATATTCATTGGATGAATGTTCATTAGATGAATTTTCAGAAAACTAAGCACTCTCGTGTCTGGCAAATCTCCACTGGCAAACACTGGCCTGGAATTGAACTCGGGTCTCCCACTTAGAAGGCAAGAATTCTACCACTAAAACACGATACCCCCTTGCAAACCTTGGGAAATCTTGTTTTAATAGGTCACACCCTACATGATGTAAACTGTATGGAATTGGATTTTAATTGCATTTACCTTTGTAGAATTTGAGTGAATGCTTACAGATCATATTGACTTTCATATAATCATCAATAGATATTTTGTTTTAGAAGATTATTTGCCATTGATTAAGAGAATTAATTAATTAAAATGTCTAATCTGGAGGAGTCTCTTGGTTTATAGTCAACCAACAGTTGGTGGGCATGCCTATATTTAAAAAGGAGGTAGTGCCTGACTAAATTGTGTAGCTTGGAGGCTCCTTTGAAGTGGCTGGATTCTGAAAAATGCTTTCTCAAGTCTTGAAGAGGGTCACATACGGAATATTTGGTTGTTTTTTTTTTATGGTTTGTGGGTTGGTGTTTTGGTTTGTTTTTTTTTTCCCCACAAGCTGGTGTCAGCTATTAGAACTTGCCAGATTTAGCTAACATTGAGCTGTCGGCTGGGGGGGCTCTCTTGGTTTATAGTCAACCAGCACTTGGTGGGCTTGTCTGTATTTAAAACAGTGGTAGGGCCCTTGGGTGTTAATTGATTTTGGGATGAACATTCTTTTAAGTGGTACAGAAGTGGTCTATCTATTTGCTGTAGTGAAGTAATTTGGGGTTGCTGAGATGCTGAGCGATGTACCATAAGTGTGTCAAACACATAGTGGGTACCCATCATGGTGGAGCTCCCAGGTGATTCAGGTTTGAAAGCAGGAGTGACATTCACTTCCTAAACCACATGCCTCTGGAAACTCAATGAACATAGAGAAACAATGAAAGCAAAAGGACATGGTTCAGGTCTTTTGTTCGTAGGGTCGCTATGAGTTGTACCTGATTGGACAGCACTGAACAACAACGACAATCAGCCCCACATTGTGTATTGCCTTACCTTCAACCAAACTTATCTATTTATGAATTTTAATTATTTCCCTCTCTTCCCATCTTATTAACCTACCAAGATTGATTCTGAGTATAACATTTTCCTGAAATATATGGTGACAGGACACATCTCTGTGCTCTCCTTTCCAATTTTGAACCATGCAGTGTTTCTATACATTGACATCTGTCTCCTGGTCCAAGTATAGGTTTCACTTGAACACAATTAAGTGTTCTGGGATTCCCATTCTTCTCAATCTTAGTTACAGTTTGTTGTGATCTACACAGTCAAATGCCTTTGCCCAGGCAATGAAGCACAAATCAACATTCTTCTTGTGCTCTTTGCTTTCAGCCAAGGTCCATCTGCAATTGGCAATAATGTCTCTAGTGCCACAGCTTTTTCTACATCCAACTCATATTTCTGTAGTTTTCTGTTAATGCAATGTTCCAGTTGTTTTTGGATAATCTTCAGTAGGATTTTGCTCGCATGTGAATCAACACTCTTGGCACCAGCAGTCAAGAAATCAGAAGATGAATTGCACTGGGAAAAATCTGTGGTCAGGGACCTCTCCAGAGTACTGAGAAGCAAAGATAGAGACTAAGGTGCACCTGACTCATGTCATAGTCTTCACAATTACATGTTATGCATCAGAGAGCTGGACAATGACTAAGGATGATAGAAGAAGAATTGATACCTTTAAGTTGTGGTGCTGGAGAAGAGTATTGGGCATACTATGAAGCACCAAGAGAACAAACAAGAGGGTGAAACCAGGCTTCTCCTTGGAGTCTAGGATTTTGAAGCTCTACCTCACATACTTTGGGCACAGGCCTTGGAGAAATACATCATTCTCAAAAGATGGGGGGACAGTGCAGGAGAGGAAGACCCTTGATGAGATGGATTGGCACAGTGACTGGGAATAGTGATAGGTGCTTTGGATTCAGTGAGACAGGCTCAGGACAGGACAGGCTTCAGAGCTCTTGTACAGAGGGTCACTATGAGTCACAGGCAACTCAATGGCACACAACTACACTTAAACCTTTCCTGAGCTTTTTATAACGGTGGTCTTATGCCATAATTATGCTTTGTTGACTGACTTATGTAACTCAGCATAATTTGTTTTAGGTTTATCCATGTTGTGCAGTACTTTGTGAAATCTTGATTGCTTTTTAGTGATGCATGAAAACTATAATTTTACTTAACTACATGAAAATTTGAAAGCTCTGGTGGCATAGTCTTTAGAGAGTTGTGCTTCTGACTCAAAGCCCAAGACTCTAACGGTTTGAGTCAGAAGCAGCTCTGCAGGAGAAAGATGTACAGTCTCCTCACATGGGATTTACAGCCTCTGAAAACCCACTGGGAGATCAGCTATGAGTTGATTCTGACTCTTTGACGATGACTTTGACTTGACTTAATGAGGCTTCTAGAAAATTACAAATGTATTGTTATCAATTTGATTCCAGCTCATAGTGGCCCTGTAAAAAAGAATTTCAGAAAAATTGGAATCCTGCTGACCCAGTAGTTAAGTGCTTGATTATTAACCTAAAGGCTGGCAATTCAATCCCACTAGTCATTACATTACACTTTTGGTACAAGCATCCAAGGAAATTAAGAGCACTGGGAAAGTCAGCTGTCAGGGACTGCTCCAAAGTACTGAAGAACAATGATGTCAGTCTGGAGACTAAGGTGCACCTGCTCCAGGACACGGTGTTCTTAATTGATTGCTGTGCATCTGAGACCTAGAAACAACTAAGGATGATAGAAAAAGAATCGATGCCCCTGAGTTGTGCTGTTGGAGAAGAGTATTGAATATACTATTGACTACTAGGAGAACAAATGGGTTCATTCTAGAGAGGATGAGACCATGCTGCTTCTTAGAGGCAAGGATTTTGAAGCTTCATCTGACATACTTTGGACATGTTGCAAGGAGGGACATGTTTTTGGAGATGGACATCATGCTTGGGAGGGTGGAGGAACAGGGCAAGAGAGGAAGACTCTCAATAAGATGGATTGATTCAGTCACTGGGGCAACAGGGGTAGGTGTGTCAGAGACAATAAAGTTGGCATGGGATAGTGCAGGATTTAGGGCCATTGTACATAGGGTAGCTATGAATCTCAAGTGACTCTTTGCACATAACAACAGCAACAGCCATTACCTAGGCAAAAAGATGCCACAGTCTTCAGTAGTGCAGTTTCACAGCATTGAAAATTTTATGGGGTAGTTATACTCTATCTTATAAGACTGGATTAGAATTTATTTTATGGAAATAGGCCTGGTTTTTATTAGAAAATTTTAGATTACATATATATGTGGATGGCATTGTATTTGTATCAGATAATACTCCTCTAGAGAACACACAGAAGGAGGAAGGATGTCCAAAGTATGTGAGACAGAGCTTCAAAAACATTGCCTCCAAGGAGCAACTTGATTTTACCCTCTTTAGAATAGTTCTGTTTGTTCTGCTCACAGCTCATGTTATGTTCAATACTCTTCTCTAGCATCACAAGTCAAAGGCACCAAATATTCTTCTATTATCCTTAGTCATTACCCATCTTTCTGATGAATAGCAAAAAAATTGTAAAGACCAAGGCCTGGATCAGGTGCACCTTAGTCTTTATACTGACATCATTGCTCTTCAGCCCTCTGGTGAAATCCTTGACAACACATTTTCCTAATGCAATTTGTCTTTTGATTTCCTGACTGCTTGTGCCTGGATTGTTGATTGTGGAACTAAGGAAGCTGAAGTTGTTAGCAATCTCAATCTTTTCATCTATCATGGTGTTGCCAATTGGCCCACTGGTAAGAAATACTGTTTTCTTGATGTCAAGCTTCAATCCATCATGAAGACTGCAGTCCTTGACCTTCTGCAGTAAACACATCAGGTCCTCTTTGTTTTGGAAGCAAGGTTGTGTCATCTGCATAATGCAGGTTGTTGATGAATCTTCCTCCAATTCTCATGGCACATTTCTTCTCTTAAAGCCCAGCCTCCTGAATGATCTCTCTGCATATGTTGTTGTTGTTGTTATGTGCCGTTGAGTCGCTTGCCACTCATAGCGACCCTGTGTCACAACAGCCTTAAACTCTGCCCTGTCCTGTGCCAATCTCACTGTCTCCGACACACCCATCCCAATTACCCCACTCACCGAATCAATCCACCTCCTAGAGGGCCTTCCCCTCCTGCGCCTGCCCTCTACCCTCCCAAGCATGATGTCCTTCTCCAAGGACTGGTTTCTTCTTACAACATGACCAAAATACGTCAGACAAAGCCTCAGAATTTTTGCCTCCAAGGAGCAGCCCTGTTTAACCCTCTCCAGGATGAATCTTTTTGTTTTCTTAGCAGTCTATGGTACCCTCAATACTCTTCTCCAGCACCAAAGCTTAAAGGCATCAATTCTCCTTCTATCCTCCTTAGTCATTGTCTAACTCTCTGATGCTTAACAAGTGATTGCAAAGACCATGGCCTGTATCAGAAAATCTTTGACACATTCATTTCCTGATTTTGAACCATGCAGAGTTTCATTTTAAATACTTTACAGCAACTATACAAACTGCACAGAAACTTATGATCATGGCATTTATTGGGTAAGTCATAAGTCTATAATTCAGGTTGGCAAGATATAACTTAGTGTAGACACTCAAGAATGGCTACAGGCCCTTTGACCTTTGAGCCTCAAGTTCTGTCAGTTATGGCATCTTTCTTCAGTCCTCTGACAATCTTGGGTAAAGTTCTCAGGCTTTCTGATTCCATGGGGCAACACGCCCAGAGTCAGTTCTATTTCAAACTGAGTCTCTGATTCACTGCTATGGCTGCTGCTATTGCTCCGGTAGACACAGTTTTGCTGGTACAGGAACCTCTGGCATCCAAATGACATTTACTGCTTTCTCTTTCTTGATGGTATTGAGATTTCCAAATTCTGTTACTGAATCCACTAACTTTTAGGGCAAGAATAGCCAATTCCCTTAAGGATACACTAATACACCCTATTTGCATGATCCCACCCATTCATATGACAAAGTCAAATTCAATGTCTAAGAAAGCCACTTTGAACAATAATCCCTGACACCACAGAACCTAACAGCAATAACAAGAATAAACTGTCAGAGGATAAATTTCTACTTGCTAGAATCATCCCTTTGTAGTATCTGATATAGTTCTAGCACTGGATAACTAAACACACCTGACCCAAAACATGGTATTTTCAATTGCCTCACATACACACTAAAGGTAGCCAACAAATATATTAGATCAAAGAAGGATTGATGTGTTTTAATTACAGTATTTGTGAAGAATGTTGAGTACACTATGGACTGCTAGAAGAGCAAACATATCTGTTTTGGAAAAAGTACACCAAGAGTGCTCCTTAAAAGTGATCATGGTGGAGATTCTCTTAAACACAGTGGATGTCTTATCAGAAGGTACCAACCTGAGGATAAAGACTTCATGCTTGGTAAAATGCTAGAAATGCTAGGTTTGCAAAGAAGATCTGCAAGGAACTACATTGACACAGTGGCTGAAAATACAGCACAGATTAGCCCAGAGCTGTGCAGTGCTTCATTCTGTTGGATACTAGATTTATAGAAGTCCAAATAAGTTTGATGGCACCTAACACTGACAACATTAATGAGTTCAGTTTTGACCCTTTGCTGGACGATGGCAGGTGGTTGATAAGATGGAGAACAATCTTTGTGCCCCGGAAACGCTCATGAGTGTACATCACTCTTGTAACAGACATGGGACAAGGATTTTGTACAATAGGGATTTGGGGAAAATCACCTTCTACAGGTGTCCCTGATGCCCAGGAAAGCTCAGGAGGACAAGTCCAAGATGAAGGCGCAGGGCACTTACTTAGCCTTCCATTCCTACCTGCCAAGGAATAGATTTGAGGTACATGCATGAGAAAATACTGCTTTAATACACAAACTTCTCTGAAGAGCTTTCACTGGGTTATAGAAGCACAATCCATATTACTGTATCTAAATTTTTCTCTTCCTTTATTAATTTAATTTTTGCTTTGTTTTGGTTTTAAAATGGAAAATGCAACCACTGAAGAGGCTTGTGATTGATTGAGGAAGGCAGTTAGCTCAAGTTCAAGGCAGCCACCATCTTGATTTGATTTGATGCTTGTAAACACTTCTCTATTAAGTGTGTCAGCGCAGAGCGGAGGGGAGGGCTCGACAGCAGCAGCTGGATGAGTTCTCTCCAAAGGACAGTGACTCCAACTCATTGTTCTGGCCGCAGCCTTGCCCACCCCCATCTTTACCTCCTCAATCTTCTTTTTAAAATGCCTCCTTAGAAGTGAGTCATTTTATTCGAGAGATTACCTGAAGGTGTTACATATGTTTGATTTAGATTTTTTTCACATTTTTGTGGGGGAGCTGTTCCACAAAGGTGGACGAGTGTTTGAGAACTCACTTGTGTTTAGAATTCAAAGGATGACTCCCTTGAGTCCAGCCATGTGTAACCCCCTCTCTCCAGAATGGACCCAGTTTACAGGATCAGAAGGATCACGTTGTCTGCTGTATTGTTGTTAGGCGCCAAAGAGTCAGCTCCTAGCAACTCTGTGCACGATAGAATGAAGTTCTGATCTATCCTGTGCCATCCTCACAATCTCTCCTGTTTAAATCCATTTCTGCAGCCATTGTGTCAATTAGTCTCACTGAGAGTCTTTCTCGTTTTCAGCTGACCCTGCTGCTATGATTATGTCATCTTATATGGCAAGAGAGAGACTATTTATTTTATGTGAGCTTGGCTTGCTTAAATGGCACTGTTAAAAGTAGAGGGTACTCTAGCTGGGAGGAGAAGTCAGAAAAGTAGAAAGAGTATGAAGTATTTGACATACTAGTGCCGCCTTTGAGGATGAAGGAATTCTAGGAGATGGAATAAGGACAGCATCTAGAAATAGACAGCATCCCCTTGCTGACAGCTAGCAAGGAGTCAGGGACCATAGTTGTACCTATTGCCATAAGGATCTAAATTTTGCTGTCATTTAAATGGGCTTGAATGTAAATTCTACTCTAAGGTTTCCGTCTACACCTCCTTCATCCAGACTGGCTGACCCTGGGGAAATTTGAGAAGATAATCTACCTGAGCCCATGCAAACATCTGATCTGTGCGTTCATAGGTGATACTTCTTTAAATGGCTAAGGTTTGGATAATTTATTATGCATTGAAAAAAAAATTGCCATTAAGCTCATGGTGACCTCATGTGTGCCTCAGGAGATCTGTAAAGCACAGGGTTTTCAGTGATTGACTTTCTGGAGTTTGATTGCCTGGCCTTTCTTCCTGTGTAGCTTCCTGTCTTAGTCTGAAAGCTACACAGACACCTGTTCAGAAGCATATCCTGCTTCATACCATTGAGTCAGAACTGACATAAAGTTGACTCTCCAGTGGGTTTCCAGAGGAGGTAAATTGTACAGGAGGACATTACCTATTCCCCCTCTCCTCCAGGGCAGCTGATGGATTTGAACCTTATGTCTTTGGGTTGGCAGCACAACTCCTAACTACTAAGCACCAGAGCTCCCCAGCTTTCAGAAGCATAGCAACTCATGAACCTCCCTGATGGACAGGTAGTGGCTGCACATGAGATGCATTGGCTTAGACACTCATTGAGTATGAGAGAATTCTTTCCATGAACCTCTCTTCTGTATACAGCAATAACTAACTAGTATACTTAGAACATACAGTGGAGAAATAAAATCATGCACGGGGGTGGGCGGGAAATGTCTGAGAGATTTCTATTCTGGGAGACAGCACAGTTTGTCTTCACATCTGTTATCAAATGACTTAACTTTATTGAGCCATATAGTTTTATCTTATATAGAAAGGGGAGATAACCACTCAAGTACTCAGGGCAGTGTGAGGATTTACCAAGTCCTCTGCAAAGATGAGGTCCTTTATTTTGTCTATGCATTTCTTTTCCCCAAAGGCTTACTTTAGTTCTTTAATGTAGGAACATGCTGTCTCTTATTCTCTCATTGCCCTAGAGGAGTAAGAACTGACTCATATCTGACCCTCCAGGGCATTTGCAAAGACTCTGAATCACAATGGAAGAAATTGCTCATCTCTCTCCCTTGGAGAGGCTGGTGGATTCTAACCTCTAAGGGGTTGGCAGTGCAACTCCTTACCCACTAGGCCACCAGAGCTCATGCAAAAGTTCAGCAATGGATGCAGCTTTTGGGCAGTGCAAAAAGGAAGACTGAAGAGGAATTGAACCATTTGGATTATGGTTTTGGTGAAGAATATTAGATATATCAAGGAATGGTCAAATAAGGAACAAATTGGTCTTAAAGGAAGAACTGTCAAAATGCTCGTGGGAAGAAAGGATGAATAGTCTTGTCTTATTTATTTTGGATGTGTCATCAGGAGAGAACAGCCACAAAGACATCATGCTTGGCAAAGCAGAAGGTCAATGAAAATGCAGGAAGCCAGCAGTGAGATTGATTGACACAGTAATACTGAGCTCAAACTTAGGCAATGTTTGTAAGGATGGTACAGGATTTGGCAATGTTGGGCTCTGTTGTACATGGGCTTGCTATGAGTTTGAATATATATGACAGCAACTAACGAGGTTGGGCTCTACGGGTGACACTTTCGCCTTCCCACTCTCCCTTCCCTTATCATCAAGGTCCCCCATGTGATTTCAAGATTGACCAAATGGCATTTGCAGGAGTTGAGTCCCTCCATCTTCCACAGTTTACTCTGGCATAAAACCACAAGTGTCTTTTGGGGAGTTGGGGCTGGCAGAGAATGGAAATGTTTAGTGGCAGAAACCCATCAACACTGTGTCATGCAGCTAAAGGATTAGCGGAGGAAGAGCCAAAATCACACCACCCTCTCAGCTGAGCTTTTCCAATTCTATCTTTACACGGAGAAAGAACTTTCCATGCAAAGTGCAGATGTTCAATTACAGCCAGGGCTCTGAGGTTAGACGCAAGTGAGAGGCTGCCAATGTCATTTGTAAGATTCTCACCCTGTGCTTGGCACGTGTCTGAGTTCTTCTCATGCGTAAGTCAATTATTCATGTTTTACAGACACAGATCCTGACAGGTTCAGTCACTCACCCCAAATTGCACAGCTAATAAATAAAAAAGATCCAAGGAGGGCCCAGGTTTCCCTTCTTGCTGTTAGGTGATTTTGAGAGGACTATGATTCATAGTGATTTTAAGAACAACAGATTGAAAATTTGTCCTATTTTGTGTCATCCTTACAGTTTCCACCATGATCAAGTGCATTGTTGCAGTCACTGTCAATCCAGCTCATTGAGGTTCTTTCTTTCTTTGCTTTCTTCAACTTTTCCAAGCATGATGTCCTTTTTGAAGGACCAGTGCCTTCTCACAACATGCTCAAAATACATGAGACATATGTCATCATCTTTGTCTCTAAGGAAAACCCTGTTTGTACTTCCTGCAAGACAGATTAGTTAATTCCTTTGGGAACCCATGGTATAATCAATACTCATAGTAAACACCACAATTCCAAGGCATATGCTCTTTGGTCTTCCTTATTTGTTGTACAATTTTCACATGAAGCAAAGTACAATGCCTTGAGTAAGGCATTCCTTAGACATTAAACGGATATCCTTGCTCGTTATGGTGTGGCTGGAAGTATGAACTCCTAACCTTTTCTGGTAGAGAGTTTGAGCTCTGTTCCTGATTGGCTTGTGACCTTGGGGAAATCATCAAACTGTCTGGGATCTCAGTTTTCTCACTTTGTTCCATGTGGATCTGTTTGAAAATTCAACAAATACATCAATGCTGTGCAAGGTGTAAACTTTCAAAATAACTATGGAGCCAAGAAGCCAATAGGATAGCTATTGGCCAATGACCTTTGACCTTCAGACATTAGGGGATTGGCTTACAAACTGACCCCTGTTTGTTGAGGGAGACAGACATTGGTGGAGAAACTGCGAGTGTCCAGGGGAGGGCACTGTTCTCACATCTCAGGTTGTTCTCAGAGAGAAAGAGAGTTTTGAGAACAGTCTCCTCTTGCGTGGTGCTTTAAGAAACCATGGCCTCTAGGTTATGACCAGATCTGGGTGTGCAGTGGGCCTTACCTTGGACCAGCTCAGTGGCTGGTTCTTTTCGGTTATGACAGCAGAGAGCATCGTCATAACTAGGTGTGGACAACCCTGGTGTGACTGAATCTACCATGTCTCAGTTGCTGGCCAGGGCATTGGTGCTCAGCCCAGTTTTAATCACCCTAAGTCTCTTAAATCTGGGGGAAGCAGAGTGCTGCCTTGTGACTTCTGGAATTGGGAAATAATTTGGGTTTGGATGCTACCCTTTCCTCTCCAGCCTGGAGCTTCCTTAAAATCCCATATCCCAGGCTCCCAAGCAGTGCTCTTCCCACTCTTCACAGTCCCTTGCCACTTCCAAGCCCCACAGGGTCCTCTTACTTCTGTGCTGCTTTGCACCCTGGGACCCCCCCTCTTCTTTCCTCCTTTCTTAGTGTGCTTTTTACTTTAACATGAGGAATAATAGATTGCTCTTTTCAGATACCAGGCTATCATGTAACATGAAAACTTTTCAAGACTCTTGACATCTAGAAGTGATAAATGACATAGACCTTTTAGACAGTGTCTGCTTTATTGTACTGTGGTGGTTTGTGTGGTGGTGTCGAAATGCTGGAAGCTATACAATTGTTGTTGTTGTTATGTGCCGTCGAATCGTTTGCGACTCATAGCGACCCTGTGTACAACAGCCCTAAACCGTGCTCTATCCTGTGCCAATCTCATTGCCTCTGACACACCCATCCCGATAACCCCAGTCACTGAATCAATCCACCTCATAGAGGGTCTTCCCCTCCTGTGCTGTCCCTCTACTCTACCCAGCATGATGTCCCTCTCTAAAGACCTGTCTCTCCTTACAACATGTCCAAAGTATGTCAGATGAAGCCCCAGAATCTTTGCCTCCAAGGAGCAGCCTGGTTTAATCCTCTCTACGATGAATCTGTTTGTTTTCTTGGCAGTCCATGGTACATTCAATACTCTTCTCCAGCACCACAGCTCAAAGACGTCAATTCTCCTTCTATCCTCCCTAGTCATTGTCCAACTCTCTGATGCATACCAAGTGATTGCAAAGACCATGGCCTGTATCAGGCGGACCTTAGTCTCCAGAGAGACACCATTTCTTTTGAATACTTTAGAGAGGTCCCTAACAGCAGACTTTCCCATCGCAATACGTTTTTTGATTTCCTGGCTACGGGTGCCAAGAGTGTTGACCGTGGAGCCGAGCAAGCTGAAGCTGTGAACAATCTCAGTCTCTTCACCATCCATCCTGATGCTACCGATTGGTCCAGTGGTGAGAATTTTTATCTTCTTGACATTGAACCTCAGTCCATATTGAAGGCTGCAGTCCTTGACCCTCTGCAGTAAGTTAGGATATCAAATACTGGCAGGGTCACCTATGATAGATTTCAGCACAACTTCTGGACTAAGACAGACTGGGGTAAAAAATCTGATGGTCTACTTCTGAAAATTAATCAAGGAGAACTGTACAGATCACAATAGAATACTTTCCAAAAGAGTACTAGAAATAAGCCGTAGGTTGAAAGACATTCAAAATATATGATCATTACAATGGACTTGGGGGAGTTCCAATGATCATGACCACGGCCAGGCGTTGCTTTGTTACATCCAGGGTCACTATGAGTTGAAGCTCACTTGATGGCATTTAGCAACATACAAAAAAACATTATCTAGAGCTTACTGTGTGTTAGTCATGGGGGCAACTGTTAAGAAATTTAAAACATAAATGCATTGAACTGAACAAATCTTCTGCAGAAGACTTCTTTAAAGTGTCCAAAAGCAATGGTGTCACTTTGAGGACTAAGGTGCAGCTCCCCCAAGTCCTAATATTTTCAACTACCTCATACACATGGGAAAGCTAAATAGTGAATAAAGAATACCAAAGGAGAAACAGCACATATGAATTATAGTACTAGTGAAGAATTTTGAATAATATCACAGACCCCAGAAGAAGAAGCACATCTGTCATGGAAGAAGTGTGACCAGAGTACTCCTTATACAGGAGGATGGTGAGACTTCATTTCACAAATTTAGGGCGTACTATATCATCAGGAGAGACTGGTGCCTGGAGAAGAACACATGTTTGGCCAAGTAGAGAGTCAATGGAGGAATGATGGATCTTCAGTTGTCAGTTGGATTGACGCAGTGGTTTCAGCAATGAGCTCAAACCCAGCAATGGTCACGGGGAGGGGACAGGATTGTACAGTACTTCATTCTGTCATACATAGTCACGATGAGTTGGAACTGACACAGGAGCACCTAACAACAGCATGTGATGGGGAGAGTACCTGATCCTGACCATTTTAAAAATTAATTTCTGTAACAATTCTGTGATCATTGTCATTAGTTTTCTCATTTATTGATGAGGAAACTAAGAATCAAAGAACATAAATCTATTTACTTAGTGTTTGGAGGGATGAAGACATAAATCCTACATACTTACTTACTGTGTCCTTCATAGCCTCTGTCAATGTGTTGGTGGGGAGGGAGCTCACAGTAGGTCTCGAATCAGGAGACAGAGATGCAGCAAAAAGATAGACATTTTCCTTCAGACAGACTCAGCCCAGATCTGAAGCCCAGTCCTACTACTTAGTAATGAGTGACCTTGGGTATGTCAATTGAGTTCTTAGATCATCTATTTCCTCTCTCAAAAAATAAGATAGGACTCAATGCTGAAATGCATACCACAGACTTAAGGTAACTAACTGATATACTTGTTGCATGGAAATTCCTCAGTGCTACCTGACCCACAAGGAGCGTACAAATGTGAACTAACTAACAGTCAAGGTTGGAGGATCAAGCCTTGACCCTTTAGCTGACTGAATAGTACTACTAATCTCTCATTGAAGTGTATTATTTTCTTGTTTATTAAGGAGTCTTACCAACTTAAATTTATTAGTTTAATAGGAGAGTTGTATAACCCACTCTTCTTCTGACTTTGGAACCTTATCCCAGGGAGAAGAGATCAAAACATGTGCAGGACAGCTGAGTGGTGGGGCTCAATGAGAAAAATCAGCTTGGGGAGAAAGCTGGAAGTCAACCACGATCTTCTTTACCATTTTAAAAAGAAGAGTGAAAATGCAAGATTTTGATTGAAATTTAACATGCATCACTTTCCTGTCATGGTGAAGACTATTGTATATGCCTTAGACTTCCAGAAGAATGAACAAATCTGTCTTGGAAGAAGTACAGTGAGAAAAATCCTTAGAAGCAAAGACAGCAAGATTTTGTCTCATGTACTTTGGACACTGGTGTCACTCTGGAGACTAATGCGCACCCGATCCAGACCATGGTCTTTGCAATTACTTGCTATGCCTCAGAAAGCTGGACAATGACCAGGGATGACAGGAGAAGAATTGTTGCCTTTGAGCTGTGGTGCTAGAGAAGAATACTGAATATACCATGCACTGCTAGGAGAACAAATAAGTTCATCCTAGAGAGGGTGAGACAAGGCTGCTCCTTGGAGGCAAGGAATCTGAAGCTTCGTCTGGCATATTTTGGGCATTGCAAAGGAGGGACCAGTCCTTGGAGAGGGACATTATACTTGAGAGAGTGGAGGGACAGCACAAGAGAGAAAGGTCTTCTTGAGGGTGTGATTGACTCAGTGGCTGGGGTAATGGGAAGTAAGTGTGTCACAGACTATAAGGTTGGCTCAGGATAGAGAGCTTTTGTAGATAGTGTCACTGTGAGTTGCAAGCCACCTCACAGCACATAACAACACAATAACACCACTTTGGATGTGCTATCAGGAGGAACCAGTGCCCAGAGAAAGACATCATACTTGGTAAAGTAATTGTTGTTAGGTACCATCGAGTTGGAACCAACATATAGCTGACCCTCCATTGGGATTTTTAGAGGCAATTAATCACATGGGATGAGATTGCCTATTCTTCTCCCACATTGCAGTTGGTGGGTTTGAACTGGGTACCTTAAGGATTGCAGCACAACTTCTTACCACCAGGACAACAGAGTTCCCATGGTAAAGTTGAGGGTCAGCCAAAAAAGGAGACCATCTAGGAGGTAGATAAACATGGTGGCAGCAACAATTATCTGATACTGTAAGATGTGGCTCTCTTCCTACATGAGGACACTCTGAACAGAATGGATTAAATGGTATCTAATAATGACAGCATCAACTGTGTGATGTTGTTGTTGTTATGTGCCATCAAGTCGCTTGCGACTCATAGCGACCCTATGTACAAGAGCCCTAAACATCGTTCTATCCTGTGCCAACCTCGCCATCTCAAACACACTCATTCCCACCACTCCAGTCACAGAATCGATCCATGTCATTGAAGGTGTTCCTCTCCTGTGCCTTCCCTCTACTCTCCCAAACATGATGTCCCTCTCCAAAGACCAGTCCCAACATGCCCAACTGTGTGATAGATTCTTTTTTATGTATAATAACCCATTTAACCCATATATCAAGAAACAAATCTATTTACATGGGCCAAGATTCCAGAAATTTTTAAACTCTGTGCATGAGAATGATTATATAAAACAAACAAACAAAAAGAATGAAGAATAGCATGAAACCATGTATATAAACTCTGTAAACAAACCAATTAAGTAAAAAAATTAAAATAGAATGTTTATGAATGATTGTATGAAACACAATGTAATTGAAAGTATGTATAAAATACAATGTGTATGAATGAAAGATAATATAAAGGAATTGTCATATGAAAACCAATAAAAATATTTAAAAACAAAACAAAACCCAGTATGGAATAAATTATCTTAGTCATTCACTACCTGGGGTTTAGAAGGTATCTTTGAAGTATGGGTGGATTGAAGACCCAGATGCCAGGACCTTCCATGAGGATGTTAGACCAGGAAAATACCTCAAATTCATCTCACTGAATCTCCCATTTTTAGGTGAGCAAACTGAGTGCCACAAAGGTGAATTGCATTTCCAATTAGGGACAGAGCTAGGAATGCTGTGTTAGAATCAGATTATATTCTGACTGAACAGCTGGTCCATAATTTGACACAGGTATTTGAAACAAACCAACAAAGCAAAACAACAAACCAACACAACCCACCAATGCACTTCCTGGCTTCTCTTACCAAGATTTTTGGGACACAACTGGATGCAGATCTGTTCAGGTAACCAGAGATGCATCCAATGCCAGGGAGCCTTGGAAATTCTTTTATTGTTAACAGCCTTTAAGAAAGTCAGGATTCTGAATCTTGTGATGGAATTTTACAGAGATGCACACTAGGTAGGATGATTCACCCTTGAGAAAACATTTAAGCTTTGATCCCTTATAAAAAGTCGTCTTTCCTGCAGGCTCAGTTTCTGGGAAGCAGGCAGACCTGCAGAGATAGAAAGTATGTTTTCCCTGTCCCTGAATTTTGATGCAAAGTCATAAGCTCAGCTCTGAAACCCCAGGCTTACCCACCACTGTTTGCATTACTGATACCAAGAGCTTGGACCTTATGCGCTCATCAGCCTGCAGGGGCTGGAGGAAGATAAGAAATGTCAGTCAGCCATGTTAGGCAAGTATTTTTCCTGCTTAGACAGTTAATTATTGGACACCAAGGGGCCATCAAGGTTGGCAGGAGCTCTGGTGTGTACCTGTGCATAATTTTGTCTTTTGAGCTACTGTACTCAGAGCAAATATTAGAACGCTCTTATGCCTTGATGCTACTGCTCTTAGGGGTCGATCTAGTTCCATTTTTCCTTTTGTTCATCTTGTTGACTGCCTTCGGGTCAAGCACAACTCACAGCGACCCTATGAACAAAAGGCCTGAAGCCCCTCTAAACTATTGTCATTTATCAAAGTTCAGAGTTTCCAGAGGCATGTTGGGTAGAAAGTGGATCACCATAAACTTAGCCTTTTATTAACCAGCAACAAACAGGGGATAAAAGAATTTACTGACTGAATGGATTAACTATTTAGCTAGTCAGTGTCCAGTCTAGTATGAGACAAACTGAAAAATGTCCCTATAAATGTCTCAATTGTGAGCATTACAGGAAAACATTACTCTTGGGAAGACATAAGGGATTCTCAGGCCAAATAACTATTATATACACTGACTCCATCACAAGACTTAGTACTATACTAAGTTGGTTACTGGTCCCCTGATGATAATAATACCAAGAACAATAATAGTTAACATTTAGTAAGTCTTTGCTATGTGCCAGGCACTGTTCTAAAGACTTCACATGTATAACCCAATATATCTTCTCAACAGCCCTGCTTTTGTGGATAACATTATTATTTCCGTCCCATAGAAGAGAAAACAGTGTCACACATAGTTTAAAGGCCTTGTTCATAGTCACAAAACTAAGAAATAGAGGTGATAACAATTGACTATGTACTTTTATATATGCAGTTCTATGCCAAGGATTTTGGATTTATCTGAAATGTCATTATGTGCTAAATAAATGGCATGGATGGTCCCATGACAGGATTCTCACTGTTCATGAAGAAGACCTTACTTTAATTTCAGTCCATGCACCTCAAACTTAGTCAACATTTATGTGTCAGTGGAGTCTTGTGTGATAGATGGAGAGGATATTGAAACTGTCAACAGCTTCATTTTGCTTGGATCCGCAATTATCACCCTTGCATTGCAGTTAGGGACCATTCCAAATTATTGACTAATGATGTCAGTTTGAGGACTAAGGTGTGTCTGATTCAGGCCATGGTCTTTCTAATTACTAGCTATGCATCTGAGACCTGGATAGTGAATAAGAATGACAGAAAAAGAATTGATGCCTTTGACCTGTTTTGTTGTAGAAGAGCACTGAACATTCCGTGGACGGCCAAAAAAATTAAGAGATATGGTTTGGAGATGGTGAAGTCAGAGTGCTCTCTGGAGGGACGAGGGAAGAATGAGGCTTCACCTAACATGTATTGGACATGTTGCTCGGAGGGGCTATTCCTTGGAGAAGAACATGATATTGGGAAGGGTGGAGGGTCAACAAAAGAGAGGAAGACTCTCAACTAGGTGGATTGATGAGGTGATTGCTACAATGGGCTTTTGTGTATCAGCAAGTATGAGGATAGTGCAGGACAGGACTGGTTTCAGATCTTTTTTTCATAGGGTCACTATGAGTCATACTCCACTCGATGGCACCTAACAACAACAGTATCAGCAATAATGCTAAACAAATTTCAGTAGAACTTTCAGACTAAGGTAAAATTCAAACAAAGGCCTGGTGATCCACTTCTAAAAATCAACTATTGAAAACCTTTTGAATCGCAACTGTGTGATATATAACAATTTGTGGGCATGATAATGGGCTGAGTGGTGTTTTCTTCCACTGGACATGGATTTTATATGAATTTGAAACTGATTTGACAGCCGCTACTGACAGAAGATACTAGATGTCCATTTTTACTCATTGGGCCCAAAGATATCTTGGACAAATTAACTTTATTCCTATGGAAGAAGTTTTAGTGGATAGCAAAACCTTGAGTGGCCTGACAGTATTCTCAGGACAGAGTACATGTGCTGATTCTGGTCTCTAGTACATGTTCATCCTTCATCTAAACTATGTCTCAGGTTGCTTTGCCATCCCTCAGTTTACTATAAGAAGCTCATACCCTCACTTGGAAAGTGTATCTAGGCCTTAGCTTATCAGGTACCACCTTTCTCAAGCTGTCACTCAGAGCTCTGGTGGGTTAGTGGTGAGTAATTGTGCTGCCAAAACAAAAGGATGCAGTTTGAATCTGCCACTTGCTATGCTGGACAAAAATGAGCACTCTCCTCATGTGGGAGATACTCCCTCTGAAAACCCACAGGAGGGTCAGCTATAGGTTGGTTCTGACTTGACAGTACACTATAGCAACAACAACATGGTTGAGTTGTGGGAGTCAATGAGAAGAGCAGAGACTTAGGAGCATGCTGACAAAGAGATTATTTTTTTCTCTCTCACCTTTTAAAAACATTTCTTAAAAATTACAGCTTGGGTGAAAGGTTACAGAGAAAGTAGATTTTCCATTCAAGAGTTGGCTCTGTGTGTGAGGCATTGATTGCAGTCCCCACAATGTAACAGCATTCCTTCCACTTCTTCCCTGCATGCACGTTTATCCTACTTTACTATTTCTTCCTGCCTTCTGGCTTTATCCCTGGGCACATGCTGCCCTTTTCATCTCATAAGGTTGATTGTCTAAGAAGGTCTAGAGCTGTGATAGTCATCTTGCCACCATGACGAATGAGTCTGACTGAGGCCAACCCAGAAAGAGCAGACCCTTGCGATTCAGAGTGAAAACCTCTTATGTCAAGTTGTGCGTACTGCAGGTAGTTCAGTTTACTTCTCCATGTTACTTGCAGCAAAAAGAATCATAATTTATATACTATGTCATATATCATTATGTTTTTATTAGCCTACTCATGGTATTTCTTTTTAAAATGACTAGCTAGGGAAATATGTGTAAACTCTCTCTCTTGGTGTGAAGCTAGCTGGCCATTAAGGAGAATGAACCTCATAGTATAACTTAGCAATGCTCATCTATGAAGAGAACGGAGTCTTACAGGGTTTCCATAAGTATTACTTCATAGAAAAGAGGTTCTCTTTTTT
>NW_006399778.1:21110110-21124948 GCF_000299155.1 Elephantulus edwardii | reverse complement strand
TGTGTGTGTGTGTGTACCATCAAATCAGATCTGACTGGTTCAGGAGGAGATTGTCCCTCCTTCCCTGGCAGAGCATCTTGGTGGACTTGAACCGTGCACCTCTGGGATTGCAGTGCAGCTTCTTGCCACTAGGCCACCAGAGTTCCCCTTGAGGTTCTCATTTTATAGATGAAAACTAAGGAATGGGGAAACGAGGCCAAGTAACCAGTTTTGGAGAAGCATATTAAATAGCTCATTAATTGCCAAAAGAAACAAGTTAGTCTCAGAGGAAGCAAAACCAGGGTACTCCTCAGAGGCACAGATGGTGAAACCTTATCTCAAATGTGCTGGCTACCTTGTTAGGAGGGGCCACACCTTGGAAAAAGACGTCATTGGGAGAAGGGGGAAATTCAGAAAAAGAGAAGACTTTTAACAAGATTAACTGTCACAGTGACTGCAACAACAGACTGAAACATATTAAAGATGGTGAGGATGGCACAGGTTAGGACGAGGTTCAGATCTATTGTTTGTAAGTCTGTGAGTTGTAGTTGACTCGATGGCACTTCACATTAGCTGCCAAGACTAGATAGTTAGGTGATGAAAGATTCCAGACTCAAGCATAAGGTAATCTAGATTAAGAACCTAAACTTTAAATAATTAGGCCTAAAAAATACTTTTTCAAAGGTTAAGAATATATATTGAAGTTCTAGGTCCATTGTAAAAGACATCAATGAGCATGACTCACATAATTATCTCGCATCCTGTGGCATAAGAAAGAACATGAGTGCACATGTTGAAAGAGAAAAGATAGACAAAAGCCAGTAAATAGTGTTGGAATGTGATAACTACTGTGGAAAAAGAAAATACAACTAGGCTAAGGAGATCTAAGTGGGGGTGTTCCATTTTTCAGTAGGATGATCAGAGTAGATATCTTTGAGAAGGTGAATTGAAATAGATGAGGAGGTTATCTACAAGAATGTCTGAGCAAAAAACAATCCCAGATTGAGTAAACAGCCAGTGTAAAGACAGTAGCATAATTGACCCACTGAAAGACTAGTCAGGAACTTAGTGGCTTTGGACCCAAATGTGTAGTGTATAGTAGAAGATGGAATTAGTGAAATAATGTCATGTGGTAAGTCAAAGCTCTGGAAAGAGTGACTCTGCAGGGTTTTGAGCAAAGAAAGGGTTGTTGTTGTTTTTAGGTGCTAGGTGCTGTCAAGTCAAGTACAACTCATAGCCACCCTATAGATAGGTGACCTGAACCCTGTCCTATCCTCTTTTATCCTCATTATCTTCGACACAGTGAAGCCTGTTGCTGAAGTTACCATGTAAATCCATTTCATTAGATGTCTTCCTCCCCTTCACTGACCCTCCATCTTTCCAAGCATGATATCCCTTTCAAAGCAAGAGCATCACCTAGCTACATGTCCAAAATATGAAAGACTTTTTGCTTCTTCATCTTTGCCTTCAAGGAATACTCTGGCTTCCCCTTTTCCAAGACATATTTGTTTGTTCTCTTGGCAGTTTGTGGAGTATTCAGTATTCTTTCTCCAGTCCCACAACTCAAAGGCATTAGTTCTCCTATCATTCTTATTCATTGTCCAGCTCTCTGGTACACTGCAGGTGATTCTAGGGTTAGGGTTAGGGATAGAGCTAGGGTTAGGTCTAAGTTTAGGCCTAAGAGTAAAGCAACATTTAGGGCTAGGGTTAAAGCAAGGCTTTGGGCTTGGGTTAGGGCTAGTGCTAGGGTTAGGGTTAGGGTTAGGGTTAGGGTTAGGGTTAGGGTTAGGGTTAGGAAGAACAGAGAAGAACAGGGCCTGAATCAGGCACAGATTTGTCTTCAAACTGGCATCATTGCTCATCAGCATTTTGGAGTACTCTCAAACAATGGACTCACCAGCAGATGGGAGGTATTGGGGCAGCCTGTTGGGGAATACCCTGGCATTACTTCAAGTCAGAGGAATTATGGGTTGTTCCAGGTTGGTAA
Organism: Elephantulus edwardii; assembly: GCF_000299155.1. Classification (NCBI taxonomy): domain Eukaryota; kingdom Metazoa; phylum Chordata; class Mammalia; order Macroscelidea; family Macroscelididae; genus Elephantulus; species Elephantulus edwardii. Next base: position 21,122,982 of record NW_006399778.1, on the reverse strand, counting down.
CAGTGGAGATGGTGAAAGTTTAGTCAGATACTGAGTATGTTTGAAATATAGAGGTGATATAATTTGTAATGTTTTTGGGAAATGAGGAAAAACAAAATGAGTCAAATTCTTTGAGCAAAATGAGTAATTCAGTTCATCAGAAATTCTTCTTGAAACTTGACATTTGTGAACAATGGGTTGGTGTCCTCCACCTAATGCCATCCTTGTGTCAGCTTTATTCAGACATGCTTCCCTAGATTACAAATGTACAATGTTACATAAAGCTCCCATATCCTCATCCTACTCCATTCCACCTTCAGTCCTGGGATGGGAATAGCCAATGACTACTGGTACGACTGAGGCTTACCTAGGTGGCTACTTTTTCAATGCAACTGCTATCATTGTTGGATTGGTATTCTACAGTCTATTTTGTTACAGTACAAGAATAGACTCTATTATGTTAAAGTAGGAGAGTATGCTGTTTTTATTATGTAACAGATGAAGCAACTGTATTCTGCTTATAAAATAGCTAATTGCGCTTAGCAGGTTCATTTTTGCTGTGAGGGAAAGGGATTGTCCTAAAACTTTCTCCATAAACAGGATCTTTCTATTTGCATGTAACTTTTTGAAGTATTATATGCTTTAATATTTATCCTTTTTCTGTCCATGCTTTTTCACAAAAGATAGTCATCTATTCCACTTGATTGGAACACCTGCCTTTTGTTATTTTTATTTTTTAATATGCCTACTGCATTTGGCACCAATGTCTTTTCCTACTTCTGTGCAAATAACTTTTTTTTAGAACTTAATGCAAATAACTTTTAATAGCACGCTTTGAAAAATTGAATGAATCCAGCTTGATTGTTTTGTAACCAATACCATAGTTAGTAGCAAAGATGGGGAGTGGACAGTAAAAAGGAATTGTTTTAAAATTTGAAATTCTTAGGAGTGTACACCAAGTATCAAATGAGCTATTGTTAGTATTTCCCTGTCACTGCTTGGGTAAGGCTCTGGTGGGGTAGTCTTTAGTGAGTTTGCCTGCTAAATCAAAGGTCAAGACTCTCTAGTGGTTCAGATCCACCAGCTGTTCTGCAAGAGAACTGTGGGTAATCTCCTCCTATGCAATCTGCAACCTTGGAAATCCAGTAGAGGGTCAGATATGTGCCAGAGAAATAATAAATAAAATAAAATAATAATAAGGCTATGAAATAGAAATAATGAGAGAGAGAAATTTGGGCAAGAGTGTGGAATTAGTCCATAAATAAGTTAAATGTGGGTTTACATAGGATTAATTGCTAATTAACAGTGGACACTGTTGGAGCTATGGTGGCCTAGTGGGAAGTAAGGCAGTTTGAATCCACCAGCAAAGAGGGGACATCTCCTTCTGTGAAATTTACAGTCTCTGAAAACTCACTGGAGGTTCAGTTATAAGTAGGTTCTGACTCGATGCCATATAACAACAACAGTAGTAAGCAATTTCACATCTACTTTCTGTGCAAAGGATACAGCATTGTGTGGCTCTTAGCCAGCTTCATCACACACAACTCTTCTTGAAAGGGTTGTGTCCATTGCTGTGACTGAAGTGTCAGTACTTCTCACTGAGGGTTTCCTTCATTTTTATTTGAGCAAATCTCCTGTCAAGGACTTCTTCAAAGTCCTAAAGAATAGGGATATCACTTTAAAGACTGAGGTGGACATGGCAAAATATTTTCAACTGCTCCATACACATTGGCAATGAATAAGGAAAACCACAAAGAATTGAAGACTGAATTGTGGTGCTGGAGAATGTTAAATAACCATGTGTTGGCAAAACAAAAATCACATCTGCCTGGGAAGAGATGCAAACAAAGTGTTGTCAGAGGTGAAGATAGTTAGACTTCATCTCACATATTTTGGATATGCATGTTATTAGGAGATGCCAGTTCCTGGAGAAGGACATCATACTTGGAAAACTGGAAAGCAGGAAAAAGAAAGAAAGACCCTCAGTGAGATGGACTAACACAAGAGTGCAACAATGGACTTAAACACAGCAGATGTTGTGAGGATGGAGCAGGGTCAGGCAGGATTTGTCTCTGTTGTGAGGTTACTCCGAGTTGGATCCAACTAGATGATGTCTAATAACATCCACAACTTTCCCCAAGCATGATGACCTTTTAAAGTGATTTATCCTTCCAAAATGAGCAGAAGTCTCTCCATTCTCACTTTTAAAGAACATTTTGGTTCTATTTATTCTAAATTGAACCTTTTTCTTCTTTGGAAGTATGTGGGGAATTTAATCATCTTGTTGTCATTGACTTTATGGCAGAACTTGAAAGCCTTTTTCTGGATACCATCTCGTATTTGGATGTGTTAGGTGAAACGCAAGGGCATAGCTTTTTTAAAGCTGCTTTTGCATGTGATGCAAGGCCACAGATTTTCACCCAAGTCGAGAGATGCAGATGTGGAGGGTTGGCTTGTGGTTGTTTCCACGAGTCATCAGCCTTGTTAACATGCACATATTTGAGTTGCATTGTCAGCTCAGTAATTCCTTTCCAGCACATCTGTGACTCCCATTTTCATCAATGGAAATTAATGCGCCGTAGTGAAGAAGAGAATCACTCCGAGTGTGTAGATTCAAATGAGCACGTAAGTGAGAATCCCAAATATGTGGAGGAGAAAAGGAAATAAGAAGGGGCGAGAGGAGGAGGTTTTGGCATCCCTTATGGAATAAACAAGGCTGTTTCTGTAGAGTAAACCATTTCATGCCTGAATTCATGCAATAGGCTGTTGGCAAAACTGCTGCCTCTTCCTACACTCCCCCACTTCCTGCCCATTGTATTTCTCTCTGATTAATCTTCCCCAATGCCACTTTTGAGGGGCCCCTCCCTTGCTAAACAGCCAATAATTACTCCATATTATCTATTACTCCTCATCCAAGTGGTCAAAAGCAGTATGCTATGAAATGCTACCTTTATCCACAATGTTACTGTCTCCTTTTAGAGCAGCTTCTTTATGGGTTCCTAGATCCTGCTAAAGACTATCCAAAAACAACTGGAATAGCATATCAGCAGAAATCTACCAGAAATACAAGCTGGAGTTAGATGAGGTCATGGCACTAGAGACGTTATTGCCAATGTCAGATGGATCTTGGTTAAAAGCAAAGAGCACCAGAGGAATGTCTCTCTGCTTCATTAACTAGGCAAAGTCATTTGGCTGTGCAGATCATACAAATTGTGGTTAACCTTGAGAAGAATGGAAATCCCAGAACACTTGATTGTGCTCTTGTGAAACCTGTGCTTGGACCAAGAAGCAGTCCTCAGAACAGAGCAAGGGAACACTGCATGATTCAAAAGCAGGAAAGGATTGCATGAGGATGTGTTCTGTCTCCATACCTTTTCAATCTATATGCAGAGCAGATCATTTGGGAGGCTGGGCTTTATGAGGGTGAATGTGGTATTAGAATTGGAGGAAGACTAGTCAACAACCTGGGATATGCAGATGACAGAGCCCTGCTTGCTGAAACTGAGGAGGACCTGAAGTGCTTGCTGAAGAAGGTCAAGAACTGTAATCTTAAATATGGATTGAAGCTCAACATCAAGAAGACAAAAATTCTCACCACTGGGCTAATTGACAGTACCATGATAAATGGTGAAGAGATTGAGATTGAAAAATCAAAAGACAAATTGCACTGGGAAAATCTGCTGCTGGGAACTCTCTAAAGTACTGAGGAGTATCAGTGTCAAGTCTAAAGACTAAGACACATCTGATGCAGGCCATAGTCTTTGAAATTCCTTCCTATGAATCAGAGAGCTGGACAATGACTAAGAATGATAGGAGAAAAATTGATGCCTTTGAGTTGTGGTACTGGAGAAGAGTATTAAACATACCATGGACCACTAAGAGTAATAACAGGCCTTTCTTAGAGAGTGAAATCAAGTTTCTCCTTGGAGGCAAGGATTTTGAGTCTTCATCTCACATGCTTTGGACGCATGACCAAGAGGAGCCAGTCCTTGGAGAAGGACATCTTGCTTGGAAGGGTGGAGGAACAGTGCAGGAGTGGAAGACCCCGGATGAAATGGATTGACACAGTAACTGGGTTAATGGGGGGAGGTATGTTGGATTGAGTGAGACTGGTTCAGGGTAGAACAGGCTTCAGAGTTATTGTACATAGTGTTGATATGAGTTACAGGTGACTCGATGGTACATAACAACAACGGCAACAAATGGCCAAAATTTTTTCTTTGTCTCTAGTAAACTAGGTCACAAGGAAATGATTGCAGGTATCAAAGATTTAATTTTACTTGCATCCACAATCAACGCCACATAAACAGGAATCAAGAATTCAAATGACCTGTTGCATTGGACAAATCTACTCTCATGCATTTCTTTAAAATGCTAGAGAGCAAAGATATTACTTTGAAGACTAAGATATATTTTTCCCCAAGCAATAATATTGTCATTTGTTTCTGGTGTATTTGATGGTTAGACAGTGAATAAGGATGACAAAAGAAGAATTAATGCCTTTTAATTGTATTAAGGAAGATCATTGACTATACCATGGGCTAGTGAATAATAAACCTGTCTTTAAAAAAGTACAGAGTTAAAAAAAAAAAGTACAGAGTTATCTTAGAAACATGTGTTGTGAAAGTCATGTCCCATGTGCTTTGGCCACTTTGTCAGGAGGGGTGAGCCCGTGGAGAAGGATCTAATGCTTGGGAAAGTGAAAGAAGAGGATCCACAGTGAGGTGGATTGACGTTGACGGCAGCAATGACGGTGAGCAGAGCAGAGATTGTGAGAATGGTGCAGAACAGGGCAGGATTTCTTTCTGTTATAGCTAGGGTCTCTCTGAATTGGAGGTGATATGAGAACACCTAACAACAAGGTGACTATACTCAAATGACAGCCTCTTGACAGGCCCTCCCCAGTGCAAACCCTTTCCAGCCTTCCAGACCTGGGTCAAAACCCAAATTCATCTCTTTTACAATGACTTCTTCCACACCCTTCTTTTAAGCATCTTAGTTTTTCTAGCTTACTGATTCTGACACTTGAACAGATATGATTTCATCTATGTTCTTAACTACCTTCTACACTTGTTGAGATCAGAGGTCAAGCTTTAGTTTCAATATTAACATACCACACAGTTCTGGGCATAAAACAGACATTAAGCTTGGGGCTTCAAACTATTTCATTTCAGTATGACTCTCTGCTAAGGATGTGCATTTTCATCCTGGATATACTGAATCAGCATCTACATTTTAACAAGACCCCCAGGTAATTCTTAAATGTACAAAAGAATCACCTGGCTGTACATAAGAATCACTTGTGTGTACATGGCACTCAACTGTGTATACGTATGAATCACCTGGGTATACATAAGATCTATAGGAAACTGAGCTTATCGCTGATGTTGACCAAGTGAGCAGCTAAGACCTCTCTCAGATCAAGGGAGTGCTTAAGAGGAACATCGCAAGCAGAAATAATTCCCCAGAGAGGATTAAATCATTTATTTCATTTTATGGTGAACCAAAGCCAGAAATAAAGGAGTGACAGCTCATGTCTGCATGCACTTAAGCTTTCACTGGCAACATTAGGGTGCTTTCAAGGCCATGCTTTCTGTTAAGGGTACAGAGTAGTGCCTTTTACCAAAGACTCATTTGTACTCGCTATGAGTCGCAAGCGACTTGATGGCACACAACAACAACAACAACAACAACAACAACAACAACAACATTTGGATTTTACAGTTGCCCTGTGAAATGGGCAGAGATGGTAACCTTAGTTTATAAGTGAAAAAATAAAATGCAAAAATATAATACGAAGGAAAAGAAAAGTGAAGTAATCTCTCCAAGGTCACACAACTCTTAAGCAGTCTAGCTAAGCTTGAGTGTTTGAAGCCCTGGTATTATTGTGCCCCTCCAGAATATGTCTGAAATCTTGGTCGTACTTTGTTGTGGTTCAGATTAAATCTCTCTCCCTTTGGGGTGAAACATATATCTTTCACATTCAATTGCTAGGAATGCAATCAATCAGTCAGATGGGGCCATACTAGTGCAGAGTGGATCCCAATCCAAATAATTTCTGAGTTACAAAAGGAGAAGAAGCATGCACTCGCAATGGGGGTGGGAGGAGTGACAGGTGCATGACGATGACAATGACATTGACATTGAGTATGGAGACCATCTTGGAGCTTCAAGGATTGCTACCAGTTATTGTTGTAATAGACAAAGATAGACCTTGCTCTAGGGATCTCTGGTGCTCTGTACTATGAGGAGCTGTGCTGTTAACCTGAAAGACACACCTCTCTGGCATTTTGAATCCACCAGTGATTCCCAGCAAGAAAGAAGCGCAAATCTCTTCCCATGCAATTTACAGGCTTGGGAATTCAAAGGAAGGTCAATTCTCACTTGATGGCAGTAACTTTTATTTTTCTTTTAGATTTTAATGAAAGGTTATGAAGAACTTAGATTTCCATTCATTCATTGCTGCACATTTTCCTCCCTGTCTCCCCCGTCCCCCAGTTTGCTTTTTTCCCTTTGGAAAAAAAAGTTCTTTCATTGTTATACAGTCCTGTCTCCTCCCCCCACCCCCGACCACCACTTTACTATGCAACTCTTATTCTTATTTTGGACGCTTGTTATGCCAATAATACCTAATAATACATTCCTTTTATACAGTCCTCTCCTTCATCTGTTTCAATGCCATGTACATTATCCCCTCTTTTCTTAGTTTCCCTTCAACCCCCGTATCTGTCCTGTTCTATAATAGTGGCATTATGCAGTATTTTTGTTTTTGTGACTGAGATATTTCACTCAGCATAATGTTCTACATGGTCACCTATTTTATATAATATTTCATAAGTTCCTTGTTTTTCAGTGCTGTATAACATTTCATTGTGTGAATATACCACAGCTTCTCTATCCATTCATTTGTTGATGGGCAATTGGGTTGTTTATGACTTTCTGCTATTGTTAACAAAGCTGCAATAAACATGGGTGTGCATATATCTGCTTGGATGTCAGTTATGGTCTCTTTGGGGTATATTCCCAGTAGTAGAATTGCTGGGTCAAATGGTATTTCTATTTGCAACTTTTTGAGAAAGCACCATACTGCCTTCCATAGTGGTTGCACCATTTTACACTTCTACCAACAGTGAATAAGGGTTCCAGTTTCTCCACCACCTCACCAACATTTGTTGTTTGCTGTTCATTAAATTTTGCTATTCTTACTGCGGTGAAGGGATATCTCATAGTTGTTTTGATTTGCGTCTCTCTTAGAGCTAGAGATTTTGAACATTTCTTCATGTGTTAGTTTGCCATCTGAATGTCTTCTTTGGTGAAGTGTCTGTTATATTCAGTGCCCATTTTGGAATTGGGTTGTTTACCTTTATCTTGTTGTGGCATTTGAGTATTCTATAAAATCTAGATGACAGTAACTTTTTGAGAGAATCTTCCACTGCAGTCGCACCTTGCCCTGGAGCCTCTCACTTGTATTCAGTGCTCTTGTGAAACTAATAGTTGATGTCTCTCCCATGGATGCAGCTACCTTTGCTGACTCCTAGAGGGTGATGATGTAAGTTCCCCAAATCTTATAAGTCTCTCATCATGTCTATTTCTTGTGACCTCTTTCCAGCTTGAAAGGTTTTCCGTTTATGATTATATGTTATTCCTTACCCTTTGGACAAGTTTGATTTCATTGTCCAAACTCAAAACTGTTTTACAGAGCAAGCTGCAAAGGAAAAGAAAAAGAATTAGGAGGGGATGCACAGTATCGGACATGCTGGAACGTAAAACCATTTTAGAGGTAATGAGGGGCCTGTGGAGTCTATATACCTTTCCTGATAGTGGAGAAAAGCATTATCCTTAACTGTTTTCTGTCCCAGTGTGTGTTTTGTGCAATAAAAAAGTAAAGGTTCATATATCGCTGAAGCTGTGATAAAACCAGAGGCTAGGAGATTCTCTGCTAATAGTGACAGGGCCTTTCTCACTCAGGGGAAATTAGCAGGAATGTTGTGCTTTCATCCATATCTGTGTTCAGTCAAAAAGTGCTCCAGGGTCTTCTAACCTCCTCTCTCTGTCCTTGTTAAGAGAGAGACTACTTTTTAAAAGAAATCAGAAATGCTTTCACTGGGCTCATCAGTATTGCCATGAGCAGACTACACATATCTGTGCAAGAAAGACCACACTTTCTTCCCATTCATTTGGTCTACAGTTAGGATCAGTGGATATTTATCTAGTCTGAATAATGGGTCAGGCCTGTATGGGTGTTAGACACACTTTGGATGAAAGGAAACAGCAGGATCTACACTCCTAGGCCCATTCAGTCAGGACAGAAGAGAATGTGAGAAGTGCATGGATGCTGTGAAAACTGCAGAAATTCCCAGGTGACTCTGGATGCTGGGGGAGTAAGTGGTCATACTAATTGGAGAACCTGGGGGGCAGGTAGTGGGTTTATTCTGGGAGTCGAGCAGAGAAGGAGAAGGAACAAGAGCCCAAGACTGCACTCACTCATCTGTTTTAAGTTGATCCCCACTGAGAGCAACACTGTAAGACAGAAGGGAACTGTGCATTAGGGTTTCAAAGGTTGAGAATTTTTATGGAATCCAACTCTTTTGTCTGGTAGATTTAAACTGCCAACCTTTTAGTTAGCAACCCAGTGCTTGACCCATTGTGCCAACCCCCTACCCAAGACTCCAAGATAGTGCAAATGCCAAATTCAAAAGTCTCAGGTAGACAGAGAGGGAATATGTGTTGGAATACAAAGATGGAGTGGGAAAATGGGTTTGGAATAAAAAAAAAGCCCAAAACTAGGAGACAAGAACCAGTGAAAGGAGCTTGGCATCCAACCTGTGATCAAAGGTGGACCGCAGCTCACTTTCAGGTGGTGGAAGCCAATGTAACTTTTCATGGGACTGATGGTGGTACAGATTGTCTTTGTGCTCAATTCATGACATGATTGATGGTCAGAGGTGCTGGAGGTTGGCACTATCTGTACCAGTTGCTGCCAAGTTGCTCTAACTTGTGGTGACCCCCTATGTGTTAGAACAGAACTGTACTTTATAGGAATTTCAAAGGCTGGTCTTTCATAAGTACATAACCTGGTTTTTCCTCAAAGGTGTTTCTGGATGGATTTAAACCTGCAACTTTTGGATTAGCAGCTGAATGTATGAATTGTTTGCACCACGCAGAACTTCTAGGGAGCTCTGGTGTCTTAGTGATAAGAAGTTATGCTGCAATCCCAAAAATATGTGGTTCAGAACCACCAGTTGCTCCACAGGGGATGAATGGAAAATCTCGCCCTGTGCTATTCACTGAGTCTGAAAACCCATTGGAGGGTCAACTACGGGTTAGGCCAATTCCAGCTCAACAGTATACAGCAACAACAACCTAGAGCCTCTGAGCCTAGCTTCAAGGCTTCTCAAGGGTTAGCCAAAGATTAGAGCTATGATTAATTAGTTCTGCAACCCCTGGATTCCTGGTGGAAAACAGGAAATCTCTCTCTCCTTCTGGCCCTCCTCCATCCCCCAGAACTGACATAGATGTGATCCAAGAGTAAGAGAACTTCCTTGTGACACAGAGACCGTCACATGGGAAGAATGTGCCCTTTGCCTTTCTATGAAATTTAATTTCTTGAAATTATCTTCCAGGTTGAATGGTTCTTTGCACCTAAAAGGAATGCAAGGAAAAGGTGCTTTAATTGAAGGCCAGGTGACAGAGAAACCTAGCAGACTGTTCATCTTTGAGCCCCAGTATTGACCTCTCTTGAGTAAAATGCTTATCTATCAGATATTCTTCTAAAGTTGAGCCCTCGAATTAAGATAGACTAGGAAGAAGGATTGGCTATTCACTTCTGAATTAATAGACCTCTGAAAACCCTACAAGTCAAAGAAAACAGTTAAACTAGTACATGGGGAACAGGAGGCTGAGCCCTTATACTAGGAAACACAAACGAAACGGAACAACTGAAAAAAGCTACTAATACATCACACTTGGAAGGGAAATGTTCAGCACAGGCAAGGAAGACACTAGATGAGATGGACTGACACAGTGACTGTGGCTATAGGGGCAGATATGTCAGAGACAGAGAGATTGGCTCAACACAGGGCAGGGTTCAGAGGTATTGTGCATAGAGTCACTAACAATGATAGTAGACTTGATGGCATATAACAACAATTGAGCTCTGGTCTTGTGAGACTGTCTAGCTAATCCACTGTTGTTGTTAATGTGCCATTGAGTCACCTGTGACTCATACTAGCCCTATATGCAATAGCTCCGAAGCCTACTCTATCCTGAACCAATCTCACTGACTGACACATCTACCTCCATTACTGCAAATACTGCATCAATCTCTCTCATCCAGGAGCTTCATCTCTTTGTTCTGTTGTCCCTCCACTCTTCCAAGCATGATGTCCCTCCAAGTACATGATGTCCAAAGGACTGGTCCCTCCTGGCCACTTTCACAAAGTATGTGGGATGAAGCTCCAAAATCTTTGCCTCCAAGGAGAAAATTGGTTTCAACCTCTCCAAGACAGACGTGTGGTCCATGGTATGTGCAATACTCTTCTTCAGCACCACAACTCAAAGGCATAGATTATTTTTACGTCCTTCTTAGTCATCATCTAGCTCTCTGATGCATAGCAAGTAATTGCAAAGACTATGGCCTAGATCAGGTCCACCTTAGTTTCTAGACTGACAACGTTGCTTCTCAAAACTCTGGAGAGGTTCCTCACAGCAGATTTTCCCAATGCAATCTGTGTTTTGATTTCCTGACTGCTGGGGTCAAGAGTGTTGATTGTGGAGGTGAGCAAGCTGAAATGCACTAACAACCTCAATCTCTTCTCCATCAATCATGGTTCTGCCAGTAGTGAGAATCTTTGTCTTCTTGATGTTGAGCTTCAATCCATATTGAAGACTACAGTCTTTGACTTTCTGCAGCACCAGCATACCAGACCTAAAGGAAACATAGCCCTCACCTGGGAAATTATTCTACTGTGATGGCTGTGTGGTGCAAATGGAAGAGCAGAGACTCTAAGTCACAAGACAACAGTCCTGGAGCAGAAGCTTAAAAAAGGAAAAGTCAAGGACTTTTCCCTAGTACTATCTCAGACAAAAATTCTTCACTAAAGCTGGTACATGGGATATGGACTCAGAGCCTCCTAAACTCGAGAGAGGCAGCTGCGTGAGAGACCAGCTAACCCACTACTGGTCATTAAAAACCATGCACAAACAATCTCCCCACCCCAAAACGAAAAACCTCAGCCAACTTGCCAACTCCTTTTCTCCATCACCTGCCAAGTCCCAGAATGTTCCTTCCATCAGCCTAATTAAACAGGATGAGATGTGAAAGGCAGAGCTGCTATGTGGGCCCCATGCCAGATTCCTCCCCAGATTCCTCTGCTTTCCAAGCAAAGAATTCACAAGGGTGGATAGACTCTTGGTTGGCTGCCCATCTGTAGAGCTGTGCTATCTTTGCAAAATCAAAATGAGTCTGGGGCTGTGTCCTGGGGGAGGGCATCCTATCTGAGCACCTCTCACCAATCCCCACCATGAGAACTCCTCCAGATGGATGTATCAAACATCCCCACTTTTCCAGTAGCCCTAGTGAAAAATCAATCCATCATGTGGGAGAACCCAGGGTGAGGGACAGAGAATGTGCTTGTTTCTAGCCATTTGTGTTTTCTGAATCACGGGCCTTTGTGCAAAGGAAACACTTCAAGATTTTGCCTGACAGATAAAACTCATCAGATCAGAAAAACAAATTAAAAGAGAGGCAGCCCTTGTCACATTTTATGTACGAAGATAATTGAAAGAAAGTGAACAGATAGAGCAAGCAGACTGTAAATAGAATAGCTTATAAGATAGAACATTGTTTTTGTAATGAATAAGATTCAGAAATCGTAGCAGTTATAGTCTCCTGCAGTCAGTAAGCCAGGTCCTTTATTTTCTTTCTGCTGACCACAAATGAATTAGTGCTTTCTGGTTGAAAGCATTTTCCATTTGGTCGAAAGTTTGAAGAGATATTACCTATGTTCACAGTTTTTCTTTCATACTTCTTCTGACCACAACACCAAGATCCCACCCTTCTAATGTTTTGATGAGACAGACTATGCTTTTATGACAGAGACTGTGAAAATGGTGCAGGAAACGGCAAGGTTTCAATTTGCTCTTCCTAGGGTTGTTAAGCGTTATACTCAATTTGGTAGCACCTAACAACAGTAACCACCACCACCACCACCACCATGCACAGAGGCAGGATGTTCCTTAGAAGCAAGGATGGTGAGACATCATCTCACATACTTTGGGCATTTTGTCAGGTGGGACCAATCCCAGGAAAACGGTATCAAGATTTTAAAGGTGGAAGGCAGAGAGGACAAGTAAAACCCTCAATGAGACAGATTATTACAGTGATTTCCTTAATATGTTTTAACCCAGAAGAAATTGTGAGGATGGTACAGGATTACATGCAAGGTTTTTAATCTGTTATAAAGGGTTACGAAGAGCCAGAGTCAACTCAAGAGCACTTAACAACAACCATTCATACAGATAGCTTGGTCTGTATGCAAGATGGACTCTATCCCTTAAAACCAAGGTCTTCCTTGGTGAATTTTTCAACATTAATAGACTGGGGTTTTGTGGCTTTTTAAAAAAAATTATTAGAGCAAATTCTGAGACCAGTTATTTCCTGCTGTGATACTTATTTGGTTTAATGCATGCTAATCCTGCAAAAATAAATATTAATGTAGTATGCCTTGCTGGAACAGGTCTTTGGGGGACATCTCTGAACTTGTAGATAACTTACTTGAACTTCCTGCCATCAATATCATAATTGTTGTTGTTGTTGTTGTTATGTGCCGTCGAGTCGCTTGCGACTCATAGCAACCCTATGTACAACAGCCCTAAACCCTGCTCTATCCTGT
>NW_006399778.1:21074710-21109284 GCF_000299155.1 Elephantulus edwardii | reverse complement strand
CCCTGCTCTGTTCTGATGACTTCCTCCTGTTCCAAGTATAGGTTTCACTTTAGCATGATTAAATGTTCTGGGATTCCCATTCTTCTCAGAATCAGCCACAGTGTTTATGATCCACGCAGTCAAATGCCTTTGCATAATCAATGAAACACAGATTGACATTTTTCTGGTATTTCCTGCCTTCAGCTAAGATCCATCAGCTACAATAGCCCTAGTACCACGACCTCTTCTAAATCCAGCCTGGACTTCTGGAAGTTCTCTGCTGATGTACTGTTCCAGTCATTTTTGGATAATCTTCAGTAGAATTTTGCTTGCATGTGAAATCAATGATATTGTTCTGTAGTTTCCACACTCTGTTGGGTCACTCTTCTTTGGAATGGGAACAAATACAGTTAGGCATACCCTAAATGAAAGCACGGTGTTTAGAGTTATTATTAGAGAAGTCATAAAGCTATGAACCCCTCTTTTATTGCCTTTTATTGTTGCCTTTTATTGTTGTGCTATTAAGTCAGCTCCCACTTATGTCAACCCCATGTACTACAGAACAAAGCCACATCTGATCCTGTTCTTTCCTCCCAAACTCTCCTGTGCTCAAGCCTATCATTGTAGGAACTATGTCAATCCACTTCACAGAGAGTCTCTTTCCCCTTCATTGACCATCCATTTTCTCAAGTATTATTATGTCTTTCAAAAACTCAGTGCCATGGAGTTGTTTGATGCTGACTCATAGTGACCCTTTACTGGGTTTCTGAAGCTGCTAATCATTAATAGGAGGATGTTGTCCTTTTTATCTTTTTGAAACCACTGGTGGATTCCAACTGCAGAAGAAACATGACTTCATGTCTGCAGTTTAACTCACTGCAGACCACACCATACAGCCTCCCTTATTTTCACCTCTGTTGTGGTATGCCATGGAGTTGAATGACTCATCATAGCTGGCCTTCCCATGAGTTTTCAGAGACTGTAAATTGCACCAGAGGAGACTGCCCATCTTTCTCCCTTGGAGTAGCTGGTAAATTGGCAGTGCCACTAGGACACCAGAGCTTTCTATTGCCTCTAAGGTAGTTCAGTTTCTCCCTAGAGCATTTGGTATATGAGTCTTCACTTGTGTCTCAGTTCTAATTTCTTTGGGGTATATTCCTAGCAGTGGAATATCTGGAACATATGGAATTTCTGTGTTCAACTTTCGGATGCCAAACTGTCTTCCATAATGGTTGTACCATTCCACAATCCCACCAACAGTGAATGAGTGTTTCAGTCTCTCCACATTCTCTTCAACCTTTAGTGCTTACTCTCCTGTTAAACTTGGACACTTATGTTGGGGTAAGATGTTATGTCATTGTAGTTTTGATTTGCATCTCTTTTATTTTTTTCTTTCTATGGAACACATACTTTAATAAGTAGAAATTCAAATTTCCTCCAAGGATGATATATATATAATGAGCCTCCTTGCCCCCCAACTTCTCCTCATGATGCCAACTTGATCTACAAAGTTGATATTGTCAAATTTGGGGGGGGGTTGAGGCATCAATACCATGGTTTTTTGCCATATGAACCTCATTATAATTGGTTAAGAATAAAACCTTTGAACAATTCTGAAAAGAAAATCTTCAAATAAATATTAGCAGTTAAAATTTCCATGGGTTGAGAAAATCACAGGGTAAATTAGGCTTACCCAAGAAAACGCTATCAAGAGAGGTTAATCCCTGGAGAAAGACATGATATTTGGTAAAGTAGGGGTTTAGCAAAAAGAGGAAGACCCTGAATGAGATAGATTGACACAGTGGCTATAAGAACGTGGTGAGGGTGGTGAAGATGGCACTGAGTACTATTTTGTTTTGTTGTACGTAGAACTGTTGTGGGTTGGAATCAATTCAACAGCACTGAAAATAATGAAGTATCTATAATGCACAATAATGGGAAGGCAACCTGTTGAAGGAGGAAGTCCAAAATCAGAAATGTCACTAAATTCTCTGTTGACCAGCAAGCTTTTCACCTCATCATTAATTTTTATCAGTCAATGTGGTCATTTTGCATTGAAGTGGATCTTCTTACAAAATTTAGCTGTCCACTCAATACAAAAGGGAAAAAAACCCAATTTTTTCAGCACAGTTAATAGTTCTTACATACTACGGGCATGTGGTCAGGAGGAAATGATCCTTTGAGAAGGCAGGGCATCATGTTCAGAAGGGTGGATGTACGGTGCAGGAGAGGAAGACCCCATATGAGTTGGATTGGTACAGTAACTGGGGCGATGGGGTTAGGTGTGTAGGGGTAAGTGGGACTGGCTCAGTGGTAAAGACTTGAAACTTTCTTTATGGTTTCATTTCAGAATCTTTTGGTTGAAAGTATTAGGATAATAACCAACCAACTACTTAAGCTAAAATAGGAATTCTTGAGTTACATAACTTCTAAAACTAAAGCAGAATGGACTTCAGGTGTGACTTGATGTGGGGCACAAATGATATCACCAGGTTCCCTCACTCAGCTCTTTGCTTCATAATTGACTCTATTCTCAAGTTCAGCTTGGGGGAAATTTTTGGTTCACTTCTTCATAATACCAGACCGATGGCTCCATTGCAATTCTTGAGATTTTTGTTTTCTCATTATAATATATATTTTTCCATCCCATGAGATATGTCCTTTATTAATGCTCTGTTACAGAACATGTCCTGATTAATGCACTGTATTCTTGGGGCATTACGATATTTGATATTACAACCATTTCACATAGTGGGGAAAAAGGGAAGTAGATTAAAGTCAGAAGATCTGGTATCATGCAACTGAGAGCTTGACGATGACTACAGGATGACAGAAGAATTAATGCCTTTGAGCTGTGATGCAGGAGAAGAATATTGAATATATATCATGGACTAGAGAAAGTGAAATCAATTTGCTCCTTGGAGGCAAGGATTTTGAAGCTCTGCTTTCCATACTTTGGGCATGTTGCCAGGAGGGCCAAGTCTTTGTAGAAGGACATTGTGCTTGGAAGAGGGGAGGGATAGCACTAAAAAGGAAGACCCTGGATGAGCTGGATTGACACAGTGACTGTAGCAATGAGGGCAGTGTTTAAGAGATGGTGAGGGTGGCTCAAATAGGACACGATTCAGAGCCATTGTTCATAGGATCATTATGAGTCATCATCAACTCAATGGTATATAACAAAAACAAACTCTCTATGGTGAAAGTTAGAGAGAATCAAGGTCAGCAGCATTAGCTTCCCAAAGTTGATTCCTATGCGGTCAGACATGCATGACCCTCCAAGTTTTTACCAATTCTAACATCAACCACCCCTCTATACCTCTCTGCTGAGTTCAAGAATTCGTTACAATGGTCTTCCAGAACTCAGAAAAATTATCACAGTATAGACTTTCTCGAGGAAGTAATAAGCTGCAGTTTAGGAACAGAAACAACTCAGGATACAGTTCTTTGATGGAAAAAGCCTCTTCTCAAATATGTTTAAAGGCAAACCTTTCTCTGGTCTATTAGTCCCTCACTGTGGTTTCTATCCTGCTCAGACGAGTGTTCTAAAGCTTTGTAGCTCTGTCAACATGTGTCACAAAGTGTTTAAGGCCATATGTTTATAAATTTTCAGAAACACCTCACTCTACAAACAAGCCTTAACAAGAAGTTGCTCAGCTATAGCTCCAAGAATTGGCCTATATAACTCTACTATCAAGGTTCAGGAGGCATCTGTGCTCCTACCAGAAAGGCATTCAACTTTCTCCATTGTGAGTCAGGAAACCACTAGTCTGCCTCACTCAAGTCTCCTGGTTCTACTACCCTTGCTGCTGCCCTTTCTCTACCACTGGTTCTTGAGGTCTCTTGGATCTTGCAGCCCTCTATTATCTGGATTAAAGACATTCTTAGTGCATGAATCCTGGGGCCAAAGGAAATTCTCAGCTGCTGGTTGTTGTTCTTTTTTGTTTGTTTGTTTATGGTAGTGAGATCCTCCTTTCTCCCTCTGGGATAGCTCGTTTTACACTTAATGGGGTGGTAAAAGTGACCAGACCCCTAAATCAGGATTCTGTATTACTTATTTGCTTGGTCTCTCCTCAAAGATTTGGATTTAATGCAGATTTAGCTCCAGGTATAGAAAAGGCTGTGGCACCAGGAATATCATTGCTGACATCAGATGGACCTTGGCTGAAAGCAAAGAACAACATAAGAATGTCTGTCTGTGCTTTATTGAATGCAAATGCATTTGACTATGTTTATCATAACAAATTATTGTTAACATTTAGAGGAATGGGAGTCACAGAACACTTAATTGTGCTCATGTGAAACCTATACTTAGACCAAGCAGTTATCATACAAATGGAGCAAGGAGACCCTACATGGTTTAAAATTAAATGTGCATTAGAGTTGTATCCTTTTTCCATACATCTGTATATTGAGAAAATTATTTGAGAAGCTGAATTCCATGAAGAAGAAGGTGCCACCAGGACTGGAGGAATATTCATCAATAACCTTCGTTATACAGATGATAAAACCTTGCTCACGGAAAGCGAAGAGGACTTGAAGTACTGCCTGCAGAAAATCAAAGATTACAGCCTTCAATATGGATTGCATCTCATTGTCAAAAAACAAACATTTTCACCAATGGACCTGTAGACAACATCAGAATAGATGGAGAAAATATTAAACCTCTCAATGACTTCATCTTACCTGGATCCACAATAAATGCATTTGGTACCAGTAGTCAGGAGATCAGGAGACATATTGCCCTGAGAAATTGTGAAGTCAGAACCACTCCACATTACTGATGAGCAACAAGACTAGTTTGAAGAGTAGGTACATCTGATCCAGGCTCTGGTCTTTCCAATCACTAGCTATGCATCTGCTAACTGGATAATGAATAAGGATGATAGAAAAAGAATTGATACCTTTGAACTGCAGCATTGGAGAAGAGTACAGAATACATCATGGACTGCCAAAATAAAAATAAGTCTTGGAGAAGGTGTACCCAGTGTACTCTTTGGAGGTAAAGATGCTAAACCTTGTCTAACATACTTTGAGCATATTGCTAGGAGGTGCTGTTTGTTGGAGAGGGACACCATGCTAGGGAATGTGGAGGGTTGGTGAACGAGAGGAAGACCTTCTACCAGGTGGACTAACACAGTGACTGCAACACTGGGCTCAACTGTGTCAAAGATGGTAAGGATGGCACAGGATAGGTCAGGATTCAGACCTGTTGTTCATAGGGTCGCTATGACTCATACTCCTACGAGCACTTAACAACAATAACAACAACTCCAAAGATGCAATCTGAATGAAATATTTTCTTTTTATTGAGAGCGGAGTGAAAATAACCTTTCTATTTATTTTTACTCCCTTCTCCCTCTAGTCCCTTTCCTGATAACCCTATTAGAATGCTTTTATCTGTGTAGGTTTTTTTAGCTTTTTGTGATGTTAGACGTATACAATATTTGTCCTTTTGTGGCTAACTTATTTCACTCAGCATAATGTCCTTTAGATTCAACTCATGTAATGCAGTTTTTCATGAATTTTTCATTACTTTTCAATGTTGTAAAATACTACATTGTGTGCATCTACAATAGTTTCTTTATCCATTCATCTGTTAATGGACACTTACTTTTTTCCCCCCATCTCTTTACTGTTGTGAATAGTGTTGCGGTGAAGCTGAGTGTACTTATGTCTTAGCATTTCATGCAATCTCCTTGGCAGGCCACAGTGTCTTTACATTTGCATCCTACTTCCTGATCATTTGGTGAGAGTTACAAAGGCAGTGGTTAGAAGAGCCATACTAAGTAATTCACTGTTATTACAATGGTCAAAATAATGACCCAGTGGATTTCAATGGTTCAGTCAGTAGCTCCATAAAGACATTAAAAGGCTCCTTCCCTGATGCTTCAATATACTGAAAAGGAGATTGAAACTGTCAACAGGTCATCTTGCATGGAACCACAAGTAACATCTTTGGTATTAGCAGTCAGGAAATAGGAGACACATTGCACTGGGAAAATCCATAGTTAGGGACCTCTCCAAATTATTGAGGAGTAATGATGTCAGTTTGAGGACCAAGATGTGTCTAATTCAGACCATAGTCTTTCCAATTGCTTATCTTTGTTTTTTTTTTTTTTTTTTGAGATGCAATCCATACTGAAGGCTGCATTCCTTGATCTTCTGTAACATGTGCTTCAAGTCCTCCTCACTTTCAAGAAGCAAGTTTGTGTAATCGGCATAACATAGGTTATTGATGAGTCTCCCTCCAATCCTGATGCCACACTCTTCTTCATAGAGTACAGCCTCTTGTATAATTTACTCAGAATACAGGTTGAATAGGTATGGAAAGAGAATGCAACACTGACACACTCCCTTCTCAGTTTAAAACCATGCAGTGTTCTACTGCTCTGTTCACACAAGAGCCTCCTGATCCAGGTATAGATTCCGCATGTACACAATTAAGTGCTCTGAGATTTCCATTCTTTTCAGTGTTGCGTGGAGGGACTATTCCTTGGAGAAGTACATGATACTGGGAAAGCTGGAGGCTCTGCGATGAAGAACACCTTCAACCAAGTGGGTTGAAACAGTGACTGTTGCAATGGGCTCTTCTGTATCAGCAAGTGTGTGGATGGCATTAGAATAAGACAAAGATCAGATATTGTGTTCATAGGATCACTGTGAGTCGTACTCGACTCAATAGCACCTAACAACAACAATAAGAACCTACATGCTGTCAAGGTTAAGAATTGTAGTCTTCAATATGGATTGAATCTCAACGTGAAGAAAGCAAAGATTCTTACCACTGGGCCGATTGGCAGCACTATGATGTATGAAGAAGAGACTGAGTTTGTTAACAATTCCAGCTTGCTTGGATACACATCAACACTCTTGGCATCAGCAGTCAGGAAATCAAAATGCTAAAGAGCAACAATGTCAGTCTAGAGGGTAAGGGGCACCTGATACCATGGTCTCCTTAATTGTTTATTATGCATCTGAGAGCTGGACAAGAGTAAGGATGATGGAAGAATCTATGCCTTTGAGCTGTGGTGCTGGAGAAGAGTACTGAACATACGATGGACTGCCAAGAAAGAAAATAGGTCTGTCCTATAGAGGGTGAAACCATATTGCTCCTTGGAGGCAAGGATTCTGAAGCCCTGTCTCACATTCTTTGTGCATGTTGCCAGGAAGAACCAGTCCTTGGAGGAGAAGGACATCATGCCTGGAAGGGTGGAAGGGACAGAGCAGGAGAGGAAGACCCTGTATGAAATGAATTGACACAATGACTATGACAATGGGGGTAAGTGTATCAGAGACAATGAGATGACTCAAGATGGGGCAGGTTTCAGCAGTATTGTTTATAGGATTGCTATGAGTTGTAATCAACACCATGGCACATAACAACAACTACCACACAGATATTGCAGCAACTTCTGATTTTTATAGAACTTTTACTCTATGTGAGAGCTCTAGTGGAAAGATGGGAAGTAGCCTGTTAAGATTTATAGCTCAGATTTTTTTTTAAATTTTGCATTTTTTTAATCATTTGATTACAAAGTTTATATACATTGTGTTTCACACTATTCTTCATTCACATTATGTTTCATATAATCATTCTCATGCATTATATTTTATAAAATCAATCACCACTAAACCTTGCCCATGATTACCCTGTCTCTTCACCTGCATCCTTCCCATTTGCTTCCTTCCAACCCTGCATTGAGAAATTGTGATATATTCACACAACGGAATACTACACAACACTCAGGAGCAATGATTTTGAAAAATACTATGTTAATTGGGGGCTGGAGAGCATTATGCTGAATGAACTACCATAGTCTCTTAGGTACAAATACTGCATACAACCATTATTCTAAGAACAGCAAGGTAACTAGTAAAACATGTACAGGAATTCAAATGGGGAGAGGAGGGAGTGGAGCGGTGAGGATAGGTAAGGGTGAAACCACAGGCTTGCATAGTTTGGTGGGTATGGCTAGGAATCTTGATTATAAGTCACCATAGGTCAGAATCAACTAGACAATAGTGAATTGATGGTACTATTTTGAAAATAGAATTTTATTTTACTGTTTCATATTTTTAACTTATTTTTACTCACATGTCATGGAAAATGGAAATAGATAAACATAACTTGTTTGTGTTTAGTAGGTCAGCTGGTGACCTAGTGTTGAACTGCTAACTGAAAGGTGAGCAATTCAAATCCATTGGTTTCTTGGAAGAAAAAAGCAAGCCTTCTCTTTGCATAACAATTTACAGACTTGGTAACTAAAAAGGAGAGCTATGATGAATCAGAGTCAACTCACTATAGTGGGTTTGGTTACATTTGTGGTCCATGTTTAAGTTTTGGAAAGTTCTTATTTCCACCATATTGTTATTTTGAACCGTCAAGTCAGAACTGACCCATAGCTGATCCTACCGTGGGGAAGTAAATCACACAAGGGGGGATTGCTCATCCTTCTCCTGCAGAGCAGCTGGTGGATTTGAACCCTGTGCCTTTGGGATTGTAGCATAGCATCTTACCACTAAGCTACCAGAGCACAGCACAAATATATCCACACATCATACACACATACCGCCCCCTCTTCAAGCCAACAAAACCAAAGTAACTATCAAGTTAATTTGTATTCATGGTGACCTCATGTGTGTCAGAATAGAAATATGTCTAAAATATTGTCATATATATTAATAATTCATAGGACATTTAATCACCCATTTTTCAGAAATAGTTCACCAGGTCTTTTTATTTTTTAAGTAACTTTGAATAGAGTTGAACCTTCAACCTTTTGGATAGTAGTTAAGCACATTAAGCATTTGCACTACCCAAGAACATCCCCAGCTCACCTCTTTTTTTGATAGGATGGTATGTTCTTACTTTCACTAAATTTCTAAAGCAGAGGCAATGCCTCGCCCCCCTCTGCTTTCCTCTTAGCACCCTGAGCCATGTTACCTGCTCGGTAATTATTTGTTGACTCATAAGCAGCATATCATAAAATTTTATTTTCCTCTCCAAGACAGTGAATAATTATAGGGATTTAAATCAGCCGACTTAGCTGCTATCTGGCTCGTGGTCTTGGCAACGATCCTGATATTTCTTAAAATTTGACATTCTTCCTGGACTTGCAGTGTGATTGTGTGAGACTCTCCAGGGAATAAAAATTAGCCTGATGTCTGAAATGTTTATGAAAATTGCTAAATTTAGATGATCAAAGAATTCGGGAAGCTGGGGTCCCTTGCGGCTGAAGACTGTGATATCTCTTACAAGCATCTTGAACAGCAAAGATTTTTCTTCAGAAATTCCTCTTCAGAGGCATTTAAAATTCTAGTGGAAGCTGTTCTAATTTCTCGTTAATTGACAGAATGAAGCAGTCTTCTTTATGTCGACCATTTGGACATTTTATTTTTCTCTCTTAGTTTACCTCACCCTAAAATTTATAAGGAAGGATATTATTGCTTATGTCTGATGGCTCTTGACT
This sequence comes from Elephantulus edwardii, assembly GCF_000299155.1. Classification (NCBI taxonomy): domain Eukaryota; kingdom Metazoa; phylum Chordata; class Mammalia; order Macroscelidea; family Macroscelididae; genus Elephantulus; species Elephantulus edwardii. The sequence goes on along the minus strand of NW_006399778.1, from coordinate 21,099,832 downwards.
GAAAGCAGAAAGTACCAAAAAGATCTTGATCTGGATTTTATTTGCTATATGAGGACATTTGTATAGATCATAATAGGTTAAGAAAGGAAAAAAAACCACATTGCAAAGAATGAGAACTCCAGAACACTGAACTGTATTTATGCAGAAAATGTCCTGAAACCAAGAAGCAGCCTTTCAAAACAGAATGAACACCGCATTAGAACAGATGAGGGGAAGAACTGTTTGAAAAGAATATATGATTAAGCATTATGTTGTTGTTGTTGTTGTGTTGTTGTTTACTGTCCGGTCAGAATTGACCCATAGGTGACTCTCCTGAAGGTTTTCAGAAGCAGTTAATCGCACAGGAGGAGATTGCCCATCCTCCTCCCGCTAAGAATTATATGTATTCGTATAATCTGGAACAAGGGGTGCATTGCTGGGTGGTCTAGAGGATGAGGAAGGAAGGGGAAGGACTTGTGCAACAATGAATAATTTTTTAAAAACAGAACAAAAAAATCCCAAACAGAACTGTTTTTATGGAGTGCTGTCGAGCAATTCATAGACGACCCTTCAGTGGGTTTTCAGACACAGTTAATCGCAGGGCGGGAGATTGCCCATCTTCTCACAGAGCAACTGGTGAATTAGAATCCCACGCCTTTGGGATTGCAGTACAGCTTCTTTCCGCTAGGCCACCAGAGCTCCCTTTCTAACAAGATAAGGGGATGCATTTAAAAGGAACTCTTGTAACTTAGTCCTTACGGAGTTGCACTGCTGACCCAAAGGCCTTACCTCTCTCTTGGTTCAAATCCCCCAGTGACTCCTTGGGAGAAAGATTATTAGTCTTTTTCGATGTAATTTACAGCCTCAGAAAAATTCCTGGAGGATCAGCTAAGAGTTGATGAATGAATGAGTCATGTTTTAGAATACGTGAAGGTGTTCCTGAAGTTTGTATATTTTACTATCTTCATTTAAATTATATGTTGAGCACATAATTCAAGAAGCTGGACTGTATGATGAGAATCAGGGTTGGAAGAAAACTCACCAACAGCTTGTGATATTCAGATGACACAACCTTGATTGCTGAAAGCAATGAGAACTTGAAGCTCTTACTGATAATGAATGACCAAAAGTTACAGCATTCAGGATGAATTACACTTCAACATAAAGAAGACAAAAAATTTCAAACTAGACCAATAAACAACCTCATGATAAGCAGAGAAAAGATTGAGTTATCCATGATTTAATTTTATTTGGGTTCACACAGCCAACCTCCATTGAAGAAGCAGTCAAGAAAACACATGACATGTCAAGAAAGACCTTTTGAAAGTATTTAACAGTGACATTGTCATTTTTCAAGTTAAAGTGGACCTGACCCTAGAAGTCATGGCATTTTCACTCACTTTCTATGCATGCAAATTCTAGACAATGAATAAGGAAGACCAAAGAATAATTGATGCCTTTGAATGATGGCATTGATAGAGAATACTGAATATATGTGGACTACTGGAAGAACTAATAGATCTGTTTAGAAGTACAGGCGGAATGTCTCTCAGAAGTAATAATGGTGAGATTTCACCTCACATACTTAGGGCATATTCTCAGGAAGGTTCAGCCTCTGGAGGAAGATATAATACTTGTTAGAGAGCAGCAAAACAGGAAGACCCACAAAGAAGTGAATTTATACAGTTGCCAGAATAAAAAATAAAAGTTCAAACATATTAACAATCAAGAAGATAGTGCAGAACCAAGCAGTATTTCATTCTGCTGTCCATGAGTCCTTATGACTCAAAACTGACTTTATTACCAGTGGATTCTTTTGACCAAGGTGAAATTACTTCTAAAAGAGAGTTGATCTATCACTTAATCTCAACTTGTGGATTACTTTGCCATCTTGAACATAAATGTAAAGTTCCTAAAGTTTACCAAAAGAACACATCATCCCTAAAGTCACAGATATGAATAACACTTTTATATCAGAAATCTCTTAATACATGTCTAATTCATGCTAGATTGGGATTTGGCCTTCTTCATAGTGGCTTTTGAGCAGTGATTCTGTTTGAGTGTTTTGTAGCATTAGAGAGAAAGACAGAAAATGCTGAGGGGAGGTTTATATTAATTAATTTAATATATAATTAATTAATTTATATATAATTAAATTAAGCCCTGAAGGAGCAAAGTCAGAGTCTAATGTGTTGGTGGGGAGGTAAGATGGGCATTGACAGAAATATGACCATTTTCTGTGGCTCTTAGGTTTGTCTTATAGTCCCCTGAGAAAGGCAGTTACCACTTTTAAATCCATTTTGATTCATGACGACCCCATGAGTGTTTTAGAGTAGTAGTGTACTCTGCAGGCTTTTCAGTGGCTAGCTTTCAAAAGATCACAAGGTCTTTCTTCTGAGGTACCTCTGAGTGAACTTGAACCTCTAACCTTTTGGTTGGCAGCTGAGCAGAATAACTATTTAAGGTGTTACTGTGGAGTTATCCAGAGACCCAGCTGTAACTGCAGAACAGACCCTTCAATGGTGGTTCACGCTCCCTTTTTCAGTGACCCCGGGCAAATGAATTTAGCTTTGCTGAAGCGTAAACATGTCACCTGTAAGGCAGGAATAATAATAGTGCTCACCTCCTAAACTGTTGAGGGAGCAAAATGAGATGACACGTGCAAAGCTTATTAAGAGCTTAACCTAGGGTCTGGCACTTTGGTCCTATTAAAGCATTGCAAAGCTTTGGAAAGAAAACTCAAGTGGGACGTTTTGCTGAAATCCATTGGATCAGCTGCAAAATCCTCCTTCGTCACACAAGTAGGAGGAAATGCTGCTGAAAGATGGCCTATGGATTGGAGTATTTTTGGAGTACCAAGAGCTCGGTACACAGAACTCTCAAAGAGAGTTAGACAGCAGCCATAGGACAGAAGGGAAAGGGGGGAGGGGTGGGGTTGTGGTGTCTCTCCCAGCTGCTGGGTCCTGGCTCAATGTTTCCAAGGTTAGTTTGTTTGTAAACAGAAAACTCCAAATTGCAAGTCTTTGCCAGGACCCTGCCCAAATGTGGAGAGTCTCTAATGAGGCAAGGCATTGGTAATTACGACAAATGAGTGCTGCTGGGCTGTTGGGCTGAACGTGCAGGAGACTGTTCATTAAACTAATAGTGGGACAAGGCGTTGACGGTGACGCAAGTGCACGGGCGGAGAATTGGGCTTACTGGTGTAGGCACTGCCCCATTTGGGATTGGAAGGTTTCTTTTGAAGCTGTGTATGAATTTCTCCTCTTTGTCTTCTAGGGCAAGAACAATCTTGCTCTGGTTTGCTTTAGGAGGAAAAAAAAACCCAGCTGCTGGGAGGTGAAAGGGATTATTTCTTTCATTAAAGGGTTTCTAACCTAAACTCCTCTGATGACTTTTTCCATGTTTAGCTTGGCCTTAGGAATTTTCTTGGTTAGGGTCAATCATGCCAGGTAGCTAGGCAGATTCAGACCCAAAGCTTCCCCTCTGGCCTCCCAAAGCCTTCGAGCAACATTACTGGCATTCAGAATGTGTACGTTTCGGTAAGTTGCGAGCTTCTGCCTCCTGGTGCTCCGGCCACTAGCCCTCCCTGTTGCCCACCTGGCTTGCCCACAGCACCCTCCGTCACATGTGCACTAACCAGAATCACGGGCTGCAGCACCGGCAGGCGCCTCACAGAGGTTTACTCTATGTCTTATGGCATAGTTAGCACATGAGGCGATTTAAAAGATGGAAGAGATCATGGCTTAGGCCTCAAAGTGACATTTTCTATTTTTAATATTTTGATCACTTAGTCATTAGAGACTGTGCGTTGTTGTTATGTGCCAGTGAGTAGCCTGTGACTCACAGAGACTGCATGGAATAATTAATTTACTCATGGGTATGTATTGAGTAGGGAGCTGAAAAGAAGGTTAGTTTCCTGTCTAATACCCCAGATGACCTCTGTGAGACTGGCCTTTGGAGCTGACACAAAGGAAGGTAGAAACCCAATTTTTTTTCTTACAAAGGAGACAACATGCAAGATAATTCTTAAAGGTTCACTCAGTGCAACTTATTGCCATTCCCAGAGTAAGTGCTACCTCATAGCTGGCCTTATTTTCGAGGCTACACATTTTGTGGGAGGAGACTGTGCATTTTTCTCCCCTGGAGCCACTGGTGGTTTCACATTACCTTTGGATTAACAACATGACGCCCTATTGACTTTGCCAAATAGATCTGGGTTTGAATCCCAGTTTTTGAATGATCTTTTTCATTTTTCTAAGCCTCGGTTTTCTCAGCTGTAACATTGGTGTGGTGGTGTGAAGATGAACTACTCCAGTAATATATTGAAGGCACATTTTAAAAGGAGATAAAACAAACTCATTGACATGTGTTGATTCCGACTCGTGGCTTCCCTGTAGGGCAGCGTAGAACCACCTCATCAAGTTTTGAAGGCTGTAATCTTTATGAAAGTGGCTTTCTGGTAGCCTAATGGTAAGAAGTTGCCTTTCCAGCTCTAAGGCAAGAGGTTCAAGTCTACCAGCTGCTCCGTAGTTCAAAGATAGACAGTCTCCTTCTGTGCAATTTACCATCTCTGAAAACTCACCGGAGGATCAGCTATGAGTTAGTTCCAACTTGATGGCATACAACAATAGTTTGTATGAAAGCAGACCGACACATTTTTCCTCTGTAGAGCATGTGCTATGGGTTTGAACTGTTAACTGTTTGATTAGCAGCCAAGGGTTTAACCACAGGTTTCCTCTAAGTACATCTTTTCTTTTTTTTTTTTTTTTTAATGTCTTACAAATGGATAGAGAAGCTCTGGTATATTTACACAATGAAATACTACGTTGCATTGAAAAACAAGGAACTAATGAAATATTATTCAAAATGGATGACCCTGGAGGACATTATGCTGAGTGAAATATCTCAGTCACAAAGGGACAAACACTGCATAGTGCCACTGTTGTAAAATGGGACTGACATCGGATTTGGGGAGAGACTGAGAAAGATGGGATAGATTATGTATCCTGCATTGAAATGGATGAGAGAGAGAACTGTTTAAAAGGTATATATAGGTATTATTGTCATGACAGGAGTCTAGAATGAAGGCAGCATAGTGGAGTGGACTTGGGGGAGGGATTGTATAACAATGAAAGAATTTTTCCTTTACTTTCAAAGAGAAGAACAAACTGGAGGGGAGGGGCAGGCAGGGAGAAACGTGCAACAATGAATGAATAGAAATTCAAAATCTCTGTAAATTTTCATTAAAATTAATAATAATAATAAAAATAAAAAAATATTTTTTAAAAAGTCTTTAAGTTGGGTCTACAGCAATTTTATTTTAACAGAAGCACATTTTATGAGGTTAAATTAGTTCATCTAAGGCACTCAGCAAGTGGATTATAGGAAATGCTTAACAGACAAATTACTCATAATTATTACTGAAGATTGTATTAAATATACAGAAGAAAATATTCAAATACTAAAGCTTAAGATACTGCTTGAATGCTCTTCAGGTTCTTCAGATCATACAAAATACATTTAGAACTCTAGACTACATGTGAACCCTTTCTTTTTTTATCTTTTATTTCTTCCCTCTCCATTTTAGAATTAAAATGATTTATCATATTTTTACTTTTATCACTTCTTTATTGTTTCTATTACAGCTCTTTAAGCTCAGCTTTTCTGCAGTTCTGACACTTAGTCAGAATTTTCCAGTGGCTCAGAATGGTTCAGTCACTGCCCTTCCCTGTAAAGGTTTTAAAAGACAAGCAGTTGAGCCTATACCTGCCTGGGGGCTGGGAGATTTGCTAGATGATGCCCTCATTCTCTGAAAGGAAGGCATTCTGTCGGATTCTTACTGGTAGCTGAGGAGGGCAATGTGCGGAGATTGATACCTCCAGACGCTTGGCTGCCAAGAACGAGCCTTGTGTGAAGGAGGCTCTACAGCAATTCTGGGCAAATGCCCAAGCCCAGAGCGCCTGGTCCCCAGGGCCCTGCAGGATTGATGCCAAGAACCTGAGCGTTGCCAAGAGGCTCTCCAACCCGGGCGCCATCCTGGCCGCTCAATCCTCCTGCCAAACTGTTTCTAGATCACTCTCCTAAACTTCCCTTGACTATTCCCAGAAAAGAAATTGGAAAACCTAGAAACAAGCTATGTGGGGAAGCTTTGGAAAATCTCCATGATGCTGTTGAAGTGATTACCTTTGAAAAGCTCAAAGTAGTTGCTTAGAGAAAAATGACACACTTGTGACTAGTGTTCCAGGAGCCATTGCATCATGGATGTTTACCTGACTCCCAGCTTTTCTGATCTCATGTGTGTTCTTTTTCCCTCTGGGACACACAGACACTGAGGTTTATGATGGCAACCTGTGTGGTCAAACCCTCTCTTTGGGTTAGACTCCTATGACTTCAAACCAAGCCAAACCATTGTCTCTGAATTGATTCTGAATCATGGTCATCCCTTGGGTTACAGAGACGAACTGCTCCATAAAGTCTTCTTGGCTGTAATGTTTAGGAAGCAGATCACCACTGTGCCACTGTGCACTTAAAACCACCAACTTCCAGGTTCAAGCCATTGGCACTACTCAGGGACCCAGTTTTACAATGGTAAAACATGCCTTGCTAGTGGATCAAGATATAATAAAGTCTTAAGAGTTGGATATCATGGGATTGCTGTGAGTCATAATCAGCTTGTTGGTTCCATAAATAACACCATTGGTACCAGCAGTCAGGAAAACAAAAGACAAATTGCATTAGGAAAATCTACTGTCAGGGACCTCTCCAGAGTGCTAAAGAGCAATGATGTCAGTCTAGAGACTAAAGTGCACCTTATCCATTCGATGGTATTCACAGTTACTCGGCAATTACATCAGAGAGCTGAACAACAATTAGAGTTGTGGTGCTGAAGAAGAGTATTGAATATCCCATGAACTGCCAACAGAAAAAAGGTTTGTTTTGGAGGAGGTAAAGTCAAGTTGATGTTTGGAAGCAAGGATTTTGAAGCTCTATCTCACATACTTCAGACATGTTGCCTGGAGGGACCAGTCCTTGGTGAAGGATATCGTACTTGGAAGGGTGGAGGGACAGCGAGGGGAGGAAGAGCTTGGATGAGATGGATTGACACAGTGACTGGGGCAATGAAGTTAGGTATGTTGGAGATAGTGAGATGGGCTCAGGACAGGGCAGGGTTTACACATATTGTGTCTAGGGTCACAGTGAGTTTACAGGGGTCTTGTTGACACATTACAACAACAATGACAATAATAAGACTTGGGTTTTATTTCTGGTCAAATCATTCCACATTGTATGCTGCTATGTTGCTAAACAGATTTCCAAGGAAAGTTCTAAGACAAACTAGGAAGAAAGACCTGGTGACCAGCTGAAGAAAATCCTATGATCTAAGCTGTCCGACCCATAAATGATAATGAGGATGGTACAGAATCGGGCAGCATTTTACTCTGCTATGCATGGAGCATCCATGAGTTGGAGACCAATTTGACAGCAGCTAACAACAATTTATCGTTTAAAAAATTCCTTTGATCTACTTGGCTGTATAGGGAATGAAGATGGTCAGGCTGATTCACTATTCAAAAATGGTTAGAGGCTCCAGAGAATTAAGGGTAGAGAGAAAATGGTCAACAAACCAATTTGGTTTCCATAATTGAAGCCCTATGGGGTTAAGTGGCTGCCTGGAGTGTCAGTGGTTTTAGCCCAAGGCAGACAAAATGAAAATAAGAAGAAAAATGAGCACATTTTGGCAGCATATGAAACTGGAGATGATGTATTGGGTTTTGTTTGGGTTTTGTTTTGTTTTGTTTTTTTCCAAATCCTAGAGAAAAATCTTTGTGTTTTGAGAGCCCGTCTGTGTGTGGATAATGGTGAGTTGTTGTACATTAGTTCTTCATATTTCAATGTCTTGGCCATTACTAAAATGATGAAAAATTTACTCAATGCTATTGAGTTTTGAAATGGTGAGTAAAAAGATTAAGACCTAGTGCTTGTGGGATCGAGGCTTTCCCTCCATCATTTGTTCTCTTATTGTTGTAAAGAGTAAATTTTTAGTTGAAGTCCATCTCAGTTTATTTAGCTGCTTAGAATAATGATTTTAAAAAGCCCCCTCCTTGCTGGATTCCTTCTCCTTTTTGTCTCATTTGGAAATCAGATGGAAGAGGCAGATTTACAGGCTATGTCTAAGACCTCAAAGCATCCCTGTCACAAGGCATAATTCAGCAAAATGCTGCCTCCTAAGATGCCTCGCTATGCCAGTTTGAAGTTTTTAAAACCTCCATTTTCAATACCCCCTGTTCATTCACAGTTAGAAACATTTAAAATCCCAATAAAACACACAGTCTAAAAATGTCTTCGCTCCAGCTTCCAGGTTGCTCTGAATAGTAAATGCGAATGGATGGAGAGTTTGAGCTTCTCAGCAATGGCTTTGGAAATATGTCAATGTTATTACACACAACTGGGCAAGCACTTTCTTTTTAAGAGCCCAATATATTTCTCAGGATATACAACAAGTACACTTTTACCTGCTGCGTGGGACAACTGCTACTCACAGGAGGAGGAGACGGGTACCAGATTTTTGAATTTTTCACATCTTTGCCAAGACTTGTGAATGGAAGCAACATTTGAGCTTGAAAATTTCTTAGCTCCCAGTATTCACTATATTAGCTCTTTAGAGGAGGAACCAAACATCAGTGCCTGTCAGCACAAGACTGGGTACACGAGGGTTTCAGTGGTTGTCTTGAAGGCAGTAGATCTAGCTTGTTCTTCTGAGGCATTCCTGAGTAGACTGGAACTGCCAACTTTCTGATACTGTCCTAGAGTGCTAACTGTTCATACTTCCCAAGGGACTCTGTTGTGGTGGTTGTTGTTATGTGCTGTTGAGTCTGAACCAACTAATAGCTGACTCTGGAGCAGGTTTTCAAAGGTGGTAAATCGCCCAGAAGGAGATTGCCCATTGTCTCCTGTGAAGCCACTGGTGGATTTGAACTTTGTGTCTTTGGTTTGGCAGCACAACCCCTTACTGACTAGATCACCCTCCCAAGGACTCCTGGAGAGAGGGAAAGCTCTCTAAAGGATATTTGCCTCACTTCATTTTATAGATAGTCATGCAAGAAGGCTCCTTTGTGATGTACATAACCAAAATATTGGTGATTTGAAATCACCAGAAGCATCTTAGATAGACCTGGAAATCTGCTTCTGAAGGATCACAGCCTTGAAAATTCTGCAGAGTTCTTCTATTCTAAGCCCATGGGGTAACTATGAGTCTGGATCAATGAAAAAACAAATGTTATGTGATACTGACAGGCTCTACGGAGCTGGAGGGACTCCTCTATCTATTTAAGGTGGAGACTCCTGCCCTTCCCATGACTACTCATGTACCCCATGACTGCAATACACATTCTCTGAGAACCGTGAATCTCAAAAGTTGCCTCTACAAACCTTTAAAAGAAGCCATCCTGGACTGTTGTTTCCTGTCCAAATTTCTTCTCAGGTGCTTGTGGGTTTTTAGCATGGGCTGCCACCAGTTACTTTCCTAAAAGTAAGAACATACCTAATTGAGGTCAGCATGAGCCACAGTTTACAGTGACGATCTGGGAGTGGAGTGATGAGGAGCATTACCTACTAAGCCAGCACCTGCTCCCAGGCAGCGCTCTGCTTAGGCCCCACCCGGCAGAGCGAATACTATTTGGAAGATTACTTTGTAATTATGAAACTTCTAAGTGAAAACAGCATTATCGATCAAGCTATACCATCAAACAGTTCTGAGATTTTCAATCTAACTTTTGTTGCATGCAATATATGCACTATTTTTTTTAAATTTATTTTATTATTTTCTGTGTGTACCGTCAAATTGGATCTGTCTGGTACAGGAGGGAATGGCCCCTCCTTCTCCGGCAGAGCGTCTGGTGGATTCGAACCACATATCTTTGGGATTGCAGTGCAGCTTCTTGCCACTAGGCCACCCGAGCTCCCAAATGCAGTATTTTTAATCAGATGAATGCAGTATATAGCTTTTGCAAACCATGCAACTCCTTCACTCATTAGTTTTCTGTGTACACTATGAATGGTATATGCATGTGTGTGCTATTTGAGAATAAATATTAAAAGTCAATTAAATATTTTAGATTTAAAACCAAAGTCGGCAGTCTCTTGTCCAGTCCTCCTCCTTCTCCTCCCAGTAATAGTGCCCACTTCTCTAAAAATGATGGAGATTATATGTATATTACACACACACACCCACAGGAGATGAGCTGAAAAACAATTCAAGGGCAACTAACAAGGGCAGAATATATGTGGGAGGAGACATGCCAAGATCTCATCTTGCACTAACACATCACAATTTCAAAGTATAGCAGTGTGTGTGTGTGTGTGTGTGTGTGTGTGTGTGTGTGTGTAACATGTTGTTCTTGAACGCAACTCAGTGACCCTATGAACAAAAGGTCTGAAGTCTCTTCAACTGTTGACATGTATCAAAGTTCCTAGAGTTTCCGGAGACAAGTTGTTTAGAAAGTGGATGCCCATAGAATCGTTCAATATTGTGACTCTAGGCTTCTTTGTTTTTCATTTCTCTTAGCTTGAGAAATGTAGAGTCAGTTCTTCCCTTTTTATTCTGAAATTCCAGCTCTCTGCATATTCCATATAATACTTTGCTTTTTCTTCTCAAGTTACCCTTTGAAATCTTCTGTTTACTTCAGCTTGTTTTCCCATTGTTTTGCATTTTCTATGCCATAGTGCAATTTTTGGAAATTCTTCAGACATCCATTTCAGGTTTTTTCCTTTCTTCTCTCTCTTTGTAATGGCCTCTTGTTTTCTTCATGGATAATATATTTGCTATCATCCCACAACTCATCTGGCCTCTTTTTTGAAGCAGTGGGATTCTAGATAATAGGTTCTTTTGATTTCATTAACAATCAGAGGTGAGCTGTTCGGCTTATTTATTTAATCATCAATCAGCTCTGAGCTGTTTGGTCATTTTGATTTAATTAACAATCAGGTGTGAAAAGGAAGACTTTTTTTTTTAATTAACCAGGACCAAAAAAACCCCATTTTAATTAATCAGGACCCTGTAGGTGGGCCTTTGTGATTAAAAATTGGCTGTTGTGAAGACTGATTTGCTGTTAGAGTTATGAACTAAATTGTCAGTTTATTGTGTTTGGGGACAGCATTGTTCTTTTGGTACATTTGTCTTTCAGTTTTCTATAGTAAGAGAACTTGTGGGTTACTCTGAAAGTTATGCCACAGCATATCTGAGAGATATCTGAAATATATGCAGTGACGTGTCAAATGCAGGTTTTAGTAGGGATCCCAGATTATGACAGACTAGGAAGCAGGACTGGTCATCCACTTCTTAAATAACAGGGCTCTGAAAACTGAATGAACGGTAGAGGAATGCAGATAGTTGTGTTAGTAGTGGTAGAGGCTGGAATGGAAGTCAGTCAAAATGTGGAAAAATAATGGCAAACATCATTTAATAATTGGAACATGGAATGTACATAGCTTGAATGTTGGAAAACTAGAATTTGTGAAAAATGAAATGGAATGCATGAACACTGATGTAATGAACATTGGTGAGATGAGATGGACTTGGTTTGGCCACTTTGCATCAGATACTCATATGGTATATTCTTGAAATGAAAAACAGAAGAATGGTGTTACATTCATAGTCAAAAAGTAAACTTTAAGTTCTATCTTGAAATACGATATTGTGAGGGATCAGATATTATCCACACACATTTAAGGAAGACCTGTTAAGATTATTATTCAAATATGCGCTCCTATATCTAGAGCCAAAGAGAGAAAAATTGGAAATTTTCACCAAATTTTGCAGTCCAAAACTGACAGTGCAATTAAGATGCATTAATAATAACTGGTGACCGGGATGCAAAAGTTGGAAACAGTGAAGAAGGAATAATAGTTGGAAAAGATGGGCTTGGTGATAAAAATGAGGCTGGAAATAGAATGATCAAATTTTATATTTGCAATCATTTATTCATTTCAAAACCCTTTTGAAAAGACACAAATGACAACTTTACACATAGACCTCACCTAATGGGCTGCATAGGAATCAGATTGACTACATCTGAGGAAGGAATCATTGGAGAAGCTCAATATGGGCAGTCAAAAAGAGGCCAGGGGTGGACTATGGGTCAGACCATCAATTACTCAATTACATAAACTAATATGCAAGTTCTAGTTGAGGCTTAAGAAAATGAAAATAAGTCCACAAAAATATGACCTTTAATCTATTCCATCTGAATTTCAAAATCATCTTAAGAATAGTTACCATATAGGACAGAGGAAAAACTGCCCCTTAGAGTTTCTGAGGCTGTAAATCCTCATGCTTTTCACAGGGAGCAACTAATGAGTGTGAATCATGAACTTCTCAGTTAGTGGCCACTTCACTTCGTCTGCCTCTAGGTTATTTGGTTGGTTGTTTTTCATATCTGAATTCTTGCTAAGTGAAGAAATCAAGCTCTACTTTTTGCTTGATTGGATTTATTTTTTGTGTTCATGGTTTTATCTAGCCAGATAGACCTAGCTACATCATCATGGTCTGCCAATGAGGTGGAAGTGGGAACAACTCTTACAGAGAGAGAGAGAGAGAGAGAGAGAGAGAGAGAGAGAGAGAGAGAGAAAGCTAGAGCAAGCACGTGATCATGAGAGCCCCAGAGCAGGAGACCTCTGCCTTTGCTCAGCTCCTCCCATCTCACCCAGCCCCCAGGGAGTGCTTCTTAGAAGCAAGGATACTAGTGAGCCTTTATGTCACATGATCTGATTCTTTTCTTGGAAGCAGCCAGTCCCTGGAGACAGATACCATTCTTGATAAAATAGAGGTTCAGTGGAAAAGTTGAAGAACTTCAACAAGATGGACTGATACATGGCTGCAACAATCGAATCAAACAGAGACTGTGAAATGGCACAGGCTCAAGCAGGGTTTTGTTCTCTTGTACATAAACTCACTGTGAATCAGAGGCCGCTTGACAATATCTAAGACAACAGCGATGCTCAATCCAGGGTTGTGCGAAGAGTTTTGCACTCGACATCTAACATAAAGGTTGGTGAGTCAAACTCACCCCTCTAAAAGAAGACCTGGTAATCTGCTTATGCAGAGATAACATCCCAGAAAACCCCATAGAGTTATTCTACTCTGCCCAATATGGGGTCACTAGGAGTCACCAATGGGTTGAGTAAGGCTTTTCATTGTGGCTGCTCTTCCAAGGTCATCCTTCCTTAGCATGCCACCTGATGTCTAAAGAAATTCACTGGCATCTTGAAATTCTGCTAGTCTCCTTTGCAGGACTGTGGCGTTGTGCTAGTTTTATTTCCCCACTGTCACTTTAAATGATAAGAAGAAAGAGATAAATAAATGTTATTTCATCTTCTTGATTCACATACCATGACTTTTTAAAGACCTAATTTAAGGGCTTAGAATACAATGGGCAACAAAATTATATTGCTATCCAAGAAGCACATTCTTGTGTGATTTGCATTTGGAGCAGACGCAACAGGGAAAAAAACTGATCTCTTTAATGGCTAAAATATTGTATCTCGAGGACTTCTGTACTAAAAATTCCTCTGCAAATTCAGTAAATAACGATACCAACAACAGTCGTAATAACTACAACAACATAATATTCTGTATTTTTCCCATACTTTATAGTTTCTCATAGCACTTCACAAACATTATCTCACCTTGCAGACACCATATTTCCTGAAAGCATTATTATCTCCAGTTTTCAGCTAAGGAAATGGAGGTTCAAAGAGCCTAAGGACTTTGCAAATGTGTACAACAATCCTTGTTGAATACTGTTCAAGATTTTTTTTCCCCCCTGTGATACCAACTGCGGTTCCACCCAGGTACCAACCAATGATTTGCATCGGCTTAACTGCTACTGGAGGCTTAGCCACAAACTGGAGCCAAATGTCTTGTGTAACTTTATACAACCTGCAATCTTTACTTCTCAGCTTAATGTCTTGGAGCAATTTAATACTCATTTATGGCAGGAGGCTTCCAGAAACAATGAAAACTGTATAAACCAAACTTCCACCCTTTCACTTGGCCTGCCACAAAGAACCATATGACCTCTGAACTTCCCACTGCATTGTGTCACTGAAATCTATACTTTCAGATCTGCACTATTATGTTTCCCTGTGAGTTATCACCTGGGAAACAGTTCTATACATCTTGGGTGTGATTGGAGAAGCACCTTCATTTGTATGCTAATTAGAACGGGCCTGTGAAAAGATGGTATCGCGTGCCAGGCCGGCATGAGCCTATTATTGGAATCCATGTCTGGACTGAGATAATTCCACATTCCCATCACAGAGCCTGAAACCACTGACATGCAACATCAGGCATTTGACCTCACTTGGCGATAACTGAGAAGCTATCATTAAATGTGGACTTGCTTACACTCTTTCTCATAACTGCTGGTATCAGTTCTGGGTTTTTTTTTTATCTGCAACTGGGTTGACAAATGATTTTTGGATGGCTACATAACTAGTGTACATTCAACATGGAAATAATGGAAAAAATACAGAAAATAGAAAATTCACAATTAGAGCAACTCTAGGTAAATGCTGTCATTTTCTCATATATACATAATTTGGTTTGTGTTATTGTTAGATGCCATTGAGTTGGTTTTGGCTCACAGCAACCCTATGTACAATAGAATAAATTCTGACTTGATCTGTGCCATCTTTATAACTCTGTTTTGTTGAAGGCCGTTTTTGTGGTCATTATGTTTGTTCATCTTATTGAGGGTCTTCCTCTTTTCCTGAGAAAACAGGATAAACTAGGCCCTCCCCTTTTTATTGCTGGCTCTCCAATAAGTTTGATGTTTTTATTCAGGTACTGGGTCCTTCTGATAACATGTCTAAAGTCTAATTGACCAGTGAAAACCTAATGCATAGAATTGGACTACAGTGGAATGCACCCCTCAGGTTGGAAAGTATGCAAAATACAACTGGGAAAGAACTGCCTCCTCAAAGTAGAGTTTTTCTTAACGACCTAGATGGAGTGGTGCGTTTAGCCAATGAAAGAGTGTTATTTGTTGATGTTTCATGATTCAAAATGAGGAGAAACAGCTGCAGACATTTATTGATGATTGGAACACAGAAAGTACAAAGCATGCATAATTTCTTTGTCACATATATGTTATTATTATGCACCGTTGAGTCACCTGCAACTCTTAGTGTCCCTGTGTACAAAAGCTCTGAATGAAACTCTGGAATTTATCTCTCAATATGACTTCTCTTGCCCTTATTTGGAGTTACTATGCAGGTAGGTGAACACTGTGACACTGATGTGTCAAAGAGTTAATGGTTGGCTACCCAATGCGGACAGAGAGTGGGGTGGAGCTCCCTGATTAAAACAACCTTGGAAGGGGGAGTGGCATCCACTTCCATAAAAGCTTGCCTCTGGAAACCCTATAAACCTAGAAAGAGGATGAAAGGCACCCAAGTGTCAAGGACTCTCCTTCATAGGGTCGCTATGAGTCACCTGTGACTCGACAGCACTTAACAATAACAACAACATGCAGGTAGGCACAACTATATGAGTGGGGCATGTTGGTTTATACACAAGGGGGTTGGCTATTTACCATTGCACAAAGAGATCGGGCAGTCTCAACAATCTACAAGGGGATTAGCTAGTCTCACTAATAAATTGAAGAGCTCCAGCTGCAGAGTTTCTCTCCACCAGACAAAATTCTTCCCCTATCAGAAGAGGAAGGTCACCTCTCCCAACCTAGTGAAATGCATGACACGCTTTGGGACAGCAGTAGCAGCAATGGCTGGACTGGAGGAGAATCAATGTGAGATAGGTCTTTGGGGAGAGGAAGCTAATAATGGCAGGACTGAGAACTTGGGAATGCCATGAGTCTTGAGGCTGAGGTGCTGACATGCACATTTGGGAGCTGTCTTGACTTGTATTCTGTTATTAATCTGAATTATAACCTTTAGACTTCCCCAAAATGGTTCTGTGTGGTCTGTGAGTTATCTCATTAGATTTTGAACTCAACCAAGCAGTAACATTGGTGTTGAGATGAGTGAAAAGACACATGGGAGAGTGGGGAACAAGCCTGACCTCAAGAGAATTGGGTTTTTTTTATTGGTGTTATTTATGCTGTGGATAGGGAAAATTCTTCCTATGAATTGGAGAACAAACGGGTATATCTTGGAGAGGATACAACTGGAGTGCTCTTTGGAGGCAAGAATGATGAGGCTTCCCCTCATAAACTTTGGGCATGTTGCTAGGAGGGGCTATTCCCTGGAGAGAGATATGTTGCTGGTAAGAGTGGAGGGTCAGCAAAGGAGAGGAGGACCCTCAACCATGTGGATCGACACAGTGACTACTGTAAGTGCATCAGGAAGTGTGAGGATGTCACAGGATAGATGTTTTGTTCATAGGGTCACTTTGAGTTGGACTTCACTTGACAACACCTAACAACAACAACAATGAAATTGGTAAAGGTCAGATATGGCACTCTCCAAATGGCCATTTCTTTTTTTACTCCTGTCTATCCTGAGCCAATCACACTGTCTCAGCCACACATCCCCCTATTATCCAAGTTACTGTGCCAACCCATCTCATCTAGAGTCTTTATCTTTTGCATTACCCTCACTATTCCAAACATGATATCCTTCTCCAAGGATTAATCCATCCTGGCAATATGTCCAAAGTATGTGAGACAGAGCTTCAAAATCCTTATCTCCAAAAAGCAACCTGGTTTCACCTGCTCCAGAATAGACCTGTTTGTTTGCTTGTCTGTCCAGGGTATGTTCAATACTCTTCTCCAGCACCGCAACACAAAAGCATCAATTCCTCTTCTGTCATTCATATTCATTATTCAACTCTCTGATGTACAGCAAGTAATTGTGAAGACTGTGGCTTCAATCAGGTGCACCTTAGTCTCTAGACTGGCATTGTTGCTCTTCAGCATTCTAGAGATGTCCCTGACAGCAGATTTTCTTAATGCAATTAAGTTTTGGTGTTTTTGTTTTTTTGTTTCTTAACTGGTGGTGTTAAGAGTGCTGATTGTGGAACCAAGCAAGCTGGAATTGTTAACAATCTCAATCTCTTTTCCATCTAACATGGTGCTGCCTATTAGTCCAGTGGTGAGAATGTTTGTTTTCTTAACATTGAGTTTCAATTCATATTGAAGACTGTGGTCTTTGACTTTCTGCAGCAAATGCTTCAGGTCCTGCTCATTTTCAGCAAACAAGGTTATATCTTCCTGCAAGGTTGAGTCTTCTTCCAATCCTGATGTCACTTTCCTCCCAGTGAAGTCCAGCAGCCTGAATAATCTGTTCTGCCTGTAAATTGAAAAGGTATGGGGACAGGATGCATTCCTGATGCACTGCTTTCCTGATTTTGAACCATGTGATGATGGTTCCTTGCTCTGACTACAGCTTCCTTGTCCAAATATAGATTTCACATGAGCATTATCAAGTATCCTGAGATTTCCATTTTTCTCAAGGCTAGCCACAATTTGTTGTGGTCCACACAGTCAAGTGCCTTTGCATAGTCAATGAGACAGAGATAAAACTTTCCTCTGGTACATTGCTTTCAGCTAAGATCCATCTGACATTGGCTATGATGTCCCTAGTGTCATGGCCTCTTCTAAACCCAGCTTGTATTTTTGGTGGTCCTGTCAATATGCTGTTCCAGTCACTTTTTGGTTCTGGTTTTTAAATTTCTTTTTAACTCATTGTTGCACATTTCTTTCTTCCCTCTCCTCCTCTCCCACCAGCACACCCCACAATGCATCACTTGTTCCAGATTGTTGTCAGACATATAATGCCTGATCATATATTCCTTTTGGTCAGTTATTCCCCTCATCTGTTTACTGAAAGGTTCATTATCTATCCACTCGTTTCCCATTCTCTTTCCAACCCACCATTCCCCGCTGTCTGTCTTATTGTGTAACAGCAGTATTATGCATTATTTATCCTTTTGTGACTGAGAACTTTCATAAGCATACTATCCTTCAGGCTCCCCCATGCTGTGTAATGTTTTATAAGTTCATTGTTTTTCAATGCTGTATAATATTCTATTTTGTGAATGTACCATAGATTATTCTATCCATTCATTTGTTGATGCGCACTTGGATTGCTTCCACCTCTTTGCTATAGTGAATAACACAATAATAAACATGAGTGTTCATACCTCTGTTTGAGTCATGGCCCTGGTTTCTTTAGGATATGATTCTCAGTAGTGGAAATGAATAACAAAGTTTTACAGGCAGCAAACAACAAATGCTGGTGAGGTTGTGGAGAGATTGGAACTCATATTGACTGCTGGTGAGCATGTAAAATGGTAAAACCACTATCAAAAGTGGTCTGACACTGTCTCAAACAGTGGGAAATAGAAATACTATTTGTCTCAGCTAGTCCTGTAATTTTTGGATAATATTCAGTCATATATATGCATGTATGTATGTATATATAAACATATTTATGCTCAAATTGAAGTGAGATCACATTGATTCAACATTTTATAATATTTCCACATGGCATACAATCTTCTACAATAACATTTATAATGGCATCATAAGCTTTTGGTTTCATTTAGTAGTTCCATTTCCTGATTATAGGGAAAATACCCAACACAATGGGGGGAAAAGTGAGTGATCCAGATAATTTTTATAGTTTCTATTATACCCTCAAAGTACCTTAAACTAATATTTCTGAATGATGCCTTGAATTTTTCCAAGACATTACCAGGAGGACTGAGCATTCTAGAAGTGTCATATGTTAACTGTTTACCTTTAGCAGCTAGAATTAATTTTCCAAAGGTGAGAAACAATTCATTGTCCTGGAAGCAATGCAAATGCTAAGCTTGGTATTTTCATGTCTGCCTTTTAGAAATTGGTTCTAATTTCCCATATTGATTTGCCTTGCAAGTTAAATAATTGATTGAGCTACTGTTATATTTATTGAGTGTTCTGTTTTTGTGCCTCTAGAGTATTGGCAGCATAGTATGCAATGTATCTGGCTACTAACTAAAAAAATCAACAGTTTGTATCTATCTGCTGCTCCTTGGGAGGGAAAAACAAAAAGTACAGTTTCCTCAAATAAAGACTGACAACCCCAAAAACCTCATGGAGGATTGCTATGGGTTAGGTAACCTAATGGTTAAGGAGTTGCACTGGTAATACAAAGATACTTGGTTCCAATCCACCAGCTGCTCCATCAGAGTTAGATGGGTAGTCTCCCCCCCCCCATGTGATACACAGTCTTTGAAAACCCACTGGAGAGTCAGCTATGAGCCACTTTTGACTTAATAGTAATGAGAGAAAAGTAAGTTTAGTTTGGAGCTGTTGTGGTAGATATCCTGTATCCTGAAGGAAATTGACAGCCAGACAGCAAATCAACTCTGCTTTCTATGAATTGTTGTTATGTGCTGTCCAGTTAGAACCAGCTTATATGTTCAATACATTTCCAGAGGCTGAAACTACACAGGAGGAGATTGCTCATCTTCCTTTCAATGAGCTGCAGATGGTTTCAAAACACCTCCCTGGGGGTTGGCAGAGCAATTCCTTGCCACTAGACTACAGAGCTCTCCTTAACATGCAAAGAAAGTGATCATATTTCTATAGCAAATTGAGATAGAAAATTTTCTGTGATATTGAGACGATCTGGCTGTAACATGGGTCTTTAACTGAGTTTTGAATAGCCATCATACTTGTAACCCATTAATACCACACCAGACTGATCCACAGTCACAGTTGGAGAATTCCTCCGTGCCAAGCCTTCTTGACAAGATGAGTTTTGTTGTGAATTAGAAGTCACAGCTGTGGAAGTTAGAAATAACTGTATAAAGTAAGAAACATAATTTAATTAATTTGTTTTCTAGTTTTCTTTGTCTTTTGTTTTAAGTTGTTTTTGCCTTGTAGCTCTTGCTGAGCTTGGAAGTGAATTTAGGAGCTCCTTCAGGGACCTTTATTTTAGCTATTTGTTCTCGTGATGACTTAGCCCAAAATTATCCTTGGTACGTAAGTGACTGACTATTCAATTGCTGCTATTTGATAAAGCCATGCTTTTTTGCGGGGAGGAGATATGTGTTTCTGTATACGTTTTTCACAAGATTGCATCTGATGACAAAAGGCTCCAACTTTCCATAGTTCCCTCAGAGGAAGTAATTCCTCACCAATAAGATTTACTTTTGTGTTTAAGTGGAATCTTAGTGGTTATTAATGACTTGCCCTTAACTGTTATTAGTGAATTCACTAGTGGTTGTTAGTGATTCACCCTTCAAATTCAGGAATGCTGAAACCATTTCCATGATTAGTGAAACTCACCTTCTTTACTAAGGAATATGGGAGGGGGAACCCACCAAAAAAGAACCCCACAAACAGAATTATTTATTAATTATAAATCTTTCCTTGAATATGCAGTTATAGTTAGTCTATGAAATGATCAGATTCTCAGGATATTAAGATCAGCCAATCAGTTGAAAGAGGAGTTACCTTGGAGGTGTGCAAATACGCTTTTTTAAGAGACATAAACGCAGGTTATACACATAGATTTCACCTTATGGTATACATAGGAATCAGATTGATTACATCGGCGGAAAGAACTGCTGGAGAAGCTCAATATCAGCTGTGAAAACTAGGCCAGGAGCTGACTGTGGAACAGACCACCAACTACTCATAAGCAAGTTCAAGCTGAAGCTGAGGAAAATTAAACCGAATCCATGGCAACCAAAATATGACTTTAAGTCTATCCCACCTGAATTTCAGAACCATCTCAGGAACAGGTTTGAGGCCTTGAGTACTAGTGAGCGAAGACCAGATGAGTTGTGGTAGGATATCAAGGGTATCATCCAGGAAGAGTGCAAATGGTCATTACAAAGAGAGGCGGAAGAAAAGACCAAAATGGATGTCAGAAGAGACTCTGAATATTGCACTGGAGCGCAGAGAAGCCAAAGCACAAGGAAGAATTCAAGACACTAAAAAGCTGAACAGAAGATTCCAAAAGACAGAGCGGGATGACAGTAAAATATTACAATGAAATGTACAAGGAGCTGGAGACAGAACATCAAAAGGGCCGGATTCGTTCAGCATTTCTTAAGCTCAAGGAACTGAAGAACGAATTCAAACCTTGAGTTGCTATAATCAAGGATGCTTTAGGTAGAATATTAAATGATTCAAGAAGTGTTAAAAGAAAATGGAAAGAATATACTGAGTCACTGTATCAAAAGGAATTGGCAGACACAGAAGAATTTCATGAAACAATATCTGAGCAAGAGCCTATGGTGATGAAGGGAAAAGTTTAGGCTGATTTGAAGGAAATGGCAAAATATAAGGCCTTAGGAATAGATGGTATACCAATTGACATTTCAGTTAATAGATGCTGCCCTGGATATGCTCACCAAGTTGTGCTGAGAAATCTGGAGAACAACCACTTGGCCAACTGACTGGAAGAGATCTGTATTTGTTCCCATCGCAAAGAAGGGTGACCCAACAGAGTGTGAAAACTATAGGGCAATCTCATTGATTTCACGTGCAAGCGAGATTCTACTGAAGATTATCCAAAAATGACTGAAATAGCACATCAGCAGAGAACTGCCAGAAGTCCAGGCTGGGTTTAGCAGGGGTGATGGTACTAGGGATATTGTAGCTAATGTAACGTAATGTAATGTAATGTAATGTAATGTAATGTAATGTAATGTAATGTAATGTAATGTAATGAATGTAATTAATGTCATGTCATGTCATGTCATGTCATGTCATGTCATGTCATGTAAGATGGATCTTAGCTGAAAGCAGGGAATACCAGAGGAATGTATATATGTGTTTCATTGACTATGCAAAGGCGTTTGACTTTGTGGACCATAACAAACTGTGGCTGACTCTGAGAAGAATGGGAATCCTAGAACACTTGATCTTAGTAATGCAAAACCTATCCTTGGACCAAAGGGCAGTCATCAGAACAGAGTAAGGAAACACTGCATGGTTCAAAATTGGGAAGGCCATATGCCAGGGATGTGTCCTGTCTCCATACCTTTTCAAACTGAAATGCAGAACAGATTATCTGGGAGGCTGGGCTCTATGAGAAGTGTAGCATCAGGATTTGTGGAAGATCTATTAACAATCTGCGTTATGAAGATGACACAACCCTGCTTGCTGAAACTGAGGAGGACCTGAAGCGCTTGCTGCAGAGAGTCAAGGAGTGCAGCCTTCAATATGGATTGAGGATTAATGTAAAGAAGACAGAAATTCTCACCACTGGACCAATTGGCAGCATCAGGATGGATGGTGAAGAGATTGAGATTGTTCACAGCTTTAGTTTGCTTGGCTCCACAGTCAACACTCTTGGCACCAGTAGCCAGCAAATTAAAAGACATATTGCGATGGGAAAGTCTGCTGTTAGGGACCTTTCCAAATTTCTGAAGAGCAATGGTGTCTCTCTAGAGACTAAGGTGCGTCTGATACAGGTCTTTGCAATCATTTGTTATGAATCAGAGAGTTGGACAATGACTAGGGAGGATAGAAGGAGAATTGTTGCCTTTGATCTGTGGTACTGGAGAAGAGTATTGAGTGTACCATGGACTGCTAAGAAAACAGATTCACCCTGGAGAGGGTTAAACCAGGCTGCTCCTTGGAGGCATGGATTCTGAGGCTTCGTCTGATATCATTTGGACATGCTGTATGGAGGGACCAGTTCTTGGAGAGGGACATCATGCTTGGTTTGGATGGTGGAAGGACAGTGCAGAAGAGGAAGACCCTCTATGAGGTGGATTGAGTCAGTGCCTGGAGTAGTGGGATTAGGTGTGTTGGAGACAGTGCAATTGGCACAGGACAGAGCAGAGTTTAGGGTTGTGTACATAGGGTCGCTATGAGTCACAAGCAACTCAATAGCACATAAATACAACAACATGTAAATGGATGTTCTGGCAAAATCCTCTTTGTCTCTCTGGATCCCTTCACTTTTTCTCTTACTAGATCTCCTGTCTTGGATTAAAGGCTACAGACGTCTCTGATGCAGCCTGACTTGCAGGTTTTGAAGTCATCAGTCCCTCTAACTCTATTAGATAGTTGTCTGATTCATGGATTTGGGACTTGACAACACTTGCAATTGTTTGTCCAATTTTCTGGAAGTAAATCTCTAAGTTTATGTGCATATTTCTGAGATTTTGTACGTCTGAATAACATAGAGAAAGATGCTTGTAAGGCTGACAATTTTGTGTTTGCTTTTAGCAGAAGACATTCATATTTCTAACTACATGGACTTTTTCATTGGGCAGCTTGAGATTTCACAACATGACAGCTGATTTCCTATAGGGTAAATGATCAAAGAGAAAGCAAATTGGAAACCACAATGTCTTTCATGACCTAGCTATAGAATTCAAACTTCCAACATTTGCACAATGTCTTAATGATCATACATATTGTCCTAATTCAATATAAAAGGGTATTCTATAAGAATGTGAATACCAAGGGGGGAATCAATGAGTATTTATTTTTTATTGCCATTTTAGTAAAGATTATAGAAAGGATGAGTTTTCATTAATTCATTGATACACATTTTCTTCCCTTCTTTTCCCCTCAATTCATTTTGTATTTGCCATGTTCCAAATTGTTAACTGTATTACTGACAATATCTAATCCTCTCTTTCCCTTCAGATAATCTCTCCATTCTCTCATTCCAGTGTAATGTTCATTATCTATCCCCTCCCTTATGTCTATCCTATTTTTATTATAGAAGTCCTATGCAATGATTGTCCTATTGAGACTAAGATATTTTGCTTAGCCTAATGCCTTCCAGACTCATCCATATTAGATAGTATTTTAAAAGTTCATTGTTTTTCAGTGCTGCATTGACCTCCATTGTGTGGTTGTACCACAGTTTTTCTATCTGCTCATTTGTTGATGGATAGTTGGACAGCTTCCATATCTTTGATATAGTAAATAATGCTGCAATAAGTGGGTGTATACATCTGTATACATCATTACTCTAGTTTCTTTAGGGTATATCCCTAGTAGTGAGATAATTAGGCCAAATGGTATTTCTATTTACAACTTTATGAGAAAATACCAGATTACCTACATTTTGCAGACAACACAACGTTGCTTGCTGAAACTGAGGTGGACCTAAAATGCTTATTGCAGAAGGTCAAGGACTGTGGTCTTCAATATGGATTGAAGCTCAACATCAAGAAGACAAAGATTCTCACCACGGGTTCAATTGGAAGCACCATGGTGGACGGAGAAGATATTGAAGTTGTTAACAGTTACAGCTTGGTTGGCTCCACAATCAACACTCTTTTTAAAATTTTTTTTAGGGTTTCCAGTCATTCCTTGTTGCACTTTTCTCCCTGCACCCCCCTGGTTCCCCCATTCACTCTTCTTCTTGAAAAGTAAAAGAAAAACTTTTTAATTGTTATGCAATCCCTTCCCCCAAGCCCACTCCACTGTGCAGCCTTCCTTCTGAACTCTTGTCATGACAATACCCAATCATGTATCTCTTTTAAACGGTTCTCTCCCTCATATGTTTGTTTCAATGCAGTATACATAATCCCCCACCCCCTTCTCTGCCTTCCATCAACCCCGATGTCAGTCCCATTTTACAACAGTGGTACTACGCAATATTTGTCCTTTTGTGACTGAGATATTTCACTCAGCATAATGTCCTCCAGGATCATCCATTTTTCATAATATTTCATGAGTTCCTTGTTTTTCAATGCAACATAGTATTCCATTGTGTGAATATACCAGAGCTTTTCTAGCTATCCATTCATTTGTTGATGGGTACTTGGGTTGTTTCCAACTCTTTGCTATTGCAAACAAAGCCACAATAAACATGGGTGTGCATATATCTGCTTGTGTGGTGGTTATGGTTTCTTTAGGGTAAATTCCCATTAGTGGAATTACTAGGTCAAATGGTATATCTATTTGCAACTTTTTGAGAAAGTGTAGTACAGTCTTCCACAGTGCTTGCAATATTTTATACTCCCATCAACAGAGAATAAGAGTTCCACTTTCTCCGTAACCTCACTAGCATTTGATGTTGGCTGCTCTATTAAATTTTGCTATTCTTAATGGATTGAGATGATATCTCACAGTTGTTTAGACTTGCTAGGGATTTTGAACATTTTTTCATGTGTTTGGTTACATCTGAATGTCCTCTTTGGTGAAGTGTCTGTTC
>NW_006399778.1:21053970-21074035 GCF_000299155.1 Elephantulus edwardii | reverse complement strand
TCAAGCATGACTCATAGTGACCTTATGAACAAAAGATTTGCAGCCTTTTTATAACTCCCATTGTTTCTCAAAGTTCATAGAGTTTTCAGAGCCCTGTTATTTAGAAAGAGGATGACACTCTTGCTTCCAAACCTTTCTTAAACTGGGAACTCCATCAAACACTGTCCACTATGGGTAAGCATTATCACATTTGACACCTCAGTGGCACAGGGTTTATTATCACAACCACCTCAGGTTACCTCAGTACAGCATATTGACAGAAGAGGGTTGTACCACTTAGAAGAATGTTCCTCCAGAATAGAATTACTTGTTGACTCTAAACAAGAGGCTTAAATAAAAAACAACCAATATAGTATGTTGTTGTTGTCATGTGCCATTGAATTGCTTGCGACCCATAACAACTCTATGTACAGCAGCTCTGAACCCTTTCCCTGTCCTGAGCAAGTCTCAATTATTCTGAAACACATACCCCACACTGTGCCAGATACTATATCAATCAGTCTCATCTTGGTCTTCCTCTCCTGCTCTATCTGTCTACCCTTCTGAGCATGCTGTCCTTCTCCAAGGACAGGTCTTTCCTGGCCACGTGCCCAGTGTATGTGAGACAGAGCTTCAAAATCCTAGCCTCCAAGGAGAGACTTCATTTTACCCTCTCCAAGACAAACCTCTTTGTTTTCTTGGCAGTCCGTGGTATGTTCAAGACTTTTTTCTAGCACCACAACTTGAAGGTATCAATTCTTTTTCTGTCATCATTAGTATAGAGACTTATAAAAGAGCTTAATAGTCAAGGCATATCATTTTTAATCAGCTAAGGGAAATTATTTTTTAAATATTATTTCAATTGATATGCTTGGTTTGAGCTCTAAAGATCAGTTGTTTCAGGAGTGCACCCACTAAAAAATCTAGAGTTCAGGAGAACTTAAAATTCTGTTCTGCATTTGACCCTTTTTGACCAAAATTAGTCTATGAAACTTGATCAAAATGTAGAACAGAAATACTAGACTTATAGATAATAGCAGCTCAAGACTGTACCTGTTAGGATGGAACTGAACCCATCACCAGAAATCATCTTCCAACCAAACAATAGATAGTCAGTCCTATAAAGTAAATAATACATCAAGGAAGAATGTATTCCTCAGAACAGTCAATCATACAAGAGCAAAAGGGCAGCATTTTCCCAAAGGCAATGTTCAGAAGTGCAGAAGGGACAGGAAAGAACACACAGAAATGAGGAACTCATAAAAGAAGTGGGATGAGTGCTATTACATAGAGGAGATTGTAACCAATGACACAAGATAAAATATGTATAAATTCTTTAATGGACAGATAATGTGCTT
Source organism: Elephantulus edwardii (assembly GCF_000299155.1). Classification (NCBI taxonomy): domain Eukaryota; kingdom Metazoa; phylum Chordata; class Mammalia; order Macroscelidea; family Macroscelididae; genus Elephantulus; species Elephantulus edwardii. The sequence goes on along the minus strand of NW_006399778.1, from coordinate 21,072,698 downwards.
TGTAAATTTTTACTCAAACTACAATTTAGAAAAATAAAACCATGTTCAGTAATGATAGCCATCACCATCTGTTCTGATTTTATAGAAAAAGAGGAAAGTAAAGACTCTTGAGTTTTAAGATAATAATCAACTTTTATTCAGTTCACTTATTTACAACAAATTCTACTGTCCTCAACTGTACCTAGAGTTTCACAGTCCAGATACATTGAGGAAGAGTGATTGACTGTACAGATTTGGTGAGAGAGTTTCTGAATCTGTGTTGGAGACTTTCCCTTGGTTTTCTTGCTTCCAGCCTCACCTTCCCTTTTACTTCCAGAGAATCTGGTGCTGTTAACTAAATTGCTTCTTGGCTTTCTCCATTACTGGCTTTGGATTTTTACTTTTTTAGGTCTTCAAAATCAGTCACCACTAGTTCTTTAAAAAAAAAAAAAACAACTTTCTTTAAAATTGTGTTTTTGTCACTCCTTCTACTCCTTGGTCTTGCCAATTTATGCTTTTATTTGTTTTTAGGTAGTGCCTTTACTATTGTTTTAATGGAAAACTGAAGCAGCAAGGACATAACGTCACATTCAACCTTCTGTCTCCAGTTGAAAGTTTGAAATAGGGTTCTTAAAGAAATACTTTCTAATGCAATAAAAATTAAGTGAGCTCCCTGCTCATTTTGAGTTTCTTGGCAATGATGAAAGGGAGCAGATGCGTGAGTAAGCCATAATGGTAGGTGATAAAAATTAACTCTGTATGTCTTTAGGATGAGTTTTACATCTCTATTTGCATATGGGCATGTCTCCTATTCACATGATATCTGTATTTCACTTTATAGAATTCATCTCATTTGGCTTTACTCATTCGCCATAAGTCTCCTATTAGATTGTAAGCTCCATGAACTATTTATCGTGGAGCCTTAAAATATCATGTTCATTGCTGTATAATCGGGGGCTTAAAAAGTATTTGCAGTGGTCGTCATCATCATCTTTCTCATTGTAGTAGGAGAAATTCCAAACAACTTAATAATTTCTATTTAGAAATTACTCAGAGCTGAGCCTCCAGTAGATTTTCTGAGACTGTAGACAGCACAAGAGGAGACCGCCTATCTTTCTCCAAAGAAGCAGTTTGTGGGTTCAAATCACCAGAGGGGCTATCTTTGAGTTAGTAGCACAACTCTTTATAAATTACACCACCATAACTCCTTGTTCTTGAGACTATATACAGCAAAACCTACATCATTCCACCATTTTCCACATGCAGAGTTTAATGACATTCTTTGAATTCTGTAGGTTCTCCTTTTTCTGAATTGTTGATGTTGTTGCTGATTGTTATTGAGTGAAGCATGACTCATAGTGACTCTATGAACAAAATAACTGAAGCCTTTCTGTAACTATTGTTGTTTGTCAAAGTTCGTAGAGTTTCCAGATGCATGGTTTGTTTTTTTTTTTTTAAAGTGGGTGCCATTCCTGCTTCCAAATGTTAATCCTCCCAAATTACATACATTGAATGTTTACTAAGTTCCCTTCCTTCTTTCTCCTCAATTAGAAAAACTTTTTGATACACACAGGAACTTGATTTTTTAGAAGGTGTCATTCATCGATTTTATCCTTTCATAGTTGTACATTTCTAGCTATATTTGCCAGGAATCTCTAAGTTTCCATGGAGACAGGGATGAGGAAGCTTCAATTCACATACTTGAGCCATGTTTCTAGGAGATGCTATTTCCTGGAGAAGGACATTCTACTTGGAAAAGTGAAGGGACAGCAAAGGAGAGGAAGATTCTCAACCAAGTGGACTGACACAGTAACTGCAGCAAGTGTCAGGGATTGTGAGGTTGGCGTAGGACAGGACAGGGTTCATATCTGCTGTTCATGGGTTGCTATGAGTCAAACTGGACTCCATAAACTTAACAACAACAAGAAGATTCCTATCTAATCTTTCAAGTTGTTGTTGTCAATTTGATTGCGTATAGATAATTCTTGAAAGAACGTAATATTCAGGATACAACCTTTTTTTCTTTTTACTAGTTAATGGATGCTGTTTAGCTGACTACTACTCATATAGCAACTCTGCTATACTTATTGTCTCTGCCATGCTTAAAACCCATTGCTGTAGTGTTCATTATTTATCCCCTCTTTTCTTAGTTTTCCCCCAACTCCCATATAAGTCTTGTTTTGTAGCAGTGGCACCGTGCAGTATTTGTCCTTTTGTAAATAAAGAAATAATTTTTTATTAAAAAAACAAAACCAAACCATTGCTGTTGTCACTGTGTCAGACCATCTTATTAAAAGTTTGCTTCTCTTTTGCCTCTACCTTTCTAAGCATGATGTCTTTTCCCAAGGATTGCTCCAAAATTTGGTGACAATATGTAAGATTAGTTTCACCATCATCACTCTGTTGCACTTCCTCTAAGATTGGTTTCTTCTTTTTTTCATGAAATAGCCAGTACTCTGTCAACACCAGAATTCAAAGACGTCAATTTTTTGGTTCTCCTTGTTTACTAGTTAAGCTGAAATGTTGTTTAATTTTTACCCTATGCTAAGAGTAGGGTTTAATTCAGATCCAAAGTAATTTCCAGCTGAAGTTTACAGCAAAGGTAAAAATGCAATACAACAGAATGCACTTAAAATATTAAAAGGCTAACAGTACTTAAGTAGCCTTGGTGTTGATTAAAATGGGAAAAATTTTCTTTGATAAAACCTTTTCTGCAAGCTGACTTCTAGAACTTAATAAAATAGTACAGAACCTCAAAATTCCTCCATTTATTTATTTAGTTTACTGTTCTTGTTTTAACAGAGAATAGTAGATTTTTAAAAAATGGCACCTTCTATTTGGAGAAGGGAAAATAGCATTAAACATGGTTTGCTTGTTTTTTAAATAATTACAAGACTGTTCTTAAACATCTCCTCATGTCATACTTGGTCCACATCTTTAACAGCAATTAGGATGACTCCGAAACAGATTTTCAACTTTCCTCTTTTGAAACATTTTATTGTCGTTCAGGTGCAACTTTTGCAGAGCACATTAGTTCCCGTTTAACAATTTATTTATTTTTGTTCATGATTTAATTACAATCGCCTCAATGTAACAGATTACTTCCTGGGTTCTCAATTTCCATCCATCCTTCTTTCTTTCCCCCTTCATGACTTCTGAACTTTGTTTTGGTGTGAATACTAATATTTGTCTCCTATAATTGATTGTTTTGAAGAGTACTTTCTTTCCTTCTGTTTTTGTGCATTTTGTCTACTGGCTGAAAGTTGATTTCCTGGTGATGAATTCAGTTCCTGCTTTGATGAGTGTTTAAGAACCATCATCCTGGGGGGTTTCTTCAGTCTCTGTCAAGCCAGTGAGTCTGGTCTTTGTTATAATTTTAAATTTTATTCTATATTTTCTCTGGCACTGTTCAGGACCCTTGCTTTATGATCCTGATTGGTGTCTGGTAGTGATACCTGGGTGCCATCATGTTCTTCTGGTCCCTGGACTGTGGAGACTGTGGTTCATATGGGTTATTATTCCTTTAGACTAATTGTACACAGCTTTTTTTTTCTTCCATAATCTTCTCTACATACAAGGGGAGATCAATAGTTGCCTCATGCTTTTAAGACTTCAGTCCATCATCAGAGTAAAATATTAAGCACTGTGTTTATAGGCTTATTGTCAGATACTGTCAGGCTGATTTCAACTCATAGAGACACTATACACAAAGCCTGGCAAGTTCTGAGCCATCCTCATAAACCTTGATCTGTTTATGACCATTGTTGCAGCCACTGGGTCAGATCCACCAGTCACAAACCAAAAGATCAGCTGTTAGAATCCATCATCTGCTCCTTGACAGGAAGATGAGTAACTTCAGAAATCCAATGGAGAATGGCTATGAGTCAGAATCCACTCAGTGGCAATAGTAGTCCTTTGTTTTGTTTTCTTTTCAACGGCTATTAAACATGAGAATTTCTTCATATACTTGGTGATCATCTTAATATCTTTTTTTGTGATGTGCATGCTCATTTTTTTGCCATTTACTACATCAACTGGTTGTCTTTTTGTTGAGGTGTTCAACTTTTCTACAAATTTGAAAGATCTTTGGCTATGTCATTGCCAGGAAGTTTCCCCCTGTCTGTGGGTTCTCATTTCATTCATTTGGAGAAATTGTTGGTGAGCATGTTTTAAATTTTTCACTCATTCACTCATTGTCATAGAATTGGAACTGACTCGTAGCTGAACTTCTGCTGGATTTTTAGTGGTTGTAAATGGTTTATTTCTACTACCAAGCAGCTGATGGATTTGAACTGCTTGTTTTTGGATTAGCCCATCCACTATGATGCCAAATCTCCAAAATTTAAAATTTGTAGGATATCTTACTTATCTAGTTTATCTTCTTCTATATGTTTATTTTTAGTTGGTGTTCTTTTATGCTATATATAAGGGCCCCTAGCATTTTCCTTCCATGCTCTTTATTGTTTTAAGTTTTACATTTATATCTGTTTTATTCTGAGTAAATTTTTACATGTAATATGAAGTGTGAGTCCTACTTCATTACAAAAAGACATCCAGTTTTGACAGTATAATGTGTTGAAAGATTTTGTCTGTTTTCCTTGTGATGGCCTCTGGCCCTTTGCTGAAGATCAGCTATTCACGGGTGGATGGATTTCTGTGTAGATTCTCAATTTTGTTCCATTGGCCTGAGTGTCTGCCATTTAACAGTTGCAGACCATTTGACTCTCATGAGATATGTTAGTGTGAAGTCACCTACCGTGTTGTTCTTCTTTAAGAATGCTTTACTTATATGAGGCCTTGACTGTGTGGATCACAACAAACACTGGCTGAGTCTGAGAAGTATGGGAATCCCAGAACATTTGATTGTGCTTATGTGAAATGTATACTTGGACCAGGAAGCAGTCATCAGAACTTTTGGACAGGGTGATTGCCAGGGATATGTCCTATCTCCATACTAATCAACATGCAGAACAGATCATCGAGGACACTACGAGGAGGAGTGTGGCATCAGGATTGGAGGAAGACCCATCAACCACCTGCCTTATGCAGATGATAAAACCCTGCTTGTTGGAATGGAGGAGGACCTGAAACATGGACTGCAGCCTTCAGTAGGAATTGAAACTCAACATGAAGAAAACAAAGATTCTCACCACTGGGCTGATTGACAGCATCATAATAGACAGTGAAGAGATTGAGATTGTTAACAGCTTTTGTTTGCTTGGCTCCACCATCAACAAGCTTGGTAGCAGCAGCTAGGAAATCAAAAGATTAATTCCATTGGGAAAATCTGCTGTCAAAGACTTCTCCAGAGTACTGAAGAGCGATGGTGTCTGGAATCTAGGGTGCACTTAATCCAGGCCATAGTCTTCTCAATTACTTGCTGTGCATCGGAAAGCAGGGTAATGATAGAAGGACAATTGATGCCTTTGAGCTGTTGTGCTGGAAAAGAGTATTGACTGTACCATGGACTGCCGGGAGAACAGCTTCATCCTAGAGAGGGCGAAACCAGGCTGCTCCTTGGAGACAAGGATTCTGAGGTTTCGTCTGATGTGTTTGGTCATGTTGCAAAGAGGGAGCTAGTCCTTGGAGAGGGACATCATGCTTAGAAGAATGGAGGGACAGTGCAACAGAGGAAGACCTATGATGAGATGGATTGATTCAGTGACTGGAGTAATGAGGGTAGATGTGCCAGAGGCAATAAAATTAGCACAGGATAGAGCAGGTTTCATGGCTGTTGTACATAGGGTTGCTATGAGGCACATAACAACAACAACTATAACAATTTAAATAAGAGATTAGTTGTCCTATATAATCAAAGCATGCTGCTGAAATTTGAATCAGGATTCTATTGTATCTATAGAACATTTTGAGTAGGATTGGCATTTTCACGATATTAATTCTTTATAAAATAATTTGTCAGGGCTTTTCTTCTATTCAGGCCACTGAGTCAGTTCAAACCAGCAACTTTTGGTTTATTAATTGACTGCAAACCACTTGGCAGAATAAGTAAGATCAGAAACCAGGCATCATGTTTACACAGCTAGTTGAAGTATTGCGGACAGTTCTGGAAAGTCCCTAACTATTGGACATTGAGCAGCTTGTGTTTCTCAGTTGGTCTTGCTTTCTTTGCTGTGATTTGCTATTCCATTTCTCCCCATTTTGGAGCCAGGAATCCAATAAGTCCTGCTACCTCCTCAGCCTCTATTCAGCACTGTGTCATTGTGTGCCATCAAGTCAAAACTGGCTCATAGTGACTTTCCTGTGGGTTTTCAGAGGCAGTTAATCACACAGGAGGAGACTGTCCATCTTTTTCTCAGGGAGCAGCTGGTGGATTTGAACCAAATGATTTTGGGGTTGTAGCACAGCCAGCTTCTTATCCATAGGGCTCTAGAGCTCCATCTAGCACTATTGTTGCATAATGTAGAGTTGGAGCTGACCCATAGCTAATCCTCTGGTGATTTTCAGAGGCAGTTAATCACATGGGAGGAGATTGTTCATTCTTCTTCCACCGAGCAGCTGGTGGCCTCAAATCACATGCCTTCAAGATTGCGGTGCAGTTTCTTGCCACTAGGCTTCCAGCGCTCCCTCCGTCTAGCACTAGGCATCCCTACAAAAAAACAGGGGCTGTTGGCTCTATTTAACATGCAACTTCTTTCTCCAGATTTCCACTTTCACCTTGGTGTGGATTTTTGGCAGGAAGCCTCCTGTCCAGAGCTCACCCAGGTCTCTGATAGCTTATAAATCTTATTTGCATGCAGATTCTGTCCTTAAGCTCCATTGCATAATAGAATATCAACATATCATCTGTCAAGATGTCAACCCATTAATATCAGCTGTGGAAAGTTACTGCCTTTCCATAGCAAAAGAGGCCACTCTGTGTGGTTTAACTTTGGATTCTTTCTATAAAGAAAAAAAAGATCTGTTGTTACTCCTATCCTCTGACTTGAATGATCCTTCTTGGCCTCTTTCTTGACTCTGGACAAGGATTGTGCCTTCAGCATGCTTGAGATGTGTGTGTGTGTGTGTGTGTGTGTGTGTCTACTTTGTTCAATAGCTCAGCATCTGAGAGCAAATCCTTTTGATAGAGAATCTGTATGTAGGTAAGGCAAACACTCTGAGTGGAGAGAGAGAGAGAGGAATTACGGGACAGCTACGCACATTCTTCATGGATGGCCACTTTTGTCCTGTTTCAGAATATTTAGGCTCTTCCAGCAGATAAACTCACAGTGGTACAAAGGTCTGTCATTAGTATGAAATGCAAGTAAGACTGTGAAAGAATACTTGACATCTCAAAATAAAGTTGCTGCCCAATGTGAAAAGGGCAATCATTCGGACTGTCCTCTTATATGGTGGTGAAGAGGCTTGGCTTCGAAAGAAATCTAAGTTTGAATTCCTGTTCTGCCATTGATTACACTTGTCACTTTGGGCAGCCGTTTTCTCTGACCCCAAGTTTCTCATCTAGAAAAGCATAATAGCTTCATAGGGTTTTAAAAAGAGTAGTTTTGTTATTCATTGCTATCAAGTGGCTCCAGTGACCCTATGAACAACAGACTGAAACCTTGTCCTACCTTGCACCATCCTCTCAACTCCTCGAGTTGATTGTTATACTCATTGTGTCAATACATCTGATTGAAGGCATTTTGTTTTGTTTTTGCAAATTGTAATTTTGGTGAACGTTTAAAGAAAGGCTGGGCTTTCTTCAGCTCATTTATATAGATTTTCTTTCCTTCCACTCCTCCAATTAACTCTGTAATGCATGTCTTGTTACAGATTGTTACTTGTCATACACATTAATGTCTAATAATCCATTCCTTTCAGATGGTCCTTCCCTATTCATATTCTAATGTACTGTTCATTATCTGTCCATTCTTTATCTTCTTCTCTTTTACTAACCCACTGCTTTTCTAAGCATGGTTTCTTTTTCTAAGGACTGACATCTCCTGGCAATATGCCCAATGTGTGTAAGATGAAGTTTCTTATTACATTGCACCAAGTGTTCCTGGATGCCCAAGAGAATAAACAGGTATTTCTTGGAGAGCGTGCAAACAGAGTGCTATTTGGAGGCAAGAATGATGAGGTTTCGTCTACGCACTTTAGGCATGTTGCTAGGACGTGCCATTCCTTGGAGAAGGATATGGTGCTGGCAAGGCAGGAGGGTTGGCAAAGGAGAGGAAGATCCTCAACCAGGTGTATTGACATGGTGACTGCTGCAATGGGCTCTAGTGTGTCAAGAAGTGTGAGGATGGTGCAGGAGAGAACAGGGTTCAGATCTTTTGTTCAAAGGGTTGCTATATTGTTGTTATTGTTACGTACTGTCAAGTTGCCTGCAACCTATAGCAACCCTATGTACAGCAGCTCTGAACTCTGCCCTGTCCTGAGCCAGTCTCCCTAAGTCTGACATGCTAACCACCATTGACCCAATTACTATGTCAATCTACCTCATCAGGCGTCTTCCTTTCCTGCACTGTCCCTCTTCCCTTCCAAACACGATATCCTTTTTCAAGGACCGGTCTTTCCAGTACCAAAGTATGTGAGACAGAGCTTCAAAATCCTAGCCTCCATGGAGAAACTTGGTTTCACCCTCTTCAAGACAGACCTATTTGTTTTCTTGGAAGTCCATGGTATGTTCAAGACTTCTCCAGCACCAAACCTGAAAGACATCAATTCTTCTTCTGTCATCCTTAGTCATTGTTCAGCTCTCTGAAGCATAGCAAATAATTGTGGAGACCATGGCCTGGATTTCACGCACCTTAGTCTCTAGACTTACATTATTGCTTTTCAGTACTCTGAAGAGGTCCCTGACAGTAGATTTTCCCAATGCAATTTGTCTTTTGATTTCTTGGTTGCTGGTGTTAAGAGTTTTGATTGTGGAGTTGATCAAGCTGCAATTGTTAACAACCTCAATCTTTTCTCCATCATGGTGCTGCCACTTGGTCCAGTGGTGAGAATCTTTGTCTTCTTTCACTCCAATCCACATTGAAGACTACAGTCCTTGCCCTTCTGCGAAAGTGTTTCAGTTCTTCTTCAGTTTCAGCAAGCAAGAAGTTAAAGAGCTGAATAGATTTCAAAGAGCAGCTTGGGAAGACAAGGCAAAGTATTATAATGAAATATGCAAAGAACTGGAGTCGGAAAATCAAAAGTGCCAAATTGCTCAGAATTTCTTAAGCTGAAGGAACTAAAGAATAAATTGAAGCCATGAGTTGCAATGCTTATGAACGTTATGGGCAGAATACTGAATGATTAAAAGACAATAGAAGGAGTATACAGAGCCAAAAGGAAATTGGCTGACACAGAATAATTTCAAGAATCAATGTATGATCATTATGCTGCTCTGAAAGACTTGGCAAAAAAATAAAGCCCCAGGAATTTATGGAATACCAATTGAAATATTTCAGGAAACAGATGCTGCCCTGGATGTGCTCACCAAGTTGTGCCAAGAAATCTGGAGGACAACTACTTGGCCAACTGACTGGGAGAGATTAATATTTATTCCCATCCTCCAAAAAAGGTGACCTGACAGAGTTTGGAAATTATTGAATAACAGAAGGAGAATTGATGCCTTTGAGCTGTGGTGTTGGAGAACAGTATTGAATATACCATGGACTGTTAAGAGAATGAACAGGTTCATCGTGGAGAGAGTTAAACCCGGTTGCTCCTTGGAGGCAAAGATTCCAAAGCTTTGTCTAACATACTTTGGACATGTTGCAAGGAGGGACCAGTCCTTGGAGAAGCAAAGCATGTCATACTTGGAAGGGTAGAGGGACAGCGCAGGAGAGGAAGACCCTTCATGAGATGGATTGATTCTTTGACTGGGGTAATTGGGATGGGTGTGTCAGAGACAGTGAGATTGGCAGAGGATAGAGCAGGGTTTAGGGCTTTTGTACATAGGGTTGCTCTGAGTCACAGACGACTTGACGGCACAGAAAAACAACAACATCCTCATTAATATCACACACTAGCAAAATCCTGCTAAAGATCATCCAGAAATGAATGAAACAGTATATTGACAGAGAACTACCAGAAATACAAGCTGGATTTAGAAGAGGTTGTGGCACTAGAGACATTATTGCAAAATATCAGATGAATCTTTGTATAAAGCAGAGTACCAGAAGAATGTCTATCTCTGTTTCATTGACTATGCAAAGAAATATGGCTGGGTAACAACAAATTGTGGCTAAACTTGAAGAAAATGGGAATCCCAGAACATTTGATTGTGCTTATGAGAAATCTATACTTGGACCAGGAAGCAGTCCTCAGAACAGAGCAGGGAAAACATTGCATGGTTTAAAATCAGGAAAGGAGTGTGTCAGGGATGCATTCTGTCTCCATACCTTTACAATTTGTGTGCAGAATAAATCATTTGGGAAGCAAGGCTTTATGAGAAGGGTTGCTATGAGTTTTGATCAACTTCGTGGCCCCTAACAACAACAATAAGCATTCCTGGGTGGTGCAAATAGTAAATTATGTCAAGTGTCCATGATTAGTACAAATAATCAAGCAATTCACTGATAGCTAAAAGGTTGGTAGTTCAAACACAACCAGAGTTGTCTTGGAAAAGAGAGTTCAAACACAACCAGACGTGCCTTCTGAGTACAGAGACCTCTGTCTTCAGAAGTTCTCTATTTCTGAAAATTTACAGTGCTGGAAATCTTACAAAGAACTTGTAGCTGTCAGGCTGATTATAACTCAATAACTCATGGGATGGAATAGAACTACTGTAGGGTTTTTAAGACTGTAAATCTTTATAGAATCCAACTCCAGCATCTCTCTCCTGGGAAGCAATTAGTGGATTTTTAACTGCTGAATTTTAGCAACTAGATTTGTGTTATAATTGTGCCACAAGATTGCCTCTGAAAATCAAATGTTGTTGTTGTCAGTCTTATAAAAATCTGATGAACGAAAGACCTGAACCACCCCATCCTCTGCCATCCTCATCATCTGACACACTTGAACTCGTTATTAAAGTCACCGTGTGAATCCATATTGTTGGGTCTTCCACTCTTTTGCTGACCCTCCATATCTCCAAAGATTATGACCCTTAGGAATATCCTGTCCTAAAAAAAAAAAAATCCCAAAGTATGAGAGATGAACCTCACCACCTTTACCTCCAAGTAGCCCTCTGGCTTGCACTTTTTTTCAACACATATATGTTTGTGCTTTTGGCAGTCCATGGAATCTTCAGTATTCCTCTCCAACACCAGGACTCAAAGGCTTCATTTCATCTTCTATCATTCTTAGCCATTGGCCAGCTCTCACATGTGTAGAAAGTGATTGAAAAGACCATGCTTGAATAAGATGCATCTTAGTCTTCAAACTTGCATTTTGGCTCTTCAAAGTTTTGAGGAGGTCCCTGATGGTAGATTTCCCCAGTGAAGTATGTCTTCTAATCTCCTGACTACTGGTACAAAGGGTGTTGATTATTGATCTAAGCAAGATAAAATCATTGACAGTGTCAATTATTTCTCCATCGATCATGAAGTTGCCCACTGACCCAGTGATGAGGATCTCGGTTTTCTTGATTTTGGGATGTATTCACATTAAAGGTGTAGTGCTTGATCTTCTGCATCAAAATCTTCAAGTCCTCCTCTCTCTCAGCAAGGAAGATTTTGTCATCTGCATAACATAGCCTGTTGATGAGTCTTCCTCTGATCCTGACACCACATTCTTTATGGAGTTCAGCCTCCTGAATTATTTGCTTAGCATGCAGATTGAATAGGTATGGAGAAATAATATATTCCTGATGCACACCCTTCCTGATTTTAAACTATGCATTGTTTTCTTACTCCATTCTGACTAGAGATAGATTTTTTATGAGCACAACTGGTGTTCCAGGATTCCAGTGCTTCTCAATGTTAGCCATAGTTTGTTATTATCCTTACATTCAAATGCATAGCCAATAGAACACAAATTGGCATCCTTCCAGTATTCCTTGATTTAAGCCAAGATTGATTGATTGATGGAACAATTAAAACATCATTCTTTGGTTTCTAATATCAGCAATGGTATCCCTGGTTCCACAGCCTCTTATAAACCCTGCTTGAACTTCAGGCAATTCCTTGTCAATGTACTATTCTAGTAATTATTAGATGGTCTTCAGCAATATTTTCCTTGCATGTGATATTAATTACATTGTTCAATGATTTCCACATTCTGTTAGATAACATTTCTTGGGAATGGGAACTCATACAGATCTCTTCCAGCCATTCAGTCATATGATATATTAAGCCAGGAATGTAAAACTTAGGAACAATGGTGTTGCATTCATACTTAAAAAGATAATTGCCAAATCTTTGTAAAGTACATTGTAGTGAATGGTAAGCGACTCCATATACATACAGGCAGACCTGTCAACATGACTATTATTCAAATATGCATCAACATCTAAAGCCAAAGAAGAAATTGATTATTTCTACCAACTTTTGCAATCCAAAATTGACCAAACATGCCATAATGATGCATTAATAATTATTGGTGATTAGAATGAAAATGTTGGGGAAAAATGAGGAAATAATGATAGATGGACAGTATGGATTTAGTAACAAAAATGTGCCTGGAAAGTAAATGATTAGATTTTGTATATTCAAAGCTTTGCTGTTGTTAAGTTGTTAAGTGCCATCAAGTTGTAGACTCATAGTGACCCTATGATCGAAAGACCTGAACACTTGTATAACTTTAATCGTTTCTCCACATTCATAGAGTTTTGAGAGGCAAGCTATTTTGGAAGTAGATGCCTAAAATCAGGCCTGAGGGCTTAATCCTCACCAGAACCAGCAAACAAACCTCTGTTGAATCTGGCTGCTGCAGACAACTTTCCACCTGGATTCTAACCTCAAACTGCTGACAAAATGTGTTTTTAAATGGAAGGCTGAATCAAACCAACTCACACGCATTAGCCAGTAAGCATCCCACCCTAATCCTCACCAGAACCAGCAAACAAATCTTATTAAACACAAATTTTTAAAAGCATAAAAGGCAACTTTATATACGGATCTCATCTGATGAATTTCAGAGGAATCAGACTGATGCAGGAAAAATAATTGGAGAAACTCAGTATCAGCAGTGAAAACCAGGCCAAGTCCTGACCATGGAAAAGACTCATGTGCATGTTCAAATTGAAACTGAAGAAAATTAAAACAAGTCCAAATGAATCAAAATATGACCTTGTGACTACTTCACATGAAATTAAAAGTTATCTCAAGAATAGGTTTGAGGCATTGAATACCATTATTGATGACCAGAAGAACTATGGGAAGACAGCAAAGATCTCATTCATCAAGAAAGTGAAAGATAATTACAAAGACAGAGGAAAAAGAAAAAACCGAAAATGAATATGAAGAAGATAAAAAAAGAAGAGACTATGAAGATTGTGTTAAGAGTGTTCAGAAACTAAAACAGAGGAAAATCATTTAAGACAGTTCTGTTTGGCACATAATGGGTTGCTATGAGTTGGAATCTCAAAATGAAAATTTAATGCTTTTGAGATAGTTGCATTTCGTAGTAACTTCCCCTTAGCTTGTAAGACTATAAATCATAATAGGAGGAAACATTCTATCTTTCTCCTTTGGAGGGGCTGGAATATTTGAAAATGGTGGTGATTGTTGTTATGTGCCATCGAGTTGTCTGCAACTCATAGCAACCCTATGTACAATAGCTTTGAACTCTACAGTAACCTGAGTCATTCTCACTGTCTTTGACACATCTACTCCCCTTTCACAGTTACTGTGTTAATCCATCTCATCCAAGGTCTTCCTATCCTGCACTATTCTTCCACCTTTCCAAGCATTGTGTCCTTCTCCAAGGATGGGTGTCTCCTGGCTATGTGCCCAAAGAATGTGACAGAACTTCTTGGCTTCACCCTCTCCAAGACAGATCTGTTTGTTCTCTTTGAAATCCATAGTATGTTCAAGACTCTTCTCTGGGAGCACAACTCAAAGGAATCAATTATTCTTCTCCCAACCTATTGATTATCCAGCTCTCTGATGCATAGCAAGTAATTTCGAAGACCATGGCCTGAATTAGGTGCACCTTAGTATCTAGATTGACATCATTGCTTTTTAACACTTTGGAGAGGTATCTGACAGCAGATTTCCCTAATGTAATTCATCTTTTAATTTTCTGACTGCTGGTGTCAACAGTGTTGATTGTGGAGCTGGGCAAGCTGTAATTGTTAACAACCTCAATCTCTTCTCCATTATGATGCTGCCAATTGGCCCAGTGGTGAGAAACTTTGTCTTCTTGATGTTGAGCTTCAATCCTTATTGAAGACTACAGTTCTTGACCTTCTGCAGCAAACACTTTAAGTCCTCCCCAGTTTCAAAAAGCAAGACTGACATCAACATGAAGTAGGTTGTTGATGAGTCTTCCTCTAATCCTGATGCATATATTTGAATCATAACATAGTAACAGATCTTCCTTGCATAAGTATGAATGGTATTCTTTCACCCACAACATTGTACTTTAGGATGTTGTTGTTATATACCATTGAACACCTGCAACTTATAATGACCCTATGTACAACAGCTCTGAAGCCCACCCTTTTCTGAGCTAGTCTCACTGACTCTGACACACTTACCCCCATTACCCCATTTACTGTATCAATCCATCTCATCCAGCGTGTTCCTCTCCTGCACTGTCCCTCCACCCTTCTGAACATGAAGCTTCTCCAAGTATGGGTCCGTCTTGGCCATGTATACAAAGTATGTGAGATGAAGCTTCAAAATCCTAGCCTTCAAAGAGAAACTTGATTTTACCTTCTCAAGACAGACTTCCTTATTTTCTTTGTGGTCCATTATATGTTTAAGATATTTCTCCAACACAAATCTCAAAGGCACCGATTCTTCTTCTGTCATCTTTAGCAATTAATTGCAAAGACTATGGTTGGATCAGGTGTGTCTTAGTCTCTAGACTGGCATAGTTTTTTTCTCAGTACTCCCAAGAGGTCCCTGACAGCAGATTTTCCCAGTGCAATTCATCTTTTGATTTCCTGACTGCTAGTGCAAAGAGTGTTTATTGTAGAGCCAACAATCAGTAATTGTTAACAACCTCAGTCTCTTCTCTGCCTATTGTGGTGCTGCTATTTGGTCCAGTGGTGGGAACCTTTGTTTTCTTGATATTGAGCTTCAATCCATCTTGAAGACTACTTTAGGATTGATCTTGTAATTTTCTTTTTAACTCTGAATGCAACACCTTTCTTCCTCAGGTTTTCATTCCCAGCATAATAGATCATATGTTTGAGTGGTTGCAAAAGATCCATATTTGCTCCCATTCCCAAGAAAAATGGTCTTTCAAAGACCTCTGGACCCTGGGTTAGCAGTATATACAGCTGACTATGCTTTCAGGATTCCCTCAGTTGGAATCTCACTTTCATTCAATGAATTACACTTGAGTCAGAAGGAACTCATAGCTGACCCTCTAGCAAGTTTAAATCACATGGGAGGAGATTTCCCATCTTTCTCCCTCAGAATAGCTTTAAATTCAAACTGCACACCTTTGAGTTGGCATAGTGACCTTCTACCGACTAGGCTACCTGAGCTCGTTTAAATTGGAATCTATTCAAAAGTAACTAAGGAGAACAACGACAATCACATTATACCAAACAGGCCTGGACTCTAGAGCGTAGCAGGTATTCAATACAAGTAGGTATTTTGAATACAAGGTATTCAAAACAGTAGCCATTATTGTTGTCATTATTCTGTCAGCTATTCTTAGTTATTGTAAGTGTGATTATGAATAAGTGAGACTTACTATTATTATAAGTAAATTGTTTAGCAAATAAATTGGTATTATATTTGAAGTGCAACCGAGTTCAACTTTTTAATAATTTGTAAACATTGTAGTAATATTTATTTAAGTACAATTGACATGCTAATTACCAAGTCCTATCTTTTATTTAAAGCAGATCTTCTGGTTTTATATTTAATCACACATTTGTGTGTGCTTTATTCCAAGTTTTATGTACTTGGAAATATTATTCTTAATATGTTTTCAATTTAGATTTAGATGTTTTTCTTTTCAGATAACTCAGATCAGATCGTTTCTTTTTCTTTAGGCACAATGGACAAGATTTTTTTGAGGAGTGTTGCAGTTTTGTTGTTGCATTCTTTTGTTTTGTCTTATTTTTACTTAATAAGAAGATGAATAATAAGTTTCAAATATCTCATTCTATGAGGAGAACTTTGCGGTCCACTGTCCTCTCTACAATGAGGTTGTTGTTGTTGTGTGCTATTGAGTCACCTGTGACCCACAACAGCTTTGAAGCCTGCCCTGTCCTGATCCAGTCTCACTGATTCCAACACACCAACTCCCATTTCCCCAGTTACTGTATCAATTGATCTCATCCAGGATCTTCCTTTCCTGAGCCATCTCTCCAACCTTCCAAGTACAATGTCCTTCTCCAAAGACCTCTCCTTCCTGACCACATGCCCAAAGTATGTGAGACAGAGCTTCAAAATCCTAGTCTCCAAGGAGAAACTTAGTTTAATCCTTTCCAAGACAGACTTATTTGTTTTCTTGGTGGTCCATGGTATGTTCAAGACTCTTCTCCAGCACCACAACTGAAAGGTATCAATTCTTCTTCTGTCATCTATAGATGGTTATTTTATCTTTGAGCTCTGGTGGCTTAGTGGTGAGGAGTTGTTTCCCAGCCAAAGTAGTCATGTCAGATGCAGCCCACACCCATCACAGTGAAGACTCATGTTTCAGAGGAACTTCTAGCTTAAAACTATCTGGAACCTAAAGTACTTAGCAACAACAAAAAGAAAGGTGTGGTGATTCACTTCCAAAAAACCAGCCATTAAAAGCCCTATGCATCAGTGGAGAGATCTGCACTGTATTACGGGGATGGTGCCAGACCAAGCAACATTTCTTCCCATTGTGCAAGGAATCCTTATGAGTTTGACACACTTAGTAGCAGTTAACAACAAAGAAGGGTAGAGGTGGAAAGTCCGGAAGTGGAGACCTGGTTAAAAAATGTAAACTCTCATATCCAGGTTTCAGATTCCTGTCTGATTTACAAATAAATATTTGAACCTGCAAAAGTCCTTGCTCTTTCAGCAAATTTAGAAAATCTGTGCCTCTAAGTAGGACATTAGCTTTCTGCCAATGGAGATCACATTCCATCGGGACTGCAGGTATGATGTTCAATCTTCCATCACTATAAGCTTGACATGGCCTTGGCTTTACTTCCTCCTTCTAGAGCCAAAGTCCATTTTCTCGGTGCAGGTTTTTAAAATTTTTTTTTCTTGGTGTAGTTTTTAGCTGGACAATCCTATTCAAAGGAAAAATTTATGCCTTATGCTCAGGCAAGTCTTTGGTCTGCATGGTTTTGTTATAATCCATTTGTCACAGGGTGGCCTTATTGTAAGGTAGCAGTAGAACTGGCCTTGGCAGCTATCGAGGGCTACACATGAGAGGGGAAGTATTTTGAATGTCAGTGGGACAATGTAGCTGAGATCCTGTCTGGGTGTGACTGCAAAGCTGCCAGAATTCTTTAGCTCTTTACTGAATTCTGAGTCCTGAGCAGGGAGACACTGAATGTAAAAGCATCTATTATTATCTTTGTACAGGTTGATACTTGCCTGCTGTTGGATTGCATAATAGTGCTCAGGGCAGAGTTCCATTGGAGGGGATATTTCATGGCATCTCTGAAGGAGACAAAGGGATTGGCAGGCAAGTAGCTTTTGTTTTGCAACAGTGAATGGAGATGATAGGGTTAGAGGCCATGAGTTTGTGCTGTGTGAATACCAAACGATTGGATTGTTAGGCCCTTAGCTTCACATGGTTAATGATATAAATTAAGAGCTAGATACAAATTGTATTATATATAGATACAATAGATAGATTATAATCTATAATGTTGTTGCTGTGTGTTATCAAGTTGAAACTGTTTTATAGCTAATCCTCCAGTGAATTTTTAGAAGCAGTAAATCATGTGGAGGGAGATTGACTACTTTTTCCTGTCCCACAGAGCAGCAGGTAGATTTGAACCATTTGCCTTTGGGTTGGCAGTGTAACTCCTTACCACTAAGCCACCAGAGTTCCATAGACAAAATGATAATCCATCGATTACAGAAGAATTGATGCCTTTGAGTTGTGGTACTGGAGAAAAGTCTTGAACATATTATAGACAGCCAAGAAAACAAATAGGTCTGTCTTGGAAAAGATTAAACTAAGTTTCTCTTTGGAGGCTAAGATTTTGAAGCTCTGTCTCACATAATTTGGGCATATGGCCAGCAAGGACCCATCCTTAGAGAAGGACTTTATGCTCAGAAAGTTGGAGAGGTGGTTCAGGAGAGGAAGACACTTGATGAGATCAATTGATATAGTAACTGGGGAAATGGGAGTTGGTGTGTAGGAATCAGTGAGACTGGATCAGGACGTCAGGCTTCAGAGCTGCTATGGGTCACAGGTGACTCAACAGCACATACAACAACATAATTTTATATATATAAAATGTTGTCATGTTGTTATTGTTGTGGGTTGTGGAGTTAGAACTGACCCATAGCTGACCCTTAGTGGGTTTTCAGAGACATTTAATCACACAGGAAGAGAGTGCCCATCATTCTCCTGTGGAGCAGCTGGTGGTCTCAAACCATGTGCCTTTGGGATTGCAGTGCAGCTTCTTTCCACTAGGCCACCAGAGCTCCCCATATGATTTGTGTGTGCGTGTGTGTGTGTGTATAAAAATATATAGAAATATATAATAATATATAATGTTAATATGATAATAAATATTTATATAATATGTTGTT
>NW_006399778.1:21050292-21053333 GCF_000299155.1 Elephantulus edwardii | reverse complement strand
GTTGCAATACCATTCCAAAGGCTTCTGTTTCAAATCCCCCAGATGCTCCACAGGAGAAATATGGTCAGTCTCCTCCCATGCAGTTTACAGCCTCTGAAATTCTACTGGATGGTCAGCTATAAGTCAGTTCTTATTTTATGGTGCATAACAATAACAACAATTCTAATCTATAATAGGAATAGATTATAAGCTATAATGGTATAGGTTTGTTGTGGAATTTTTTTTTTGTTGTTTTTGTTTGTTTGTTTTTACCTAGCCAGAGAGACTTACTGGATCATAGAACTTTTCACAGTGTACGGCTATATGTTACTCCTGTTGAGTCAGTTCTTGACTCCTAGTGACCTGATGCACCTGGAAAGAAATGCTGTCCAGTCCTGTGGGACTGCAGATCAAACTGTAGCCTTATTTGCTAGCCCATCTACAAACTTTGGAAGCTTTGTTGAAGACTGTTTAGTACCAAAAGAACACAGAAGCATCTACCCACAGACAAAATGCTGGATACACATGAAATACACTGGACAAGAATTGAGCTCAAGACTCCTGAATAAGAAGCAAGACATCTGCCACTGGACCAATCAAGACTGCTCTGTCTGTTTTGATACTTCTGCTGTATTCTTGCTCTAAATCTAACTCCACATTCATTTCTTAGCAGCCATGAGGTAATTCTGAGTCTCTTCCATATCTTCCCATTTAAAAGGAGGGTGATAAGCTCATTATCAACACATTGAATCCTTGGTTCTAAGGTTTGTTTGCATTCTCTATAGGTTAAAGAGCTTAACTGCTGACTAGAAGATGAGAGGATAGAGTTCGTCCAGAGGCACTTCAGAAGAAAGGCCTGGTGATCTGTTTGTTTTTTTTAATCAGCCATTAAAAGCCCTATAGTGCTACACATCTATTCTGGCACACGTGAAGATATCATGAGTTGGAATCAACACAGTGGCAATTTATTCTATTTTCTAAATGAATTTCTTCAGTTACTATATTCGTATTTCATCCTGCTAAAATTGGTAGCAGACCAGTTACAAGAAGTGTAGAATCAAAAGTATCCCAAATGTTTGATTTGCTATATCACTCTATGATTTCTGACATCAGTAGTCCCTGTTTCATTCAGTTCTTTCACTCCTCTGTGTCCCATGGCGTTTGTGGCTCATTGGAAGATCTCCCAGGGATTCGGACAATCATTCAAGGGGATGATTCATGTCACTTTAGCATGAAGGCCAGTTTTGCAGAGACTAGTGAGTGATATAGACTATCAGTTGCAGGCTACACAGAAAATGAACATTTCAAAGAGAGGGAGCTAGCATTTAGGTCCCATGAGTTTATGTAAGCTCTAATGTGGTTAACTATGCAAAGGTATCTGTGTGGATCACAACAAATTGTGTCTAACCTTAAGAAGACTGGGAATCCCAGAACATTTAATTGTGTTCATGGGAAACCTATACTTAGGCCAGGAAGCAGTCCTCAGAACAGAGCAAGGAAAAGTTCACGGTTCAAAATCAGGAAAGGAGTGTGTCAAGGATGTATCCTGTCTCCATACCTTTTCAATCTATATGTGGAAGAGATCATTCGGAAGACTGAACTTTTTGTGGCATCAGGATTGGAGGAATACTCATCCACACCTTTGCTTGCCGATACTGAGCAGGACCTGAGGTGTTTGCTGCAGTAGGTTGAGGACTACAGTCTTCACTATGCGTTGCATTTCAACAACAAGGAAACAATGAGTCTTACCACTGGGCCAAGTGTCAGCACCATAGTAGATGGAGAAGAGATTAAAATTGGTACTAATTCCAGCTTGCTTGGTTCCACAATCCACATTCTTGAAATCAGCATCCAAGCAACAATGTTAACCTAGAGACTAAGGTGTGCCTGATCAGGGCCATGGTCTTTGCAATTGCTTGCTATGCATCAGAGAACTCAACAATGATTATGAATTGATGGCTTTGAGTTGTGGTGCTGGAGAAGAATACTGAACATACCATGGATTGATAAGAGAACAAAACAATTCTGTCCTGGAAAGGATGAAATAAAGTTGTCCATTGGAAGCAAGGATTCTGAAGCTCTCTTACATACCTTGGGCTTGTTGCAAGGAAGGACCAGTCCTTGAAGGACATTATGTTTGGAAGGATGGAGGGACAAAGCTGGAGGGAAGGACCTGGATTAGATGGATTGACACAGTAACTGGAGTGATGGGGGAAGATGTATCAGAGACAGTAAGGCTGGCTTAAGAGAAGGCATGGTTCAGAGCTATTGTACATAGGGCTGCTATGAGTCTCAGGTGACTTGACATCAATTAACAACAGGTACGGTTGAGCTTGTAGTCTATCTAAATGCAATAAATAAAGACTTCAGCACAAAATAATCAATCATTGGCCAGGAGAGACATTTTGTCTCTTTCTCTTTTTTCCTTTTTTTGTTTTGTTGTTGTTGTGTACCATCTAATCAGATCCGACTGGAACAGGAAGAGATTGCCCTTCCTTCTCCAATGGATCATCTATCTGGTGGATTCAAACCACACACCTTCAGGATTGCGGTGCAGCTTCTTGCCACTAGGCCACCAGAGCTCCCTCAGAAAAGACATTCTAAATGATAAATCTTGGACACCATTGTTACTTAACTTCAAACTTTCATAGTTGTGTGATTTATTTATTCTTCACATTGGTGTTATAGAGGCATTAATGGAGGATTTACATTAATGGTCGAATCTGCCTCCATCCATCATAATACAAGTCCTAACTGGAGGATCAGCAGTCATAGTGTTATAAGACTGAGACCTCTCAGTTGTTGGATTCTGGGAGTCCATTCCAACAAAGCCATTTTTGGAGGAGCAAGGGATATGATTTTGAGCTGATGAAAATTTTTTTTATTTAAATCAAAACCAAACTTTTTAAAAAGTGTAGTAAAATAACAACAAATATACCCTCTCATTATTTTAAAGTAGGCAATTGAGTGGCATTTAGTCCAGCCTGCTGGTTTAGTGGTACAGAGCTGCACTGCCAATCCAATGGCATGAGTTTCAAATCCACCACCTGCTCTGCAGAGGA
>NW_006399778.1:21039632-21044142 GCF_000299155.1 Elephantulus edwardii | reverse complement strand
TGTTGTACATAGGGTCGCTATGAGTCGCAGGCGACTCGACGGCACATAACAACAACAACAACAATTTAAGCATCTGGAAAAGCATGTCATGTTTGGAAAAGGAGAAGGTTAGTGAAAGGGGTGTAAACCCTCCAGGAGATGTAGCCACAGCGTGACTGCAACAGTGGTATCAAGCATGGCAAGTTAGCGAGAATGGCTCAGAATCAGGCAGTGTTTTTACAAGTTGGTGTTGGTTTAATAACAATATAGTATTTCTCCACTTGAGTTAATACAGGACTGTTAGACTTTCAAGATGGGTGTACCATTTACATCCCTACTACCAATACAAGAGGGTTCCAATTTCTCCAGCTCACTTTCAACATCAACTTGTTACTTACAGAATGTGTTTTGTTACAACAATCCGGGGGAGGGGGGAATACCTGAATTATTTAGGCTTCATTTATTTAATGAGATTATATTAAAGCAAGAACTGGAAACTTGTGAACATTTTACTGCAAAATACATCACATGGAATTTGAGATACACAAAAAGGAAGTTATTTAATATGCAGGGATGAATTTGATTAGTTCATATCTATGGACCATATAAATGGCAGGATCATAAAATTCACTGAGTTTCTTGTTGGGAGGCTATGCCCTATTATATAATTCATATGCTGTATCTTTCTATGAAAATATACAATAGTGTGTTCCAGTGACATCTGGACCCATCTGCATAAAAATGAGTGTTTTGGGTCATATTATTATTGTTATTCTTTCATGTTTTATACTTCATATGATCCATAAAAGTGAGAGCACAGTGTGGCAAGTTGTTACTCCTCTTCTGAAGCCATTAAGACATTTTATGCATGCCTTCTATTTTTGCTAATGACACAAAATGTTGCAACTTGTTATTTTTTTCTTCCAACCCATGAATGCGCCATCCCTATCTGAGATCTAAATAACTACTCATTAATGTACAGCAAAATTCAAATGAGCACTTCATATAAGTAAGTCTGCTTTAGAAATACGTGTTTCTTTAAATTTGTAGGCCAAAATAACAGAAAATAAATTTGCCATCATTTCACATTCAGCACAACCAGCCCCAACAACTTGATTTTTATGACTCAATTTCCTAAATTCAGGCAGGTAAGAAAGCATATATATGGCTCTTCATTTTGCAATCCATCATGCATAAGAACAGCATTATTTAGTTTGGATATTAATAGTGAGATGGAAAAGAATGTGCAAACTACCGGATTCTAGGATGGATGGGTTGGTGGGAGGGCACAATGTGGAATGTTTAGGGCTGATGTTTTTCTCCCATCTATTATTCTTTTTATTTCCTTTTGGACAAATATTTATCAAGCAGCTTCTGTGTTCAAGGTGCTGTCTTCAGAGATGGAGATCTAGTGATAAACTGACAAATATTACCAACCTCTTGGAGTTATTTAATGAAGTTGTTTTAGTTGTCTATGGTTATATAATGGAATTTTCCAAAGCTTAGTACTGTAAATCAACAACCACCTTCTTTTTTAAAAATTTAATTTTAGTTACATTTACACAGAAAATGGTTTTCATTCATTCATTCATTCATTCATTCATGCACATTTGTCTCGTCGCTCTCCCCTAATTCCCTCTATAATGTTTATCTTGTTCCAGGCTATTAATTGTCATACACATAGATTCTAATCCTTCATTCCTTTCAGGTTGCCTTTTCTTTCACCTATTCCAGTGCAGTTTTCATTATCTATCCATTCTTTTTATTTATCACCCCCCCTTTTTAAAAATTTTATATTGGTTTACCTACAAAGTTCACATATATTGTTTTTCACACTATTCTTCATTCATATTCTGTTTCATAAAATCATTTCCATGCGTTGTGTTTTACAAAATCAATCAGCACTGGTCCTTGCCCATCATTACATATTCTTCAGTTTCCTGCTAGATCCTTCTGATTTCCTTCACTCCCTCCCTTTACTCACTAAACTGTGCAATGCTATAGGTTCACCCTACCCATCTTCACCCCTCTGTTCCCACCCCTTCCCCCTTGTGTCCTCATGCATGTTTTACTAGTTATTCCTCTATATTTACAATTATGGTCTTATGCAGTATTTGTCCTTATGAGACTGAGTTAGTTCACTCAGCATAAAGCTCTCCAGTCTCTCCCAAGTAGTATAGTATTTTCAAAATTGTTGCTTATGAGTGGTGCATAGTATTCCATTGTGTGAATGTACCATAATTTCTCAATCCATTCGGTTATGGTTATACATTTGAAGCTGTTTCCATGTTCTTGCAATGGTGAATAATGCTGCTATGAACATTGGTATACAAATCTCTGTTTGTGTCTCAGTTCTAATTTCCTTGAGATATAGCCCTAGTAGTGGAATAGCTGAGTCATATGGCGTTTCTCTATTCAACTTTTGGAGGAAACACCAAGCTGTCTTCCAGAGTGCTTGTACCATTTTACAATCCCACCAACAGTGTATGAGAGTTCTAACCTCTCCACATCACATCCCCTCCAATATTTATTACTTGCTGTCCTGTTAAACTGCTCCTGGGTTGATATGGTATCTCATAGTGGTTTTGATTTGTGTCTCTCTTATTTCCAATGATTTAGAGCATTTTTTTTCATGTGTCTGTTGGCCATCCAAATGTCTTCCTCTGTGAAAAGTCTTTATATGTCTTTTTCCAATTTTGTAATTGGATTATAAGTCTTTTTCTTGTGGAGGTCAAGGAGTATTCTGTACACTTTTGTTATGAGAACCTTGTTTGAGATGAACCACCACCTTCTTTAACCACAGTTTTATGATCCAGAATTTGGGCAAGGTACAGAGAGGAAATCCAGTTTTGTTACACCGTGCCTAGGGCTTCATCAGGAATCACTTGAATGACTAGAGATGGCTGGACTGGGCCAGCCATTAAAGTTGATTGCTAAATTATTTGCTTTTCTCCACTGCACCTTCTGAGATTGGGATATTGAAGATTATTCTTCACTTCCTATCTATCACCTAGCCTGGGTGGTTGGAATAGCTGGGACTAGCAGATCATGTCTTTCTCCATTCAGTTTCTCTACCTGGGATCTTCCTTACAACATGGTGGTCTCAGGACAGAGTTGGTATTGGTTTGACAGCAATGGATCATAAAACTTCCTCCATGACAGATACCTTCTTCCAGAATTAATGTCTCACTGGGTCTGGGTAGATGCTTCCAGTCTTCTTATAATCTAGCCTTAGAAATCTCAGAATATCTTCTGCTATTTATTGTTAGTCTAGCAAGTCTTTAAAGCCAACCAGACCCAAGGAGAGGGGATTTGGTGCTTCCTCCCTAAGAAAGGAGTAGCAAAAATTTGGAGAACATCTTTAACTTTCTGATTGTTCTTGATGTAGAAGTCAAGGACTGCAGCTGTCAATATGGATTGCATCTCAATATCAGAAAAGCAAAAATTCTTACCATTGGATCAATAAGTAGCAAAATGATAGAGTAAAAGTTGAAGTTGTTAATGACTTTATCTTGCTTGGATCCACAGTTCACACCTTTGGCACCAGCAATCAGGAAATCAATAAACAAGTTGCACTGGGAAAATCTGCTATCAAGGACCTCTCTGGAGTGCTAAAGAATAACGATGTCAATTTAAAGACTAAGTGCACCTGATTCAAGTCATGGTCTTCTCAATTGCTTGCTATTGATCTGAGAGCTGGAAAATGGATAAGGATGACAGAAGAATTGATCCTTTGAGTTTTGGTCTGGAAAAGAGTACTGAACATACCATGGACTGCCAAGATATCAAGCAGGTCTGTCCTGGAAAGAGTGAAACCAGGTTGCTGTTGGGAGGCAAAGGAATTTGAAACTCTGTTTCACATATTTTGACCATGTTGCCAGGAAAGACTAGTCCTTAGAGAAGGACCTCATACTTTGAAGGTTAGAGAGTCAGCGTAGGAGAAGACCCTGTATGAGATGGCTTGACACAATGACTATGGCAATGGAGTAAGGTGTGCCAGAGATGGTGAGGTTGGCTTAGGGTAGGGAAACATTCAGAGCCATAGTTCACAGGGTTGCTATGATGTGTAGTTGATTTTATGGTACATTACAACAACAAAAAGTTGGAGGAGTACATAAGGCAGAGTGGCTTCAGAGTCTATACTATCAAATCAACTCTTTCGTTCATTTAATAAATATTTCCTGGATTACAAATGGAACCAAATTCTGTTCTTGATATCAAGGATAGCACTATCTAGTCCAGAGATATGGCACAAGTCAGCTTTCACTAGGCCGTAAGACAACCACCACCACTTACTGTTGAGTTGACTCCAGTTCATGGTGATTCCACATGTCAGAGTAGAACTGTGTTCCTTAGGCTTGATTTACATACAAAGTTCTTATACATTGCTTACCACACTGGTGTTTCCCATTTCCTTTACCCATTGTTTCCTTTACCCATCAACTTGTGTGACCCTATGATTACTCCCCTGCCCATAGTCACCCCTCTGCCCCTATCTTTCCCCTTTTGGATCCTCATACACATTTACTAG
>NW_006399778.1:21032767-21039162 GCF_000299155.1 Elephantulus edwardii | reverse complement strand
GTTTTGATTTGCATATCTCTTAGTGTTCAATGGCTTCTTTTGCAGAAGATGGTCACCAGGCCTTTCATTTGAGACAACTTAAGGTTGATTTGTTTATCCAACACCTTGGTTAGCAACTGAGTGCATCAACCATTTGTATCATCCAGGGACTCCAATGTAGTAACAACTCTCTTACTGAGTTTTATTTTTCATTCACATATGGTCTTGATTCTGGGATCTAAGTTGAAAGAACAGCCCCTACATATAACATATGGTCTCATGGCAAAGGATGTTGGATTCCATGAAAATCTGAAGAGCTTTTGTTCATATTTATTTGGCCAAAGTTGGTTACTCCGTCACACCTGCCCAGTAAGGGTAAAAAAATTTCTCTTGCATTCAGGGATGCCTTGGAGGATGCTGCTAGGATAAATTCAGAGACAGAAATTTTTTAACCAATAATAATATCTACCACAGATAGACTCTTAAATAAGCATTTGCAATGTGATGTGGTGTTCTTCTAACTAAATTCTCTGTTCTTTGAATCAGAAGAGGGAATACTTAACTGTTTCATTTTGTCTTACAAATGTAGAACAAAATGAAATTTAGAACAGGCTTTGGCTACTGAGCCTTCATTTTCTGGAACAAGCATAGAGTTGTGACAGATGCTTTTTAAAAAGCAAAAAATTCAGCACGTAGTAGCCTATATTTAGAGCAAAAAGCTTAAGCTATAATCCCTCCTTCTCAAGAAGTAAAAAGTCTTAACATTAATCTCTTCCTCTCAAGAAGTGGGAGTTTTGCAAATGCCTTTGTCTACACATCTAAAGGGAATGCTGGTGGCCTAGTGGTAAGAAGCAATGCTGTAATTTGATGGCACCTGTTTAGAATTCAGCAGCTGTTCTATTTGACAAGGATGGGCAATCTCCTCCTGTGTGATTTAATGCCTCTGAAAACCTGCTGGTGGGTCAGCTATGGGTCAGTTCCCATTCAAAGTTATACACCACTATCACACCTAAAGCAGTGAACTTGGAGAATTGGCCTCTCCTCTGAATGATTTAGGAAGGAAGATGCTTTATCAATAGCTTTGGTGTCACGTGTTGGGAGGTAAGGAGAAAGAAATACAGGGAGAAGCAAGAAAATGTACCATGGATTATCCAGAGATTGACCATAGACCAGGGAGTTATATCTACTCAGCGGTTGTCCCTATTATTCATATGCATCAAACCTTGTCTTTGGAAGTTTTCTACAGTGGTTTTATACATGTATGGAATCCTTGGGTAGGGCAAAAATGAGTAACCTACTGTTGCTGAGAGGTTAGAAATTCACTTCACTCAGATATGTCTCAGAACAAATACCTGACATTTGAAAATGAATATCAACAACTGAAAAATAATTAACTATACAAGATCAAAAGAGCAGCATCTGCTCAGGGGGAAAGAGCTACTCCAGAAAAGAACACAGTTACACCACAAGTACTGACCTACTGAGAAAAGGGTCCTGGGCAGCATTCCTAGGACTTTCTCAGCCCCCCTCCCCTAGGGTTCTTTGTCTTCTCAGAGGAAGCAGCCCCTACCATCCAGGGACAGGAAGAACATGGGTACACATCATCACTGAAACTTGGGGAGGAGAGTGTCCTGGGCAGCATTCCTGTGACTTTCTCAGTCCCCTCAGGGCTTTGTCTATTAAGGTTGAAGTGGTCCCTCCCATCTAGCCACAGTACAGGACACAGGAGGAGCAAGACACCTTTGCCTACTCCTAGAGGAAACTGTCCCTTCCCACCAAACTACAGCACAGGACTGAGAAGCAGGCCTGCCACAGCTCGGCAAAGTAAAATACCCCAACTCCCTGTCCATCAAAGGATAACTTCACGAGAAGCTTTGTCACAGGAAACAGGGAACAGAACTGTCCATAGATGACTAGCAAGAAAGACTGCCACTAAGAAACTGAATCAGAGACAGCACTTAGAATCTACAACTCTACCAATAGCATCATAATGATAAGAAACTGACGAGTACCAAAACATATACAACCGGAACTACCTCACACATGTCAAGAAGAACTTCACATAATGTCAAGGGAGCAGAAAGTAGGGTCAACTTTATGAAAAAAAAAAAAAAGCAAAACAAGCCTTCTTTTTAAAAAGTAGACCAGTTCACAGACCTAATGAATACCCCAGAGATAGGAAGGCAGAAGAAATATACTTACATGGAATTATATGAACTGGTAATGAAGAAGTTACAAATGGTAGCAGAAAGAGTTGAAACCATAAGTGAAAAGCAACAAGAAACAAACAAAGAAATTCATTACAAGACAAAGAAGGTATATAGCCTACAAAGTATTAGGAACAACAGAAAAGCATAGAAATACAATTTGGAATATCCAAACTAATATTACAGAATTTTCATCATATTGGAGGCATATAAAAGCAAATCAGAAGAGTTGGAATAGAGAATTAGTGAGAGAGAAGACAATAACTTTAGTGAGAAAGGACTAGTAGAAAAAAATAGCAGAGAGGTGGAATATGAAGAATACCTTCGAATCATGCAGGATGACATCAGACAGAACAACATACATATGATTAGAATTCCAGAATGGAGTCGGGAGAGAAGGGAAAAATAATGAGAAAATTGTACAAGAGGCATTAGAACAAAATTTACCAGATATCGTAAAGAAACAAGGAAATACATATTCAAGAAGCTCAGTGAATATGAAACAATTTAAACCTCAAAAGAAAGCCATTTAGACATATCAAGTTTGAGTGGAGACAGAGAGGAAGTCACATGGTTTGGTGGGTGGAGGGAGGAGGGAAACACGCCCAAAACCCAAACCAAACACACTGTACATGAATGAAACACAATGTAAACAAAATATTGCATGAAAACAAAACAAAAAGGCAATCCATAGTCAAATTCTCCAAAATCAAAGACAAGAACAGAATACATCTAAGGAGTTACTTACAAAGGAGAACCAATTAGTTTAAGCTTTGACTTTTTAGCAGAAACCATGAGAGAAAGAAGACAATGGGATGGCATATATAAGACTGAAAGGAAACATTGCCAGCCCAGGTTCTGTATCCAGCAAAGCTGTCCATGTAATATGAAGGGAAAATTAGATCACTTGTAGAAAAGCAGGAACTTAGGGTATTTGTGAAACAAGATCAACTCTACAAGAAATATTGAGGGAATACCTTCATTCAGAGATAGCACAATAGAGTGGAAGAAACAAAACAGCAGCAACAGCAGAAAAAGGAACACAACAAAATGACATTGATAAAACCTTGCTGTTGACCCTTTCGCAGGTTGTCAGAGGTACTTAACTGCACAGGGAGCAGATAAACCATCCTTCTCCTATGGAGCAGCTGATGGACTCAAACTGCTTGCCTTCAGGATTGCAATGCAGCTTGTTGACACTAGGCACCAGAGCTTTCTTAATAAAACCTACCTTATCAATAATCACACTTAATGTGAATGGCTCAAACACACTGATTTAAGAGAAAAAGAAGAATGGATAAAAAAACCCAAACCAAACCAGAACAAAGCCCATCAATATGTTGACTACAAGTGAGACATTTAAGAAACAAAGAGAAAGACTAAAAAATTAAAGGATGGGGGAAAAAAATATTAAGCAAATGGCGTCATAAGAAAGTTGCAGTGGCAATATTAATCTCTAATAAAATAGACTTCGGAGTGAAAACTACCATAAGAGAGAAGGGCGCTATATAATGATTAAAGGAATAAAATATCAAGAGAACATAACCTTAGTTAATATCTACAAACCTAAAGATGCTGTTGTTATGTGCCCTTGAATTGCCTGTGACTTCTAATGACCCAATGCACAATAGCTCTGAAGCTGTTATATCCTGAACCAATCTCACTGCCTCTGACAAATCTATCCTTATTACCCTCATTATTATATCAATCCATCTTCTCTAGGATCTTCCTCTCTTGTGCTGTCCCTCTACCCTTCTAAGCATGATGTCCTTCTCCAAGGACTGATCCCTCTTGGAAATGTGCCTGAAGTATGTGAGACAGAATTTTGAAATCCTTGCCTCCAAGGAGCAACCTGACTTTACCCTCTCCAGGACAGACCTATTTGTTCTCTTGGTAGTCCATGTTCAATATTATTCTCCAGCACCACAACTTAAAAGCACAGGTTTTTTTTAAATTGATTGTTGCATATTTTCTCCTCTCATGCCCCCAGCTCACCCCACAATGAGCTCCTTGTCTCAGGTTGTTATCATACATATAATGCATAATCATATACTCCTTTCAGTAGGGAGCTCTGGTGATCCAGTTTTAAGAATCAGGTCTGCAATCCTGAAGGCACAAGGTTTTAATTCACCAGCTGCTCCTCAGGAGACAGGTGGGCAGTCCCCTCCCATGTGACTGTCTCTGAAAAGCCACTCTTCCATATCTGTCCTATTTTATAACAGTGATGTTATGCAGTATTTGTCCTTTTGTGGCTGAGATATTTCACTTAGCAGGCATTGATTCTTCTTCTGTCATCCTTAGTCATCGTCCAGCTCCCTGATACAAGCAGTTGA
Organism: Elephantulus edwardii; assembly: GCF_000299155.1. Taxonomy (NCBI): domain Eukaryota; kingdom Metazoa; phylum Chordata; class Mammalia; order Macroscelidea; family Macroscelididae; genus Elephantulus; species Elephantulus edwardii. The sequence goes on along the minus strand of NW_006399778.1, from coordinate 21,034,643 downwards.
GAAGACAATAGTCTGAATCAGGTGCACCTTAGTCTCTAGACTGACATTGTTGCTCCTTAGCACTCTGGAGAGGTCTTCGACATCAGACTTTGCAAAAGAAACTTGTCTTTTGATTTCCTGACTACTACTGTCATGAGTGTTGATTATGGATCTGAGCAAGATAAAATTGGTAACAACCCTTAATTTCTTTTCCACCTGTCATGATACTGCCAATTGGCCTTGGTTTTTATGTTGAGATGCAATCCATACTGAAAACTGCAGTACTTGACCTTCTACAGCAAACACTTCAAGCCTTCCTAAATTTCGCCATTTGCATAATACAAGTTGTTGATGATTCTGTCTCCAATCCTAAGGCCACTTTCTTCTTCATAGAATCTAGCCCCCCCACACACACCCTGAGTGATCTCTTCTGCCTATATATAGATAGAAAAAATATAGAGAAAGGACGTATCTCTGATGCACCCCTTTCTTGGTTTTGAACCATGCAGTGTTCCCTTGCTCTATTTGTACAATACTTTCCTAGTCAAACTATAGCTTCTCCATGAATGAGCACAATCAAGTGTTCTGAGATTCCCATTCTCAAAGTTAGCCACAGTTTGTTCAGATCCACACAGTCAAATGTCTTTGTGTCATTAATAAAACAGAAAGATACCTTCTTCTGGTTCTCTATACTTTCAGCCAAGATCCATCTAACATTGGCGGTGATATCCTGAATGCCATGACCTCTTCTAAATTAAGCTTGTATTTCTGGAAATTTTTTGTCTATGTACAATTCTAGTCATTTTGGGATAATCTTTACAAGAAGATATTAGTGATACTCAAAAATTCCACATTCTGTTGAATCACCTTCTTGGGGGAATAATAAATATATATGGAACTATTCCTTTCAGTTGGCTAGATAGCTACCCTCCAGATTTCTTGGCACAACCTGGTGGGCACATCTAGTGCTGCATTTGTTTATTGAAATATGTCAATTAGTATGCCATAAATTGCTAGAGCCTATTTTTTTTCAATTTCTTCAGATTAGCTTGAACATCTTTGTTTATTTATTTATAACCGTAGCTTCTTGATAATATACTATTTCATGAAATTGTTGTGTGTTGGCCAATTCTTTTAGGTACAGTGATTTTGTGTGTTCCTACCATCTTCTTAAACCTTTCTATAATGAAACTTTTGTTCAATTAAATGTATCTTATGCTTGGGGAAAAAACAAACCCTGCTAAACAAACCTCTGGGATACAGTTAAGGCAGTCCTCAGGGGCCAGTTCACAGCAATAAGAAAATACACACACAAAAGAGAAGAGAGGAACAAAACAAACTACTTAACATCAACAGCAATTAAATAAAGAACAAAAATCTGGTTCTGCAGACTGTAGAAGAAAAGAAATTATAAGGATATATCAATCTGACAGAAAACTGGAAAAAAAACCCCAATTGAAACCATCAATAAAATCAGAAGCTGATTCCTTAAGAAACTTAATAAAATAAACAAACTCTTGGCAATCTTAATAAAATAGAACACACATATAATTCCATAAGAAGTGACATCACAACAGAACCAACTGAAATTACCTTGATAATTTTGGGATATTATGAAAAGCAATATTTTAATAAATGTGAAAACCTAGAGGAAATGAACAAATTCATAGAATCCACGTGCTACCCAAACTGAAACAGAAGTGGTGCACTTGAAAATATTCATCATAAAAGAATAAATTGAGCAGGTCATAAAAAGACTCCCCCACTACCCTCCTAAAAAAAGGCCTGATCCAGATAGGCAGCATCATGATGGATGGAAAGGAAATTGAAACTGTCAATAGCTTCATCTTGCTTAGATCCACAATTAACACCACTGGGACCAGTAGTCAAGAAATAA
>NW_006399778.1:21029056-21030067 GCF_000299155.1 Elephantulus edwardii | reverse complement strand
GGGTAATTGGGATGGGAGTGTCGGAGACAATGTGATTGGCACAGGACAGAGCGGAGTTTAGGGCTCTTGTACATTGGGTCGCTATGAGTCGCAGGCGACTCGACGGCACATAACAACAACAACAGCAACAACAACAACCACAAGGTGAGATGGCAGACTCTTTAACAAATGGTGCTGGCAGAACTGGACATCAAACTGCAGAAAGAGGAAACAAGAGCCACATCTCACACCGTGGAAAAAAACCCCCAAAACCCCCAACATCCAAACCAACAACTTAATATGGATCAGAGACCTAGGAGTGAAACCCCAAACCATAAAGATAATAGGAGACCAAATGGGGACAAATTTAGAATCCCTAGCCTAAAGCATATAAATAAGCTTGAAAAAAATGGTTAAAAATGCACAGTCAGAAGAGTATAAAATTGGCAAATAAGACCTTTTAAAAATCACATCCTAGTATGCATCAAAAACTTTCTCCAATAGAGTGAGAAGAAAATCTACAGACTGGGAAAAAAAATTTGGCAACAACATTTCAGACAAGGGTCTCATGAATAAAGTTTGCAGAAGACCACAGGTCCTCTACAAGAAAAAGACTAATGAGCTAATCATGAAATGGGCAAAAGACATGAAAATCTCTTCACAAAGGAGGACACTTGGATGACTAACATGTGCATGAAGAAATGTTCAAAAGTACTAACAATCAGAGAGACAGGAATCAAAACAACAATGAGATGCAATCTCATCATAGTAGCAATTGTTATTGTTAGGTGGCATTGTAGTTGTTGTGTACTATTGAGCCTGAACCAAGTCCTAGCTCAACCTCCACTGGGTTTTCAGAGCCAGTAGAGTGGAATTACACCACAGCTTCTATTACTAGGTCACCAGAATTTGCTTCTGGTGCTGCTGAGTCAAGTACAATTCGCAGCAATCCCATGAACAAATAGCTCTGAACCCTGTCCTGTGTCGTCTCCTGATTTCCTGGCTGTTGTTACCAAGAGTGTTGACTGTGGA
>NW_006399778.1:21023536-21028956 GCF_000299155.1 Elephantulus edwardii | reverse complement strand
GGGAGGGTGGAGGGACAGCGCAGGAGAGGAAGGCCCTCTATGAGGTGGATTGATTCAGTGACTGGGGTAATTGGGATGGGAGTGTCGGAGACAATGTGATTGGCACAGGACAGAGCGGAGTTTAGGGCTCTTGTACATTGGGTCGCTATGAGTCGCAGGTGGCTCGACGGCACATAACAACAACAACAGCAACAACAACAACCACAAGATGAGATGGCAGACTCTTCAACAAATGGTGCTGCCAATTGGCCCAATGGTGAGAATCTTTGTTTTCTTGATGTTGAGCTCCAATCCATTTTGAAGGCTGCAGTCCTTGACCTTCTGCAGCAAGCACTTCAAGTCCTCCTCAGTTTCAGCAAGCAGGGTTGTGTCATCCACATAAGACAGGTTGTTGATAATTCTTCCATCAATCCTGATGCCACATTCCTCCTAGTACAGCCCAGCATCTTGGATGATCTGTTCTGCATACCGATTGAAAAGGTATGTGTTATATATATATGTAGTTGTTAAGTGCCGTCGAGTTATAGATAACTCATAGCGACCCTATGAATGAAAGACCCGAACACTCGTATAACTTTCATCATTTTTCCACATTCATAGAGTTTCTGAAGGCAAACTATTTCAGAAGTGGATGCCACTCTTGCTTCTAAGCTTGTTTTAATTGGGGAGCTCCACCAAACACTGTCCACCATGTGTAACCATTATCACATTTGATACATCAGTGTCACAGTTTAGTATCACAGCAACCACAAGTTACCTCTGTACAGCAAATGGACAGATGAGTACTGTAACACTTAGGAGACTGTTTGACCAAAACCAATTAAAACCAGACCTGAGGGTCGTAGATTAAAATCACCCACTTTTGACTTGGTAGCATAACTTTCTATCCACCAGGCCCACAAAGCTCTCTCTATATTGGTGTTGTTGTTGTTAAGTGCCATCAAGAGTATGTGTGTGTGTGTGTGTGCATGTGTGTGTGTGTTTCCACACACACAGAATTACTACTATAAAGTTATATATGTATGCATGCAAAGTTATAAATGTATGTGTATACATATATACTTTATATACATACATATATAGCTTTATATGCATACATATAACTTTATAGTAATTCTGGGGAGTTGTTTTTCTTTTGTTGTTGCAACTATTGCTGTTTTTCAAATTCGTATAATGGAACTCAACTTGAATATGGATCCTACATTTCCATTGATGTTAAACTCAGTAACATCTGATTTAAAACTTGGTATCATCTGGATAAATACCAGATAAATTCAGATTACTTTCCCGAATCTATCTCATTGTATTCTCAGGAGGTTTCTGTACTCTATGTCCTGAGGGATGTATATTTTATTCATTAATATCCATCTTACCAGTTCTTCCAAATTCAGTGGAGGTGTCTTCAGTCCCAGTGATGATGAAGGAGATTGGAAGTAAGAGAGTGTTTACAGTAGGTCAGGAGAACGACCTCAGACCAAGAATGTCTGTGACCATTGTTTCTGCTAATCCTAGCTACCCATTTTGGCATGTGCAACTGAGAGACTATCTTCATCCGGGGAAATATGTCAGATATTAAATAAATTCAGTGTTCAGAAATGGAATATGAGTGCTTCTGATACTTTCTGTTAGAGGGATGAGAATTTGATAAATAGAAATAAGGTCCCATACCTTCTTCCTTACCATCTCTATTTTAACTAAGCTCGTCCTCAATCCTAGAAAAGGATTTGAGGCTTTTGCTGTGTACTCAAAAACCATTTTAATATCTTACTATGTATCTTCTCATTCATATTCTATGATCTGAAGTTGGAACTCTATTCCCCATTCTCCAAGCCTGATCTCCTGTCATTCAAACTCAGCTTTTCTTTCTTTGCTTGCCTATCTATCTACCTTCTTGTTTTTTCCCTCTGCTGCGTTGTGTTTTGTGCTGCTAACATATAGTTTGTCAGAGTCCATCATTGGTTCTGTGGGAGAAAGATGAGTAATCTCCTCTCAAAAAGATTTAAAGTCTCAGAAACCCAGTGAAGGGTCCCTATGACTCAGTCTCAACTCCAGTGTGTTCTTTGTGGGGGTTATATTGTTTGGTTTGGTTTTTTTCTTTGTATCATCCTATATTTTATTTGCTTTTGTCTCACCCAGCTCTTTCCTTTACCAACATGCAAGATCTTTTCCTTCCCTGCCAGCCATAAAGACCGCTTTCAGTTATCAGTAGCTTTAGATTCTTGGATGTGAAAGGGGGAAGCACAGCCATTTTGGTTTAGCTTTCAGGTCATGGTCTTTCTGATTACTTGCTATGCATCTAAGAGCTGTACAGTGAATAAGGATGACAGAAAACAATTGATGCTTTTGCACTGTGGTGTTGGAGAAAAGCACTGAACATCCCATGGATGGCCAAGAGAATGAACAGATATATCTCAGAGAGGGTGCAGCTTGAGTGCTCTTTGGAGGTAGAAATGATGAGGCTTCACCTCACATAGTTTGGGCATGTTGCTGGGAGGTGGTATTCCTTGGAGAAGAGCATGATACTGGGAAGGGTGGCGGGTCGGCAAAGGCAAGAAAGACAATTAGGTGGATTGACACAGTGACTGCTGCAGTGAGCTCTTGTGTGTCAGGAACTGGGAGGATGGCTCAGGATAGAACAGGGTTCAGATCTTTTGTTGATAGGGTCACTATGAAACATACTTGACTCGATGGCACCTGAGAACAACAAAAACAACAAGCTTTACAATGTACATCTTTAACTTACAGTTTATTTTAAATTATTACACAAGTTTATTAATAATAATAATAATAGTGTCATTGTTGTTGTGTACCATAGAATCAGAACAGGCCCATAGCCAATCCTCTAGCAAGTTGCAGAGGCAGTTAACCACATGGGAGGAGATTGTCCATCTTTCTCTCACTGAGTATCTGGTGGATTTGAACTGCGGGCCTTCAAGATTGCAGCATAGCTTCTTAATATTAGGTCACCAGAGCTTCCCTAAAGTAAAAATTTTTTTCTTGTGTGTACCGTCAAATCAGATCTAAGTGGCACAGGAGCAGATTGCCCCTCCTTCTCTAATGGAGCATTTGGTGAATTAGAACTGTACACCTTTGGGATTTCAGGGAGCTTCTTGCTACTAGGCCACCAGAGCTCCCTGTAAATTTATTTTTACCTCTGCCATCCTCTGTGTTATCATAATATTTCTAAAAATATTCTAAATCCCAGAATACATTCTCATTTTGTTATAAACTATTATTTTAAAATAATCTTTTATTTCTGTCTGTGGGACCTTCTAAAGATTAAATCCCTGTGCACATCAAAACCGTTTTCCAATACGGTAAAAAGAAAACCTGACTGGGAACAAACGTTTGGAAAAAGCATCTTGAATAAGTGTCTCATATCAAAAGTATGCAGAATACTCCTGAGCCTTCAGAAGAAAAAGACAGATAATCACAAAATGAGCAAAAGACATGGAAAGACTTTTGACAGAGGAAAATATTCGGATGGCCAACAGATACATGAAGAAATACTCAAAATCACTGTCGATAAAAGAGATGCAAATAAAAATCACAATGAGATTCCATCTGACCCCAGTATCAGTGGCAAAGTTTAGCAGGGCAGCAAGCAATAAATATTGTATGTACAGTATGTGGAGATGTTGGAACTCTCATACAGTGTTGGTAGTATTGTAAAATGGTGTAACTACTCTGGAAGATAGTTTGGAATTTTCTCAAAAATTTGAATATAGAAACTCCATATGACCCAGCTATTCCATATGTTGTTGTTGTTATGTGCAATTGAGCACCTTGCGACTCATAACGACCCTATGTACAACAGCCCTAAACCCTGCTCTGTCCTGTGCCAATCACACATCACACTCCCATCCCAATTACCCCAGTCACTGAATCAATCCACCTCATAGGCCTTCCTCTCCTGTGCTGTCCCTCCACCCTACCAAGCATGATGTCCCTCTCCAAGGACTGGTCCTTCCTTACAACATGTCCAGAGTATATTAGACGGAGCTTCAGAATCCTTGCCTCCAAGGAGCCGCCCAGGTTTAACCCTTTCCAGGATGAATCTGTTTGTTTTCCTATCAATCCACGGTACCCTCAATACTCTTCTCCAGCACTACAGATCTAAAGCATCAATCCTATTTCTCTCCTCCCTAGTCATTGTCCAACTCTCTGATGCATAACAAGTGATCACAAAGATGATGGCCTGTATCAGACGCACCTTAGTCTCCAGAGAGACACCATTGCTCTTCAGTACTTTGGAGAGGTCCCTAACAGCAGACTTTCCCATCACAATACTTCTTTTAATTTCTTGGCTACTGGTGCCAAGAGTGTTGACTGTGGAGCCAAGCAAACTAAAGCTGTGTACAATCTCAATCTCTTTACTATCCATCCTGATGCTGCCAATTGGTCCAGTCGTGAGAATCTTTGCCTTCTTGACATTGAGCCTCAATCCATATTGGAGGCTGCAGTCCTTGACCCTCTGCAGCAAGCACTTCAGGTCCTCCTCAGTTTCAGCAAGCAGGGTTGTGTCATCCATATGTGTTGATGAAATTAGAACTAAGACACAAATGGAGGTTTGTATACCAGTATTCATAGCAGTGCTATTCACCATCACAAGAACATGGAAACAGCTCAAATGTCCAACTACAACCAAATGGAATGAGAAATTATGATACATGCAAGCAATGGGGCAACAATTTAAAAAATTCCACATAACTTGAGAGAGACTGAGAGATTATGCTGAGTGAACTAACTCAGTCTCTTAAGAACAAATGCTGCATAAGACCATTGTGAAAATAGAAGAATAACTAGTAAAACATGTATGGGGATCCAAGGAAAAAAGGGTTGGGAGCAGACGGGTAAGGATGAGTAGGGGTGAAATCACAGAGTTGTACTATTTGGAGGGTGGAGGGAGGGAGTAAAGGGTATAGGAAAGATCCAGTGGGGACCTGAAAAGATAGAGTGAGGATGGGCATATTCCAATGGTGATTAATTTTATAAAACATAATGAATAATAATGAGTGTATGAAACACAGTGTAAATGAAGAGTAGGGTGAAACACAATGTATACAAACTTTGTAAGCAAACCAATGTTGTTGTTGTTGTTGTTAAGTGCCGTTGAGGCATAGACAACTCATAGTGACCCTAAGAACAAAAGACCTAAACACTTGTGTAACTTCCATTGTTTCTCCAAGTTCGTAGGGTTTCCAGAAGCCAGCTATTTTAGAAGTGGGTGCTATTCCTACTTCCAAGCTTGTTTTAATTGGGGAGCTCCACCAAACACTGTCCACCATGGGTAACCATTATCCCATTTGACACATCAGTGTCACAGTGTTCAGTATCACAGAAACCACGAGTTACCTCTGTACATCAAATGGACAGACCAGTCCTATACCAGTTAGAAGAATGTTTGACCAAAAACAATT
>NW_006399778.1:21018726-21022460 GCF_000299155.1 Elephantulus edwardii | reverse complement strand
ATTTTTTGCATATAAGTTTCCAGTCTTTTCCTTCTGCCTAACGAATGTCTTTTAATATTACTGTAGTATAAGTGTGCTGGTGACAAGAACTCTTGGTTCTACTTCTCTAAGCAAAATTTTATTTTGTGTTTCTTTTTGAAAAAAAATTGGTGGTTACATAATAACATGTTTACATGCTTTTTAACATTTACTATTTTCAAAATGTCACTTTATCTTCTAAAATATGCATAGATTCTGATTACTATGATAATCTTTGTTTTTCTAATTCTTCCATACCATTTTTTCACATTTGGGTTGGGTTTTTTGGTTTGTTTATTTGGTTGGTTGGTTGTTTTTTTTTAAACTGGTTTATTTACAAAGTTCATATGCATTGTTTTTCACACTAGATTGTTCTATTTCCTTCACCCCCACCTCCCTCTACCCATCAAATTGTGCGACCCTATGATTATCACCACCCCCCATCCTCAACCCTCTACTCCCACTGTCCCCTCCCGCTTGGATCCTCATACTCTTTCTACATTAATGGTCTTACACAATATTTGTCCTTGTGAGACTGAGTTAGTTCACTTAGAATAATGTAGCTAGGTCATTATTTACAGAATCATTGCTCCTATGTGCTGCATAGTATTCCATCATGTGAATGTACCATAATTTTACAATGATTTCATTGTGGTTGGACATTTGGATTGTTCACATTTGTTTTTAAGAGGATGTTTTGTTTTGGGCTTTTTTTTTTTTTTAACCTTACAGTGTGTGCTTGTTAGTTAACAATTTGATTATAACATGTATTGATGCATTTTCCTCACATTTTATCATGCTTAGAGTTTTTTTTCGTTTATTGGATTGATGAGTTTGTCATTTTAACAAGTTTGGGGAAAAAAATTCTTCACTACTTTTTCAAATGTTTTCAATTGAATCCATTCCACTCTTCCTCCTTCCTGACTCTAATTGTATGTGTGTTAGACAGAAGCTTGATGTATTTCACTTGTCCTTCAGACTCTGTTCATTCTAAATAGTTTTATTGATGTCTTCAAGTTTATTGACCATTTTGTCTACACTTAATTTGTTGTTAATTGCATCCAATGAAAATTTTATTTCAGAAATTCTACTTTTTTAATTTCTAGGGTTGCTATTTGTTTCTAATGTAATGATCTTGTTTTTCTCATCATTATATTAATGTTTTATTTTCAACATTGAGCAGTTCAAGTCCATTTTAATAGCCATACTTGTTATTACCATCATTTTTATTATTTCTAGGTCTGTATACTGACTTTCCTTCAAGTTCTCCTGTTTATATGTCTGGTAGTTTTTAATTAAATACTGAACATTTTTAATTATAAGATACTGAAATTTTATATACTTCCCTTCCCCCGACCTCTACTCTTTTTTTCATTGTTTTATTTATTTATTTATTTTACTTCTGTATACTTTCACAAAAAAGAATTTTTTTCTATTTAATTGACTATGCAAATACATTTGAATATGTAGATTATAACCAGTTATAGCTAACATTGAGAAGAATGGGGATCCCAAACACTTAATTATGCTCATATGAAACCTATACCTAGATCAAGAAGCTGTTGTATGAACCTTGGAAAGAAAAACTACGTGGTTTAAAATCAAGAAATGTGTATGTCAGGGTTTTATCCTTTCTCCATATCCAATTCTTATGCTTAGCAAATCATTTGAGACCCTGACCTCTATCAAGGAGAACTGAAGAGATTGAAGAGAGACTCATCAACAATCTATTCTAAGCAGATGACATAACCTTGGTTGCTGAAAGGACTTGAGACACTTATTGCAGGGGATCAAAGACTTCAATATGGATTGCATCTCAACATCTAGAAGACAAAAATCCTCACCACTAAACTGAGAGACAACATCATGCTAGATGAGCAATGACTGAAATTGTCTACTGTTTCCTCTTACTTGGATCCACAAGCAACACACTTTTGTACTAGCAGTTACAAGTTCTGGAAAATTATTACATTGGACAAGATCACTGTTAGAGACTACTCTAAATTACTGAGGAGCAATGATGTCAGTTTGAAGACTAAGGTGTGCATGATTCAGGCCATCCTCTTTTGAATTACTTGCTATACATCTGAGAATTGAACAATGAATAAGGATGACAAAACAAAAATTGATGCCTTTAAGTTGTGGTGTCAGAAAAGAGCACTGAGTATCCTATGGATGTGGGAAAATAAATAGATATGTCTTGGAAACCGTGCAGCCTAATTGTTCGTTGGAAGCAAGGATGACAAAATTTCACCTTACATATTTTGATCAGGTTGCTAGGAGAAGTTGTTCCTTGGAAAGGGATATATCATACATGGAAAGATAGTGCATCAATAAAAGAGAGGAAGACTTTTAACAAGATTAATTGACGCAGTATTTGCAGCAATGGGCTCAAGTATGTCAGAGATGATGAGGATGGCACAGGATAAGACAGGGTTCAGATCTGTTGTTCATTGGGTCGCTATGAGTTGTACTTGACTCAAAAGCACCCAACAACAACACAAAAAGTACTCATTTGTTTTTCTAGCATATGTTGTTTTGACTTATAGATCAGTTTTGTGCTTTTGAGACTTGCTCTCACACTCCTTTAGAGTGGATTTAGGGTAGTTCTTAGGGTCCCTTGTGTCATAGCACATCACATGTTGGGTGGCTAACTGTAAGATTGGTAGCTCAAATTTAGCAACTGCTTCTTAGGAGAAAGTGCAATCGGGTTTCTTCTATTTACAACCCCAGAAATCTAATAGAGGGTTACTGTGAGTTGGAATTGATTTCATAGGGTTAGAGTTTAAAGATATCCTTTAACCTAGGCATAATTTAATCCCATACCTAAAATCTGGCTATTATAAAATTTCAACTGAATATGTTCTGTCTTCAAACCATATTGCTCTACTTTGGTCACTGGGAAAGCAAACAAAATGAGACTTGGTGGTAAATTTCTTAAAGTAATCACCTGTTAGCTGAAAGGTCAGTGGTTAGAATCTACCTTCTATTCCACAGAAGAAAAAAATGAGATGGTCTGCTTCTATAAAGCATTACAGCCCTGAAAGCCCCCTGGAGCAGTTTTACCCCATCCTGTTGTTGTTGTGTGTCATCGAGTTGCCTACAACTCATAGTGACCCGTTGTACAACAGCCCTTAACCCTGCTCTATCCCTTGCCAATCTTATTGTCTCTGACACACCTATCTTCATTACCCTAGTGACTAAATCAATCTATCTCATTGAAGGTCTTCCTCTCCTGCACTGTCCCTCCAACCCCCAAGCATGACATCCCTCTCCAAGGACTGATCCTGCCTTGCAACATGTCCAAATATGTTAGATGAAGCTTCACAATCCTTGCCTCCAAGTAGCAGCCTGGCTTCACCATTTCCAGGTCAAACTTGTTTGTTCTCCTAGCAGTCCATGGTATATTCAGTACTCTTCTCTAGCACCAAAGCTCAAAGGCACTAATTTGCCTTCTGTCACCCCTAGTGATGTATCCCATCTCCATATATTTTTCAATCTATATGCAAAACATATTATTCAGGTGGCTGGGCTTTATGAGGAGAAGTGTGGCATCAGGACTGGAGGTAGACTCAGCAACAATCTGCGTTATGTAGATGACACATGAGGAGGACCTGAAGCACTTCCTGTAGAATGTCAAGGACTGCCGCCTTCAATATGGATTGAGGGTCAACATCAAGAAAACAAAGATTCTCACCACTGGGCCAATTGTCAGC
>NW_006399778.1:21006578-21018626 GCF_000299155.1 Elephantulus edwardii | reverse complement strand
TCCTAGCAGTCCATGGTATATTCAGCACTCTTCTCTAGCACCAAAGCTCAAAGGCACTAATTCGCCTTCTGTCACCCCTAGTGATGTATCCCATCTCCATATATTTTTCAATCTATATGCAAAACATATTATTCAGGTGGTTGGGCTTTATGAGGAGAAGTGTGGCATCAGGACTGGAGGTAGACTCAGCAACAATCTGCGTTATGTAGGTGACACATGAGGAGGACCTGAAGCACTTCCTGTAGAATGTCAAGGACTGCCGCCTTCAATATGGATTGAGGCTCAACATCAAGAAAACAAAGATTCTCACCACTGGGCCAATTGTCAGCATCATGATAGATGATGAAGATATTGAGATTGTTAATAGCTTCATCATTTTGCTTGGCTCTACAATCAATACTCTTGGTATCAGCAGCCAGGAAATTAAAAGACTAATTGCATTGGGTAAATTTGCTGCCAGAGACCACTCCAAAGTACTGAAGAGCAGTGATGTCAGTCTGGAGACTAAGGTGCACCTAATCAAGGCCATGGTCTTGGTAATTACCCCATCCTGCAGGATCAATACCTGGCAGAACTGACTAAATAGTAGTAGTTTTGGGGTTTGATCTTATATGAGCTCTTAGAATATGTTTGGCTTACAGTTCCCCACCAACTGTTCTCTCCTGGAAGTTTTTGTTGTGTGATCATGTAAGATTTCTTCTTACCCACCCACAGATTTGACATTCAGCCAACAGCTCAAAGTGATTCCTCTTGAGAGTGCTAGAAATCTCAGTGTAACTGTTTCCCTTTCACTACAATGCCTTTCAAATTCTAGTTAGTTTATTGCCTCTACATAACTGTCTCATGAACTAAGTGAGATTTCTGAGCTCTGTTTGGGTTCCTTCTATTTGTACCAAAATCTGGGATATTCCCTTCTTACAGAATATGCCTGAGCATAGGACTCAACAATTTCCCCCCTTATTTCACAAAAATCATAGCCTTTTTCTCTTTGTTGTTGAATGTCTGAAAAGAGTTGTTTCTAAGATAGTGCCTCATTTTTTAGTTATTTCTGGATGTTCTAGTCCTTTTTTAGTATTTGTGCCCAGAAGCAGAAGTTCTCAGGGTCAAGTCTATTTTAGAACACTTTTGTGTGAAGGTTACTCACTCCCTCAGAATTGTGGGTTCTGCAGTGACTTTATTGAAAATGCCTAGAACTGGCTTCTTTTTGGATTGAAAGGATGAAGTTACCTGAAAAATCTAGCTATTTTGTAAGGAAATCTTAATTCAAGTGAATGAAAAACAATGACTACAACAGTATTTATTAAAAACTTTTAATAATACCATTCACTTTTCTAGTTGTTGGGAATATAACAGTAAGCAAAGACACAAACATCTTCTGCTGTAATTGGGTGCACTGTAGTAGAGAAAGAATCGACAAGCATAATAAGTAAGTAAAATTCAAAAATCTCTAATATGTTAGATGATAAGTGTTATGGGAGTTATAGAGAAATGATAATCCTCTCAGTCCACATGTGGCACAGATTGGAAAACATGGCCACTATCCTTTAATAACACCTAATGGCAGAGGCCAGCTGCTCAGAGGTAAAATAGCCAACTCTATTACCATAAATGTAAATGTAGGGTGGACCTCACTTACATAATTCACAATTCTTTACCTCAAAGCCATATTCATCTGTCTGTTTGTTAGTTTGGTTTTCTAGTAGGGCTAGACCCTCCATGAGGGCAGGCATCATGCCTGGTCTTGCTTGTAAGTCTCTTCCCAAGCAGTCATTATTGTTATTGTTTTTATTAGGTGGCATTGAGTTTAAAAGGACTCATAGTGACCGTAGCTAGGAATGTTGTTCTTTGTTAAGTTTCATCGAGTTACAGGCGACTCATAGCGACCCTATGAAGGAGAGTCCTCGACGCTTGGGTGCCTTTCATCCTCTCTACAGGTTCATAGGGTTTCCGGAGGCAAGTTGTTATGGAAGTGGATGCCACTCCTCCTTCCAAGGTAGGTATAAGAGAACAAAATACTACTCAGTCCTGCATTATCCTTACAATAAATAGCAAGGGTGTTTAAGCCCATTGTTGAAGCTTCTGTCAGTCACCTGTGACTCATAGTGACCTTATGTACACCCGACTCTATCTTGTGCCAATCTCACTGTCTCCCACACACCTACCCCAATTATCCCAGTCACTAAATCAATCCACCTCATCAAAGGTTTCCCTCTCCTGCGCTGTCCCACCACCTTCCCAAGCATGACGTCCTCCAGGGACTGGTCGACTGGCCTCTCCTTGCAACATGTCCAAAGTATGTCAGATGAAGTTTCAGAATCCTTGACTCAAAGGAGCAGCCTGGTTTAACCCTCTCCAGGATGAACCTGTTCGACAGAAGGTAGTATATATAGAATGTGTGTGTGTGTGTGTGTGTGTGTGTGTGTGTGTTACCTGTTAAACACATGATTTGAAGAGATTCATGGATACATTAGGTTCTTGATGCTTTCCTGGTTTATACCTTCTATATGCCTTTCTGTCGTCCATAAGGTGGTTTTGTATTTTGTTTTTAAATTTTATTACTGGTTTGCATACAAAGCTCATAAATCTCATATACATTGTTTTTCAGAGGTCCTTAAGGCTTTTGAAGGCCTGTTGCTTCAGAAGTAAATGGCCATGCCTGCTTCTTAGTCTTTTGTCTCTGCTGATCAATTTCTCTTTAAAAGTTACCCATTGTGATTATATTTTCTTTTCTTTATCTCTTTGCAGCTGTGCAGTCATTGCACACATTAAATGACCAGATCTCTCATTTTATTGTCACCAAGTCAAAGGCACTGGAGGAGGATAAAGACCCCTTTCTACCCACAGAGAAGGAGACTCTGAAGAGTTCCATGATGCTGATGCGGCACCTCTTAATGGATGCTCAGGTACAAATATTAGAGAAATTCTGTACAAAGTAGGTGATCTCTCTCTCTCTCTCTCTCTCTCGCTCTCTCTCTCTCTCTCTTTATAAATAGATAATTTGAAGTACAAACTTTCCAAAAATATTTTCATTCCAAATGTGTTTGAAAGCTGCCTTTGTAATGTACAACCATGCAACAGAGATTCTGATGTCTTGAGTATTGAATTTCTGATTACATATTATTGGAGATTTAGTATTAAAATTGTTCATTTTAAAGTCAAGTGGGGCTTTAAGATAATGTATGTGTTGTTACTGAGAATCTAACAGATCTCTCACTAGCCTTTAAAAAGTGAAAACCCATTTACATACTCGCTTGGCAGGCATCAAAGCTGGCAGGGGCATTAGAGTGCAGCAAATACTTATCCCAACAGCATCACTGAAGAACTAATGAATATTTTGGAACATTTGATGCACCACCAAGTAAGCAAATCAGTACTGTTTGGTTTGGTTTGGTTTTTTTCAATGCCAGCCATGGATTTATTACAGAATGTATTTAGCTCAGTGCATGCTATTGTTGAGACAATATTCTTCAAAGTCTCTCCTCATACACTATTTTATTGAAACATTTAAAAAAGTATCTGTCTACTCCTTCTGGCTTTGTTGATGGGCCTCTCCAGATATGCTGCCTGGCAAACACCAGGTGTTTAAAGAATTGAGGATGTTTCTATGAGAGTGAAGTGAGGCTAAATGAGATTTTATTGTCATTCGCACCTCTTCAGTATCAAGAAATACATGTTAGAGATTGTTCTTTGAGTTTGGTGATTTTGTGTGGGTTTGCCCTGGAGCTTTCTTCTTGAGCTTGTTTTCTGATCTGCAGTAGTGAGGGTCAGAACGGTTTGTGCTCTCCTGTGATGTGCTTGTATCAGAGATTTTGAACTTCAGTCTCTTTGCTTGTGTTTCTACCAAAGTGATGGATTATTTTTTTTCCTTTTAAAAATCAATTCTGAAGCCTGGATCTTGTACCAATAAGACGTTAACTGGCTAAGATGTGTGTATTTCTCAACTGACAATATTTGCAGCTGTCTCAGGGGAGTTTGGAGTTCCTGTGATGAGATGCCCCAAATTATCAAAGCCCTTCATGTCTATTCACTGTTCTCTCTTTTTTTCTTGATTATAAACAGCAATTCAGCTTCATTTCTCTTCCTGTGTCTGCCTGGTAGGGGAAGGAAAGATTCTGAATCTACAACAGCTAACTTAAATGCTCAAGGGCAAAAAAGGGGGAAATTTAGAACAAATTACCAAATGAAAGAGAGCAAATTGTTCTTGAAAGGATTCATATTCCTCTATGTCTGGATCCAATCTTATAACTATACACCACAGCTGAGAGAACTACCTAAATGAATCCCCAAAGACACTGTGTAAACTCCAGTTTGTAAAAGCTAAAGAAACAGAAAATCATTCCTCTCTTCTCTGTCCCTTATGTATGAACTTTTTGGTTCCTAAAATCCAATTTGAAACTAACACAGCTCAAGGAAATTTTCCCTCCCCCTACCGGTAAATGTTGTATTCACTTTGTGTAACACTGAAAGTATTATACAGTGATGGCGTTGACAATTATAATTCATCTTTCATTTATCAAAGCTCAAATATCCCATATAATGTGGTCATTGCATAGGAATATGTTACTATCTCATTTTTATCTGAACTCAAATCAGTCCTTGTTGAATTTCCTTCCTTAGACAGATAAAATGGAGCAGAATGAGGTGCTGATTTTCCTAAGGCATGCGCCCTAGAAAGGTGGGACCTGTATGCCCTACCTTGGGGCAGTAAGTGACGATGTATCTGGAAACAATAATGTTTCCTTTGTCTCCTAATGCTCCAAACAATTCCTCACCCTTACTTTTCAGGAGAATATAAGATAGAATGAGCTATAATGAAAAAGTCATCTAAAAACATTATAGGTATAACTTGGACATATTACAGCCTGGTTACAGACTACTGTGATAAAGAGAGTATCACAATAAAGTGAGATATATGAAGTTTTAATTTCCCTGTGCATTTGAAAGTCATATTTACACTACACTGTTATCTATGCCAGAAGCCCTGGTAGAGTAGTGCCCTGTGAGTTGGGTTGCTGACTGAAAGATGAGCAGTTCAAATTCACAGCTGCTCCACAAAGGGTGGGTAGTCTCCTCTCTTAAAGGTTCAGTCTCTAAACTCTGATGAAGGGCCACCATGAGTTGGAATCCACTCAGTGGCATTAGGATTCCAATTGCTAGTCTACTAAGTGTGCCATAGCATGATGGAAAGGTGTGAAATGTTGTGAGAATTACTAAAACATGACACGGAGACGTTCAGTGAACACTGAGTGTTGGGGGGTGGGGGGTGGGAATAGCACTGGTTGACTTGCTGGATACAGGGTTGCTGCAAACCTTTGATTTGTAAACATGTAGACTCTGAAAAGTGAAGTAAAATAAAGAGTGAGAAAACAAGGTATGACTGTCTCTGCATTTCTCTTCTAAGACCAGTGATTTTTTTGAAATATCATCTATGTTTCTAACCTCACATTCGTTGTTTAAGTCTATCAGAGTTGTGTTTCTCAGCACCTCCAAATCTCCTACTAGTTATCCCTGACATGTGCCCCCTCAGCTCAGGGCTGTCCAGCTTGTAAAACACTGAGGACATCTCGAATGCAGAGAAGGCTGGCCAAAAGTGAAATGTACTTTTGAGCTTTGAAGTAACACTAGAAAGATGTTCTTTTTAGTAAAAATCTTTACTGAGCATTTTTGAAGATGCAGTTATTTCTCCTTTACTTTTCTGGCACGGTGTCTGACCTCAGTTCCAAAGATGATGCATTATTTTTTTTACAATATCAAATTGTTGTTAGATGCCATCAAATCGACCATGACTCAGAGTGACTTTATGAACAACAGCTTTGAACTTTGCCCTGCCCTGTGCTATCCTCATGCTCTCTGCCTTGCTCAGTCCCACTGTGCCAATGAATCTTGTTGAGGGTCTTCCTCTCTTTTACTGGCCCTCCCCCTTTCCTAAGATAGTGTGTCTCAAGCATGCCCAAAATATGTGAGTTAACTTTTCACTGTCCTTGCCTGTAAGAAGCTCTCTGATTGTCCTTCCTACAAGACAGACTTATTTGTTCTTCTAGCAGTGCATGAGATAGTCAGCACTCCCCTCCAACACCACCACTGAAAGGCAATGATTCTTCTTTTGTCTTCCTTATTCATTGTTCAATTTTCAGCTGCATGGGAAGCAATTGAAAATACTTGGGCTTGGATGAGGCACCTTAGTCTTTAAATGACATCAGTATATTAAGCTGTTGTTGTTAGGTACTAAGTTGGAACTAACTCATAGCTGACCCTCCGGTGAGTTTTCACAGGAAGTCAATTACATGAGAGGAGATGGCCAATCTTCCTCCTGAAGAGCAACTGGTGATCTCAAACCATGTGCCTTTGGGTTGGCAGTGTTCCTCCTTACCAAATTCATTACCTTTGAGTCAATTCTGATTCATGGCAACTTAACATATTACAGAGTAGGAGGCTCTGTAGAGGTGGTTTTGTGTTGTTTTTTTTTTTTTTTGGCTGTAATCACTAGTACTGCCTTGTGTTGGCGTTCTACCACCCCCCTCTGGGTTAATAATCAAGAAAAAACAATTTATGTCACTCAGGGACCTTATGAGGTAAGGAGAGTGTCAATGTAACATATAGGAACATTCTTTCATTAGGTCTGTGTATAGCTATATTAATAGATGTCTTCCAGGTTTGCTTGTTGAAGAATGTAAATGCTTCAAAGCTAGTGACCACCACTCTTCACCTGGTGGGGATACTAGCCTGTTTAGCTCCACACCCAAAAAAACCTTAATGGCATTATATTGTGATGAAATACTCTGACATCCGCTTACAAGTTGAATGGAGTCAGGCAAAAAAATATTCCAAAGAACCTCGAGGCAGCTTCCAGAGTGATTGCTTAAAAGGCATAATCGATTCAAGTCACATCTGTCTTGGAAGCAATAAATCCTGCTTAGGAGAATGTCAGAGGCAGAAACATTGCGGGGCTTTGGAATTCCACCTCTGAGGATTATAAAACAGTGTGCACAGAGCAGACATAGTGCCCAAGTATAATAGGGGCCTCCAGCTATGATTGGCAGGTCTGACAATTTATCCTAGAATGTGGAATCCAGGAGATAAGATCTCACAGGGGCAGCCCAGGAGTTTCTAAATTATTTATTCATTCCTTAAATGTTTCTAACACAGAGGTATCTCCAAGCAGCAAAGCACCTCAATTTGCATTCCTTAGCTTTTTTTTTTTTTTTTTTTGCTTTTTTTTTTCAGCCCACAGGCCCCCAGATTCAATGAAGTGCACCATTCAGAGTGCACTGGAAACCTGATCTTGTGGCTTTTGTTCCTGAGAGCCCTGTCTAAACCCAAACTGCAGACTCAGCCTCCTAAGTGATTAGATTCATAACACCAAAGAGGCAATTCTTTCTGGTAGAGATTAATTCTTTTACTGGCACCGTGTGACTCGGCATGCTAAGAGGGGTTGATTACAGCAAATTAAATCTCCTATTGGCATGTTTCCCCCTCTTTCCCCCCAAAGACTTAATATCATTATTTATTAAGGGAAGAACAAATGCTTGGGAAAACAATAAAATCGCTTTGTTGGCAGTAAGAGCCTCCTCTCACAGGTTCAAGTATGAAAAGGCAGAGAACTTTCCGTGCCCCTTGGAGAGACCCAGGATGATGGCAAAGGGGAGCTGAGTTGCACTGGGCACATGATAACAGTCCAGATCTTAGGGAGTGGGGGCCAAGCTTTTCTCCCCAATACTTTACCTGTGCTGGGATTCAAAGGCAGAGGTTGGTTTAGGTGAGGGACTGAGTAAATGCTGTAACCTTCATATAAGTTCCTACCTAGGAGTGTAGGAAATTATGAACAATAAAAACAAATTCCTTAGCTGCTACCTCTAAAGCAAGTTGATGTTTAAGGTTCAACAAAAGTCTGACCTTAGGGAAATTCATTAGGAATTGTTGTTGTTGTTATTTATTGTCAGAACTGATGCACCCATACATAGATGACTTTCTGATGCGTTTTCAGAGGCAGTTAATTACTTGGGAGGAGATTACCCATCCTTCTCCAGTGGAGCAACTGGTGGTATTTGAACTTTGTGCCTTCAAGATTGCAGTGTAGCTTCTTGTCACTAGGCCAACCAGAGTTCATTAGGGATGGTGAGGGAAAAACTGAGAGAGGAAACAGAAAGGTAAGACCTTTTCACACTATCAGATTTTTACCTCTTGTACCTCATCAACTCAACTCAACTTTATTGTTTTTGAATAGGGACCAACTCATACTTTATTCTTGATTAGATTTCTGAGGCTATAAATTATATGGGAGGAGACTACCAATCTTTCTCCCTTGGAGTCACTGGTGAATTGGAACTACCAGAGAGATGTGGCCTCTGGGCCATCAGGTTACCTTTCTATACACTATGTCGCCAGAGCTCCATTTAAGTCCTAGGAAAAGGAAATATTTCAAGGGACCCTGAATAGTTTAGTGCACCTAACTAGAAAGCTACCACGATAAGCTGATTATTCAAAGAAGTCTTAGCTCATCCCTCCAGTAATCCACATGCCTCACTACACATCTTCTCTCAGCACGCTTGACAAAGCAGAGCTTGTCTGTTCTCAGATGCAAAATTATACCATCAGCAAGTCTGAAGCTTACAGTTTCTTACACAGTTGTTGCAAGCCCCCTTTCCATTCTGCCTTGGTGATTTTGATCTCTTAGTATTTTTTTAAATAAATAAAAATGAACCTGTAGGTATTGCCTGGCTTAGATGCAATCCCATCAGTGACAGAATCTCTGCAATCACCTTTTCTGTTGAAAGGAAATGGAGGGTGACGCATGAAATTGTAACGTCCTTCTGCTGCCTGAATATTTTTCTTATGATAGTGGAGAAAAACAGCGTGTTCTGAGACCTCCTCCACCTTTATAAAACCCACACAGCAGAATTTTAGGGAATGCAAAATTATTTTCAATACTGAAAAAAAAACTCACAAACCTATTGCCTTCAAAGTGGAACCAACTCATAGCTGACCTCTAGTGGGTTTTCCAAGGCTGTACTCATGGGAGGAGACCACCCACCTTTTCTGCAGCAGAGCTGTAGGTGGGTTCAAACCAACAGGGAGGACTTTGGGTTAGCACCACAGCTATTGACTATGCCTCCAGAGTACCCCTTTCAATACTTAGTGTGAAAACACATAGGTAGAGTTAGAAGTAAGAAGAAAGCTTAACTCTTGCCCATATTCTGAAGGAAAGGCACATCTCTCAAGATAGAAAATGTCTGTGTAGAAAAGCCAACCCACTGCCTGTCAAATCTATCCTAACCTGTACTCACCTAAAGTGTTTCAAAGGAGAACCATTCTCCATAGAGTTTTTATGACCTTTTGGAAAGTAAATTGTAAGGTCTTTCTTTTCAATTCCTCTTTAGATGAATTTGAACTGCTAACTTGAGTAGTCAAGTATTTAACATTTCACACCATGTTGTTGTTGTTGTTGTTGTTTTGTACTGTTGAGTCAGAATTAACTCATAGCTGACCCTCCAGTGAATTTTCAGAAGCAGTAAATCACATGGGAGGAGATAATCCATCTTATTCTGCGAAGCATCTTGTGAAATTGAACCACATACCTTTGGGGTTGCAGTGCAGCTTCTTATCAGTAGGCTGCCAGAGCTTCCTTGCACACCATTGCACAGGGACTCATTTTGTAGAAAATGTTATTGTTATTATGTACCATCACCAAGTTGGAACCAACTCATGGCTGAACCTCCAGAGGGTTTTCAGAGGCAGTAAATCTCATGGGCAGATTGCTTATCTTTCTTCCACAGAGCAGCTGGTGGACTCAACCCTCTTGCCTTTGGATTAGTTACATAGCTCCTTACCGCCAAGCCACTATTAAATTAACTTGGCTCCCATGGGCCTATAAAATGCTAAACAGCACTGTGAGTATTTATTCTTACATCATAGACACATAAAGTTTCTACTTTCAGGTACTGGCTAAGTGATTGTTTCAACGTTATTCATTTCCAATAATGACATTAAAGTTTGTGCTAGTCTACTAGCTGATGGCACATATTAGAGTGAAGGATGTCTGCAATAGTGTTATGAAATAATGGAAGGAAGTTTGGAGTGAAGTTGGTTGGAAGTCTGGTTATCAGCAACAGAGTTCAGTTCTGGATAATATAACAAGGGAGAACATTTAAGAAGTATAGGGGGTGGCTCTTTAAAAAAGTCAAAGAACTACATCTCTAAGAAGAAGCAAGATAAGACCTTGGAGAATTGGTTATCGAGAGCTGAAGAGGAGCCCTGTCAAGGTGTTTATTTGCAATCAGTCAGCTCCTACTATTTTCTCTTTGATATGTGGATTAAGATGGGAATTTTTAGAAAGGATCTGCTTAGGTTATTGGATTCTCCTCCCTTTTGACTTTGGAAGGGTATGCAGTTTAATTGATGATTGTACTAGGCAACATGAAGTGTTGCCATAGTTGTTATTTGGTGCTTTTGATTTTGGTAGCATTCATAGTGACCCTATGAAAAATAGACCTGAGTCCTGTTCTATCCTGAGCCTTCCTTACCATCTCTGATACACTTGAGCCCATTGCTACAGTCACCATGTCAATTCATCTTGTTGGGCTCTTCCTCTGATCTTCCACCTTTCCAAGCATAATATCCCTGTCCAAGGAATAACCTCTCCTAGAAACACATTCAAAGTATGAGAGATGAAGCTTTGCCTTTCTTTCCTCCCAGGAGCATTCTGGATGCACTTTCTCCAAGACATACCTGTTTGTTCTTTAGACAATCGATGGAATATTCAGTACTCTTCTCCAACACCACAACTCAAAGGCATCACTTCTTTTTCTGCCATCCTCATTCACTGTCTAGCTATCAAATGAACAGCAAGTAATTGAAAAGATCATGGCCCGAGTCAGGAACACCTTAGTCTTCAAACTGACATCATTGCTTGTTTTTACTTTTGAGAGATCCCTGAGGACCAACTTACCCAAGAAAATACATCTCCTGATCTCCTGACTGCTGGTGCCAACGGTGTTGATTATGCATCCATATAAGATTATATAATTCATAATTTCAGTTCTTTCTCCATCTATCATGATGTTGCCTATTGCCCCAGTGGTAAGAACTTTGGCTTTCTTGATGTTGAGATGCAGTGCATATTGAATGCTGTAGTCTTTGATCTTCTGCAGCAAGTACTTCAGGTCCTCATTCTGTGGAGATGTCCACAATAATATGAAAACAATAATAGCCCCATTATGCAATAGCTTAGAGCTATATGTCAGCTCAGAGCTGGCTGTATTCTTAGCTTTAGTGACAAAAGGCTAATTGATGGTAACCTCAGGAGCTCAAAGTTTATCTGTTGCAAATAAAGGGGTCTTTGACTCATGGATAAATCTTGTGTCAGAGCAGAACTGTATCCCATGAGAGTTTGAGTGGCTGACTTTTTGGAAGCAGATCAGCAGGCTTTTTTTTGAGGTGACAATAGGTTAGCTTAAACCTCCAACATTTCAACTAGTAGTCAATCTAGTGTGTTGTTTGCACATACCACCTAAGAATTCCACCCAGGATCTAATGACACAGATAATCTGATACTGAGGAACTTTGTGATCTGTTCTGATAAAGCCATGAACAGGGTCTGCAGAAGCCCAGAGAAGGTTGTGCCTAGCTACTCTTTGCAGATCACTTTTTAATAATCTTTTACCAACATGTTCTCATGTTACCCATGAAAGGTACAGGAGGTGAGTATTTCTATTATTTCTATTTTGCAAATTAGACATTAAGCTTTAATTGTCACTTGATATCCTTCCATTCAGCTTATAGCTAAGCAGATATAATTGATTTCCTACTTGTGGGGATGATCCTCAGATTATTTCCTTCAACAGGAGTTATTGAATAGAGGGAAAAGAGTATGCAATTTGGAGAAAGAAGATTAAAACCTGGCTTCAGATTACCACATAGAATTCAAAATATTTAAACCATCTTAATAATTATGCTACAACATTCCTGAAACAAAACTTGGCCCTCTCAGAACCATAGAATGTTTAAGGTCCCAAGACCATAATTTAAAAAATCTGTAAATTAAAATGAAAT
>NW_006399778.1:20992001-21004063 GCF_000299155.1 Elephantulus edwardii | reverse complement strand
AATCTCAATCTCTTCACCATCCATCATGATGCTGTTAATTGGCCCAGTAGTGAGAATCTTTGTTTTCTTGATATTGAACTTCAATCGTATTGTTGACCTTCTTGCAGCAAGTGCTTCAGTTCTTCCTCAGTTTCAGCAGTGTTGTGCTTTCTGAATAATACAGATTGTTGATGAGTCTACCTCCAATCCTGATGCCATATTTCTCCTCATAGAGCCCAGCCATCGGATAATCTGTTCTGCATATAGCCTGAAAAGGTATGGAGATAGGACACATCCCTCACATACACACTTCCCAATTTTGAACCATGCAGTGTTCCCTTGCTTTGTTGTGATGACTACCTCCTGGTCCAAGTATAGGTTTCACATAAGCATGATCAAATGTTCTGAGATTCCCATTCTTCTCAGAGTTAGCCACAGTTTGTTGTGGTCCACACAGTCAAATGCTTTTGAATAGTCAATAAAACACAGATAGACATTCCTCTGGTATAGTGTAGATTTTTTCCTCATTATTTAGATGTAACTCATATTAAAGGGTATAGTCTTAAGAGCTTCAAGTCCTCTTTTCTTTCAGCTAGTAAAGTTGTATAATCTACATAACACAGGTTGTTGGTGACTCTTGCACCAACCCTGATTCTACCTTCTTCTTCTTCATATACTCCAGCTTCTCGAATAATTTTCCCCATATACAGTTTAAATAGATATAAATGGTTGAATGGAAAACAATTTGCTTTGTATACTGTTACTTAAATCTCAGTAAAAATATAACGTGATCCTTGCCTTTAAAGATATTGTCCTTTAGTGGAAGTGACTGACTAGAAATATGTAGGTAAGCAAATAATTATGAGTTCCTATCTTTATTTTAAGATGTAATAGAAACTAATTTACCTAAGAATTTAAGTATATTCTTTCTGAATGTTCTGTTTTAACTGGTACCTAAGAGGGAGTGTGTGTGTGTGTGTGTGAGTTTGTGTGTGTTGGAGTGTGTTTGTGTGTTGGAGTGTGTGTGTGTGTGTGTGTGTGTGTGTGTGTGTGTGTGTGTGAAAGAGAGAGAGAGAAACTCTTCCATGCATTATTACATGAATTTCTATTTTAATGTAGTTGTGTGTGTTTAGTACGACCCCATGAGGTAACTGGAAATAGATCTCCTGGGATGTTGCAAAAGATCCACATAAATTAGTTACCCCAGAAATTTGCATTTAATTTAGAGAACATAAAAATCCCAGCTGGTCCCTCAAGAACAGAGAATCTTTTAATCCTTTGTCTACTGGGTCTCACTGAGGAGAGAGGACCTCCATCTTTTCTCAATCGATGGTGTGGATGTGGAGATATTTTTTGTTTTGTTTTGTTTTGTTTTTAAAGACTAGAGCCAGAGTTGTTTGAATTACATGAGACACGGCAGTCAGAGAAACGAACAAGGGAGTTATAGAGTTCTTTTTCTTAGGATTTGGACAAGGAAATGAAATGGGAAAGGTTAAGGTTATTTTACTGCAGAGCTACCATCTATGCAGAACTTGGCAAACAATCAATGCTCATCTATGTGCCCACAGATGAGTAACCTTACAGATCATTTTGTGGGGAGAGCATGCTTTCCCTGATGACAGACACTCAGGAAATGTAAACCAGTGTTAGTCCGAATGAGACATAATTAGAAAGGTAATTTATTGCTAATGTAGTTTTTAACCATAATGGAATTCAATATCAACCTTTATTTTTAGCATCAGTTATTTGGGCTTTTTAAAATGCTGTGGCACTCATCCATTTGTCAGGTAATAGAGTTGAATGCATGCCATGTAATCATTACCCTAAAATAACTTACACATAGAACGGTAACTCTTCTATAGATACTCGGGGCCTCCAATTCATATTAAACTCAAACATTCCCTGTAGAGCAACGAGGTAAATTGAGGCATGTTTTCCTAAGTGTCATCATTGAAATCCAGTGTTAGATCTGGGAGTAGAGCCAGCAGTTCTCCTTGGTGCCAACCTCAGCTAATATTCCATGTTCCTTTTCTACCTCATCTCTGGGTAAATCACATTTAAAAGTAGTTTAATAGTGAGATGATGACTTATCTATTTCCTGTGAGATTTGAAACAAAGTCATTCCTTTTGGAAAGTTCTGTTGTTATGTGCCCCTGACTCACCTGTGACTCATAGCAACCCTGTGTACTATGGCTCTGGACCCTACTCTATCCTGAGCTGGTCTCACTGACTCTGACACACTTACTCCCAGGGTCTTCCTTTCCTGCACTGCCCCTCCACCCTTCCAAGCATGATATCCTTCAGCAAGGACTGGTCTGTCCTGGTCAGGTGCTCAAAGCATATGCCAGAGCTTCAAAATTCTTGCCTCCAAGGAGAAACTTGGTTTTACCCTCTCCAATATTGACCTGTTTGTTCTCTTAGTGGTACATGGTATGTTCAATTCTCTTTTCCAGCACCAGAACTCAAAGACATTGATTCTTCTGCTATCATCCTTAATCATTGTCTAGCTCTTTGATGCATAGCAAGTAACTGTGAAGACCATGTGCTGGATCAGGCACACCTTAGTATCTAGACAGACTTCATTGCTCTTTAGCACTTTGGAAAGGTCCTTGACAGCAGACTTCCCAATGTAATTAGTCTTTTGAATTCCTGATTCCTGATTCCAAGAGTGTTGATTGTGTAACCAAGCAAGCTGAAATTGTTTACAACCTCGATTTTTCACCCTTTATCATGGTGCTGCCAATTGGCTTCCTGATGAGAATCTTTGTCTTCTTGATGTTGAGCTTCAATCCATATTGACCTTCTGCAGGAAATGCTTCAGGTCTTCCTCAGTTTAATCAAGTAAGATTATGCTATCTGCTTAACACAAGTTCTTGATTAATTATCTAATCCTTGTGCCACATTCCTCCTCATAAGTTCAGGCTCATGATTGATCTATTCTGCATACAAACGGAAAAGGTTTATGAGCACAATCAAGTGTTCTGGGATTCCATTGTTCTCAAGGTTAGTCACAAATTGTTGTGATGCACACAGTTAAATGCCTTTGCATAGTCAATGAAATCCAGAAAGACATTTCTCTAGTACTCTGATTTCAGCCAAGATCCATTTGATTTTGGCATAATGTCTACAGTGTCAATGGCCTCTTCTAAACCCAGCTTGTACTTCTGGTAGTTTTCTGTCAGTGTACTGTTCCAGTAATTTTTGTATAATCTTCAGCAGGATTTTGTTTGCATGTGTTATTAGTGATATTATTTGATAATTTCCACATTCTATGAAGTCACAAAATTTTTTTGGAATGAGAATAAATATGTATCTCTTCCAGTCACTGGCCAGGTAGTTGTCCTCCAGATTTCTTGGCACAAACTCGTGAGCATGTCCAGGGCAGCATATGTTTGTTGCAGTATGTCAATTGGTATTCTGCCAACCTGTTCTTTCAGAGCAGCTTGAATTTCCCTCTTCATCACCATTGACTCTTAATCACATGTTGTTTCATGGAAGTCTTCTGTATGTGCCAGTGGTACAGTGACTGTGTATTTCTTCCATCTTTTTTTTTTCCTTAAATTATTTGTACTGGTTTATGTACAAAGTTCATAAAGTTCATATACATTGCTTTCCACATTGAATCTTCCTCTTTTCTTTTACCTATCCCTCCCTCCAACCATCACATTGTATAACCCTATGATTAAGCTTCCCCATTCCCTTGGATCCTCGTACTCATTCTACAGTAATGATCTTACATGGTACTTGTCTATAAGAGACTGAATACTCCAGTCCCTTCCATGTTAGGTAGTAATTTACAAAATCATTTCTCCTGTGGCTGCATAGTATTCCATTGTGTCAATGTACCATACTTTCTCAATCCATCCCATTGTGGTTGGGCATTTAATGCTTCCTTTGACCAGTTTAATAGCCCAGATAATTGTTTTCAGAGTAGATGTTCTTGCTTTCAATTGCTGATCTAGTCCTAACCTCTCTTTATATTTTTTTTTTCTTTACCAAAAAGCATAAAACTATGGGAGGGCAGTTCATGATAAAATTAGTAGTGAGAATTATGACACAGATCTGTATTTGTTAGCTACTGCTGCATAACAAATAATTCTAAAAATTAGTAACTTAAACCAGAAACAATTCACTGCTTCTATAAGTCTATTGATTGTCCAGATATTTGCTTATTTACATATTTATGACTAGACACCTACCATCCCAAACAAGATCCTTAAGTTCAAGAATCATTTCTGTTTAGTGTTATTCCCACCCAGGCTAGTAGAATGGCTGGCATATTGCAGATGGTCAATGAAGAAAAAAAAGCAAAAATAAGAAATAGATGATGACTAAGATACATCACATGACCTGTTCTGACAGGTGTTATGGCCTTCAAAAAAGGAGTTTTAAGTTTGGAAGAATTTTATGATCATTTTGAAAGCATATCTGTGTCTAAAGCAACATTGCTTTACTTGAGGAATATTGATAGTTGCGAAAAGATTCCATAAGAAGAGCATATGAAGAAAATTCCTTTTCCCTATGTTTATATGAAGTTTGCTACTTTCCCACTGACCTAAGCAACTTTGATATGGGCAGTCCATAGTCAGTGTTAAGAAGGAAGTAGATACAGTGATGTGTGTGAGTGGGGGGTATTTATGCAATCAGGTACACACACACACACACACCCATGATTAAGTAGAAGATTCATAAGGGCATATTTTTGTTTCATTTTGACCCACTGGCAATGGAAATTTGAAAATCTCAAGTAGAAAGTTGCAAGCACATTCTCAAGGAACCGTGGTGGTGCAGTGATTAAGTTGCTGTTGTTTACTATAGAGTCAGAACCCATCCATAGCCGACCCTCTGGCAGGTTTTTAGAAGCAGTTAATTGCATGGATGGAGACTGTCCATCCTTCTCCCGCAGAGCAGCTGGTGGCCACAAATTGTGTGCCTTCGGTATTGCAGTGCAACTTCTAGGTAGGGTTTAATTGCTAACCTTATGGTTACTGGTCTGTGCTCACCAGTCACCCCGCAGGATAAATATATGACGGTCTGCTTCCTTAGAGATTACAGAGTGGGCGACCTGATGAGGCAACTCTACGCTATAGGATTGCTGTGAGTTGACATTAACTCAGTGTGGTTTTATGCACATTCACACTGAGAGGAACAGCTCTGGTTGGTTCATTTAGAGGGAAATGCATTGTATTCTTCTGCCCCCTATGCATCCACAATGGACAGACTATATTTGAACAGCTGGGAGGTATATCTTAGAAGAGTTCTAATCCAAATATAGATAGCATGTTTTCAAATAGTCTAGAGACTATAAGAAGCAAAGGCAAGTGATGTTTTTTGAATCATCATAAGCTATTAAGAGACTATTATTCCCAAAGCTTACCAACTTCCAACCAAGTTTAAAAAAATTAAATTTTAATTTTTAATTTAATTTAATTTTTAATTAAAAATCCTCGAGTTGGACATAACTCACAGCTAATCCTCCAGTGGGTTTTCAGAGCCTGTAAAGTGCACAGGAGGAGATTGTCCATTTCTCTCTCAAGGAGCCGCTGGTGGGTTCAAACCCCTGGAGAGATTTCATATTTGCTTTAACAGCAAAATTTCCTATGGACTGTGCCACTGAAGGGAACACTACACTCACTCTTTAGAATAACCCATCATATAAGTCAAAAGAGCAACACTTGTTCAAGGGGAAAGACCTGATGATAGGAAGGGGTAGGATAGAAGGATTAATAGAACTAAGAATGGTAAGAAGGATATGGTTACGTTGTGTGCATTATAATTAATGTTATAATACAATTAATTACTATGTAAGTGTTAAGTCAAATCACAAAAAAAATTTAAAAAGAACATTGTTCCAATTGGTAGGTAGAGTCATGTGTAGAACTAATTTTTTCATCCTATGTTTCTTGAGTTTCTAAGACAATGACAATGCAAAAAGGATAGTGGTAAACATTGCAGAGTGATGTGAAAAGTGAAACAAAAGTTGTGAAAAATTATCATGTGTTTATTATGTGCCAAGAATTCTGTTACGGACTTTGCAATCACTTGTTCATCTATCACTCACAGACCTTGCGAGCAGCCTTTCATCCGACCTACTTTGGCAT
The DNA here is from genome assembly GCF_000299155.1 of Elephantulus edwardii. Lineage (NCBI taxonomy): Eukaryota > Metazoa > Chordata > Mammalia > Macroscelidea > Macroscelididae > Elephantulus > Elephantulus edwardii. The sequence continues at coordinate 20,997,983 of NW_006399778.1, read as the reverse complement.
GTTATCAGGAGAAAGACGTCATTCTTATAAAGGTGGAAGATCAGTAAAAAAGAGGAAGATTCTCTGTGAAGTGGGATGGCACCATAGCTGCAGCAACGGGCTCATGCACAGCAGAGATTCAGAGGATGGCAAAGGATCAAGCAGGGTTTCTATCTGTTGTAGATACGTCTCCTTGAGTTGGAATCAACTCAATGGTACAAGCAAAGCGACAACATAATTACCTTGTATATCTGAAAGATCACACTAAAAGAACGAAGAATTAATTGGAGTGAGACTGAAGGCAGCAAACAGTTTGTCTAAATGAGAGAGGATATTGGAATGAAGTATCTTGTGTGACAATAAGAGTAAAGTGGAAGGTACATACTCAGGGAATATTTAGAAAGTTGATGTTGTTATGTGTTGTCAAGTTGGAATTGACTCATATCTAATCCTCTAGTGAGTTTTCAGATACAGTAAATTGCACAGGAAGAGATCGTCTGTCTTCCTCCCATGGGGCAGCTGGTGTTTGAACCGCATTCCTGCAGGTTGTCAGAGCAGCTCCTTACCACTAGGCCATCAGAAGTCAGACTACTGTTAACTGGAGTCTGAGGTGAAAGAAGGGCCAAAATTCTCAGATTTGGTTTGGATGACTCAGAAAATGGTAGTGCCTAAGAAGGAAAATTGTTTGGACCACAGACTGGAAGGGGAAATTAGGAATTTTGTTTGAAATCTCAGAAGATTGTGAGATCTGGGAGATATCTAGGTGTGATTATCTTGGAAACAGACAATGTCTGGGGCTGCAGAGAGCTGCAGGCTAGAAAGACAGGTCTGGGAATCATCAACACAAGCACAAGTCGTGGAGTCAGGCTGTTACCATCACAGTTCTTAGTGATAGACAACAGAATCCAATTTTACTTCTTTAAATAGAAATGGCTTCCCCCCCCCACCAAGAGATACTGATATTTTACAGACTCTCTGAAAAACAAATAAACCAAAAACTCCACTGCCTTTGAATGTGTTCCTACTCATAATAAACTTCCATAAGGATTCCAAGGCTGTACACCATGATGGGAGGGGGCAACTCATCCTTTCTAGCTGATAAGTGTCTGGTGGACTTGAAAGACACATTTTTTTTTGGTAGCACTGCAGCACACTACTCACTAACCCATGGGAGCTCTAGGATTGTTAAAAGCAGATTTGCAAGTTGTTGTTAAAAATAGCACATTGTATTGGACAAGTCTTCTGTAAGAGACCTAAGTTTTTGAGGAGTAATGGTGTCAGTATAAAGACTAAGGTGTGCCTGATTCAAGCTATGGTTCTTTTTTTCAATTATTTGTTATGAATCTGAAAGTTGCACAGTAACTAAGGATAGCAGAGTAATAAAGGATACCTTTGAGTTGTGGTGTTCAAGAAGCATACTGAATATCCATGACTGTCAAAAGAATAAAAAAAAAAGTATCTTGGATAAAGTATAGCCAGGGTGCTTCTTGGAGGCAAGGATGATGAAGCTTCACCGCACATATTTTGATTATGTTGTTAGCAGAATCTGGTCCTTGGAAAAGGACTTCATGCTTGGAAAGGTGGTTAGCGAAAGAGAGGAAGACCTTAAACGAGATGGTTTGACACAAGAACTGTAATAATGAGCTCAAGTATATCAGAGATGATGAAGATGGCACAGGATAAGGCAACAGTCAGATGCATTGTTCATAGTGGGCATAGTCGGCTCAACAACAACTAGGGTGCTCTTTAGGGACAAGGGTGGTGAAACTGTGTCTCACATAGTTTGGGCATGTTCTCAGGAGGGCCCAGTTCTTGGAAAAAGACTTACTGGAAAAGATGAAGGGTCAGAAAGAGTGGAAGAGTCTCAACAAAATGGGTTGTCGTAGAGATTGTAACAGTGGGCTCAATCACATCAGAGATGGGGAGAATGACACAGGATAGAGCAAGGTTCATATCTGTTGTTCATAGGGTCACCAGAATAGCACCTAACAACAAGAATAACAACATCTAAGAGAAAGTTAATGAAGCCTTCAAAGCAACTACTTCACCCAGCATTGATAGCATCCACAACATTGAGGAGCAGACCCCAGAATCTCCTCTCTCTGGAAGAGTCGTGACTTTGTCTCTAGTTTACAAAATGAGCCACACGATTATTGCCTCTTTGGCCACTGGCAATTGTTCAGGCAGATCTTGGGAGACTTTTAGGACCTTAGCTGCAAAGGAGACTTAGAAATGGAGTTTTTAGCTTTCCATTTTTTATAGTTCACAGCCCAGCACCCAATGAGGCAGCCAAGCTATCTTAGAGGCAAGGATGGTGAGACTTTGATCCACGTACTTTGGACACGCTATCAGAAGGGTCTGTCCCTAGATAAAGACATCATACCTGGAAAGAAGGATGATTGGAGAAAGACAGAAAGATTCTCAACAAGATACATTGATACTGACTGCAAAAGTTGGCTTGGGCACAGTAGAGATTTTTGAGGATGGTGCAGGGTCAGGTAGGGTTTCTAAGTGATTCAGAGTCCATTCAATGGCATCTAACAATGTAGAAGTGGGCCAAGGGGTGTGGGAATGAATGTGTGTGGAATGAATGAACTCATGGTCCCCTTAATATAAGGTGCTAACTGGGAGGTTTGGGGGGTAAATAAATAGAAAATTACACAGGAAATTAGAGTGAAAGAGTGTAACCAGACCCAATCCACTGCTGTTGAGTATTCTGTCTACTCGGAGTGAGTATGTGAACTGCCCTCGTTGGGCTTCCTAGGCTGTAGCCTTACAGAACCAGTGCAGTTCAATGCAGTGTGTTGCCATTGAGTTGGAACCAACCCTTAGCTCACCTTCCATTTGGTTTTCAGAGGCTGTGAAATACACAAGATGAGATTACACATCTTTCCTTTGCAGAGAAGCTGGTGGATTCAAATCACCTGTCTTTGGGTTCCCAGCTCAATCCCTTACCTAGTAAGCCACCAGAGCTTCCTTTAAGGAACTAGGTTGGCAAGTCATTGTCTCATAGAGTGGTTTTGATCTGCAAACCAAATTTTTTAAAAAATAATTTTAATGAGCATTTACAGAGATTTTGGATTTCTGTTCATTCATTGCTACACTTCTCTCCCCGCCCAGCCCTCCCCCGCCCCCAGTCCGCTCCTCTCTTTCAAAAGTAAAAGAAACACTCCCTCCCTGGTACACAATCCCCCCACACCCCTCCCAATGCCCCAAGTACATTCCAATATGCAACCTTAATTATGGACTCTTGTGATAACCATAATACACTATCATACATCACTTTTAAATTATTCACTCCCCCATCTGTTTCAGTGCAGTATCAACTTTTTAACCTTTGCATTGCCAGGGCTTATGAGAGCTCTGTAGCATATGCAGTTAAATCCCCTTTTCTTTGACACTAGACAGAATTGGACTGTCACTTGCAACCTGATGAAGCTTCACTAATGAAGCAACCAAACTTGGTAGGAAATGCTATCCTTTCTAGTCAGTGTCATGGCATCAATATTCTATGTGTTGTGTGTCCCCTATTTGACTGGACTGGGAGGAGGGCGAGCGCTCTTCCTGAGTAGAAGCAGACACTTGTAATTAAGTTCCTGGAACCTGCTCACCTGTGCTGTGTACTTGCACAGCCAAGCACAGGGCTTGAATTCAAAGAAGTCCATTCTAAAGCTACAGTCTTTTTTAATCAGTGATCTTCTCACAAGAGATCTGGGGAGGGGTGACACAGGAGGTTCATTCCTCTGCCTATAAAACAGGTACTATGCTTGAAGCAGCACCCAGCTCTCACAAGTGACTCACATCCCATTTGAGTGTAAGTAATTATTCTTAAATGTAATTTAAAATGTCACTTGAATAAATGTTGCAGAACCTTTAAAATAACTCTCCAAAACCCTATAGTCCTGGGGTTCATAATTGGGAAGTGTGTGCCCTGGGCTGTGATTTCTCTGACCTCATCAGAAGTCACCTATCCCTTGCTGATGAGATAGTGAGCTAACATTACCCAGTTGGTCCAAAGTCAGTCCTGATACACGGAAACCTCACGTGCATCAGAGAGGAACTGCTCTCTGTAGAGTATTCAGTAACTGAGTTTTTTGAAGTAAATAGCTTGGTCTCTCTACTGAGAACCATCTGGGTTAACTTGAACCTCCAACTTTTCAGGTAGGAGCCAAACACTTTAACAATTTGCAACACACAGGGACCCTGATGAGAAGATTATCAACGAAGAATAAGACATTTTTTTTGCCAGTCACAATGTGGTTCCATGGTAGTATTGTGTTACTTTCTTTGTTTAATGAGATAACAATGATTGATGTTGATGGCTAGCCTGCTATTTTCTTGAGTGCTGCACCTAGAGGTTTGCATTTCATTCCAGACAAGTTAAGGGTCCTTTAAGTGCCCAGGCGTGGTGTGGCAGGTGGCTGTGTTCTATTCACATTTGCTGGAGGTGGTATCACTGCTATTGATGCTGCTGCTGCTGCCGACATCACACATAATGTCTTGATTTCCTATTGTTGGCTCTTTGGTGTGATGGGAAGTTTTTTGTCACCTGGCTTCTGCCTCTCTTTTCATCATCATTATTGCCTCCACTCTGTCATGCTTCCAGCTCTGAATCAAAGGGAAGCATGTCTTCTCTCATCTGGGAAGTAGTCCAGATGCATATTATTAGAACAGAGGAGCACTTGACATTTCAGATCATCATTAGGGTTTCTTAATCAGCTGCAGCCGCACCTCAGTACTTTCGTGGGCCTATGGGGGCAAACAAGCAAGTGAAGCAGAGGTTTAGCAAAATTTAGCAGCAGCTGTTGCCCTTGGACAGAGTCATGCTGCTGCTCCAGGAGGGACAAGCCAGTTCTTTCCCGTGATTCACCCAGCTTCTGGCTCAACCTGGAAAATCTGATTGTCATTCTTCCTCTACCCCTTTCTTCTATATCTGGAGGAATGTGGAGAAGATTAAGTTTCTCTCCCAGGACTTTTCCCAGATGTCACTTCTTTCTTCAGCATTAAGGTTCTGTCTTACTGGCCCAGGTGCTTGCAGTATCAGACTTGCCCTTTCTCAGACTCAGAGTCCCCTTCCAACACTTCTTGGGAAGGTTCTTCATAAATGATTAGATTTCTGCTTTGAAGGATGGAAGGCTCTGAAAAGCAAAATCCTTTTATTAAGGATTTACTAAGTGATTTCAATTACGGAGGGAGCTCTGGTGGTCTAGTGGTAGTAAGTTGTGATGCCAATACAAAGGCTCGCAGCTTCAACCCACCAGCTGCTCTGAGAGAGAAAGATGGGCACTTTTCTCCTGTGTAATCAACAACCTTTGAAAATCCGCTGGAGTCAGTTTGATTCCACACCAATGACTTTGACTGGCTTTACCATTAAGGGTTCCAGTGGAATAACTCAGGTCAAGGCTCAGGTGCTCACCCAGTTTGGCAGTTTGAACTCACCCAGAAGCTTTGTGGAAGAAAGATCTGGACATCCGGTTTCATAAAGATTATATCCTAGAAAATGCTATCTGGACAGTTGTACTCTGATACGAGTCTCTATGAGTTGGACTCAGAACAAAACAATTACCATGAGCTAGACAGTGTAGTGATCCATCTTAATGTTACAAAGCAGTGTGGAGAGATCAATTCTGAGAGAAAAGCATAGGATGCTGAGAGAGCAGAAAGCTGAGGACAAAGAAGACATCATTTAATATATCCCAGAGCAACAACAAATCTTGGAGTAATTTGGCTCAGATGTGTATGGACTGCATTGCCAGTGGTTCAAAACCACCAGATGTTCAGCCACAGAAAAATGGACAGTCTCCTCCCCTTACCGTTTACAGTCTTGGAAATCCAATGAAGGATCACTATGTCTTGGAACTTATCCAAAAGCAGTCCGTGAGTGAGTGATGAGAGAGAGGAATCCAGGGTTGAGAAATTTTAACATAGGGGTGACTATCTACACACATCCTAACTCTTGGACTGAAGATGCTTCTTTCATGGTAACTTCTCCATGCACTTTTT
>NW_006399778.1:20990624-20991901 GCF_000299155.1 Elephantulus edwardii | reverse complement strand
GGAAATGAAATGGGAAAGGTTAAGGTTATTTTACATCTTTAATGTGGAACTCAACAATCTAGTAGAACTGGTCTTGTGATAAACTCAATCATCCTTCATTCATTTTCTTATTCATTGAGTCTGTACATTATACTAGGCAATGTACTGGACTGTAAGAACCATCACTGAAAAGAAGTGATCCAAAATTTCAGCATCTTTTCGAGCATACACTTTGGATGGCAGAAAGGGGTAAGCTGGAAGGATTAGTGGAAAATAAGAAACATATAGAGGAAGTGGGAAGAGTCTAATATATTGTGGGTATTGTAAAGAATATTGTAAACTACCATGTATATAAATTGTTGTTGTTAGGTGTCATCAAGAAGACTAATACTCACTGACCCTCTGAGTAATAAATTTCTATTTTGCAAATTAGTAGCTTGCCTTAATTTACATCATCATCCCTTTCTACATTACTATGCTCAAATCCATTGTATCAGTCCCTGTGTTAATTATCTCATTTAGAGTCTTTCTTTTTTTAACTGACCCTAGCTTTGCCAGGATCATGTCCTTTCACAAGAACTGACCTTTCCTGATAATATACCCAAAGAATGAAATGAAGTTGCACTACCTCCAAGACTTAGTTTGTTCTTTTGGCAGCTACTGGGATATCCATTACTATTCTCCAACAGAATAATGATTTTCCTTATTCATTGACCAACTTCCAGATGCATAGGAAACAATTGAAAAATCACATGTCATTGATCAGGTACACCTTAGTTTTAGTGAGTGAGTGTGTGTGTGTGTGTGTGTGTGTGTGTGTGTGTGTGTGTACCATCAAATTGGATCTGCTAGTACAGGAGGAGATTGTCCCTCCTTCTTCAGCAGAGAATCTGGTGGATTTGTACACCTTAATTTTACACTGATATCCTTGCTCTTTACCTTTTTGAAGTAGTTCCTGACAGAAAATTTTCCCAACACAAGTCTTGATTTCTTGACTGCTATTTTCAAGGTTGTTGATTGTGGATACAAGTAAGATAAAATTGTTGAAAATTTTGATATTTTCTCCGTTTATCATGTTGCCTATAGGTGCAGTGTTGTTGTTATGTACTGTTGGGTCACCTGCAACTCATAGCAACCCTGTGTACCCTGCTCTATCCTCTGCCAATCTTATTGTCTCTGACAAACCTACCCCAATTACTCCAGTCACTGAATCAGTCCATCTCATCAAGGGTCTTTGCTGCACTGTCCTTTCACTTTCCCAAGTATAATGTTCTTCTCCAAGGACTGGTCCTTCCTTG
>NW_006399778.1:20980865-20982492 GCF_000299155.1 Elephantulus edwardii | reverse complement strand
CTGAAATACTTCAAGTGGTATGCCATCTATTCCGGGGGCCTTATTTTTTGCTATTTCCTTCAAAGCAGCTTGAACTTCTGCCTTCATCACCATAGGCTCTAGTGGAACACAATTTTTGTTTTCAGAGGGCACAAGTAAGCTGTTGGCTCAAATGTATTTTAAACGTAATTGACGCAAGGAGTGAACCTTCTGGGAAAAGGCCAACAATATAAATATTTGACACTAAAGGCTTTTAAAAATTTTTTTCTTGTAAGCACATGCACATTTTCTTTAATGGAATTTCTAAGTCATTGATAAATCTTTTCCTTTCTTACTATTGTGACATAGATTTACTATTCCAAAGCCAAACAACTGACACTTTCAGTGTCATTTATTCACCTACCCTTGCCTTTTATAACTTTCATGGAGGAATGATCTGTTGAAGAATATTTAGATTGGATACAATTTGAAGCAATTTTATTATTAGTGGTGCTATGTGTGTGTGTGTACATATATGTATTTGGAAGGAGGAGTGGTATCCATTTCCATAATAGCTTGCCTCCGGAAACCCTATGAACTGGAGAGAGGATGAAAGGCACCCAAGTGTTGAGGACTCTCCTTCATAGGGTCGCTAAGAGTCGCCTGAGACTCGACAGCACTGAACAACAACAACAACATATATGTATATATATATTGTGTGTGTGTGTGTGTGTGTGAATGACACAGCAGGACTTTTGTCCGCAAGACCTCCTGGAGGGTCCTCATATTTAAGCTGAACCTCTCGTCTCCATTTTAGAGCCGAGTGATGCAGCAGGACTTTGTTAAGTTTGGTGCCCTTGTCCTGGGTTGTAGGTCATGTGGAACGTTGGGTTGGTTTCTTTGATTTAAGCCTCTTGTTTAGTGTCAAAAAGACCTCCTGGAAGGCCCGATGCCCTTATATATAATATTATTGTATTTTGGAGGAACATTCTTCTAAGTTGTACAGCACTCTTCTTTCAATCTGCTGAACAGAGGTAATCTAGGTTTGCTGTGATGCTGAACCTTATGCCATTGGGATTTCATACCCATGGTCGACAGTGTTTGGTGGAGCTCCCAGATTTAAGACAGGTTTGGAAGCAGGAATGGCATCCACTTCCTAAACCACATGCCTCTGGAAACTCTATGAACTTGGAGAAATGACAATACATAAAGGCTTCAGATCTTTTGTTCATAGGGTTGCTATGAGTCATGCTCAACTCATTGGCAATCAACAACAACAAAAATATATTTTTGTGCCAAGAAATCTGAGGGACAACTATCTGGCCAACTGACAGGAAGAGATCCATATTTATTCCCATCCCCAAAAAAGATGACCCAACAAATTTTCGAAGTTGTTGAACAATATCACCCATATCACACATAAGCAAAATCCTTCTGAAGATTATCCAAAAGCTACTGGAACAATACATTGAAAGAGAGCTTCCAGAGTATAGGCTGGGTTTAGAAGAGGTCATGGCACTAGAGACATTATCACCAATGTCAGATGGGTCTTGGAAAAAAGCAGAAAGTACTAGAGGAATGTCTTTCAGTGTTTCATTGATTATGCAAAGGCATTTCATTGTGTGGATCACAACAAATTGTTGTTCACCTTGAGGAGAATGGGAATGCC
>NW_006399778.1:20978385-20979522 GCF_000299155.1 Elephantulus edwardii | reverse complement strand
CAAGGACTTGTCTCTCTTGACAATATGCCAAAAGCATGTGAGCCTCAAAATCTTGCCTGGAGAGAATAACTTGGTTTCACCCTCTGCCAGACAGATATGCTTGTTCTTTTGTCAGTCCATAGTATGTTCAATACTGTTCACTAGCACCACAATTTAAAGACACCAATTCTTCTTCTGTCATCCTAAGTAATTTTCCAGCTATCTGATGCATAGCAAGCAATTGTGAAGACTGTGGCCTGGATCAGGTGCACCTTAGTCTTTCGACTGACATTGTGTTCTTCAGCACTCTGTAGAGGTCAATTCTTTTGATTCTTGATTGATGGTGCCAAGACTCTGGATTGTGGACCTGAGCAAGCTGAAATTGTTAGCAACCTCAATCTCTTCTGCTTCTATCATGGTACTGCTAATTTGCCTAGTGGTAAGAATCTTTGTTTTCTTGATGTTGAGCCTCAACATCATAGAAGACTGCAGTCTTTGACCTCCTGAAGCAGACACTTCAGATCCTCCTTAGTTTCAGCAAGCAAGGTTGTGTCATCAACATAATGCAAGTTGTTGATGAATCTTTCTCCAAATCTGATGTCATACTCTTCCTCATAAAGTCTATCCACCTGAATGATCTGTTTTGAATATAGATTGAAAAGATATGGAGACAGGATCCGACTCTGACACACTCCTTTCCTGATTTTGAACCACGCGGTGTATCCTTACTCTGTTCTAATGACTGCTTCCTGGTACAAGTATAGGTTTTACATGGGCACAATCAAGTGTTCTGAGATTCCCATTCTTTTCAAAGTCAGTCACAATTTTTTGTGATCCACATAATCAAATGTCTTTGTTTAGTCAGTGAATCATAGACATTTCTCTGGTACTCTCTCCTTTCAGCTAAGACCCATCTCACATTGGCAATGATGTCCTTAGTGCCGTGGCCTCCTCTAAACCCAGTTTGTGTTTCTGCTAGTTCTCTGTTAATGTACTCTTCCAATCATTTTTGGATAATCTTCAGCAGGATTTTTCTTATGTGTGATATTACTGATATTGTTTAATAATTTTCACATTCTGTCAGATCACTTTTTAAAAATTTTTTTTTAAATTCTGATAGTTTCTTTAAAAAATTAAAATACATTGTTTTAAAAAACA
>NW_006399778.1:20971742-20977700 GCF_000299155.1 Elephantulus edwardii | reverse complement strand
TATTGGAGTGAGATGGTACCTCATTGTGGTTTTGATGTGCATCTCTCTTACTGCCAGTGATGTGGAGCATTTCCTCATGTGTCTGTTTGCCATTCAAATATCTTATTCTGAAAATTCTTTCCATGCCATTCACCCATTTTGTAATTGAGTTATCAGTCTTTTTCTTGTGAAGACCCAGTAAGATTCTGTAAACATTTGTTATAAGACTCTTGTCTGAGATGGTCTTATTAAATGTTTGTTCCCAGTTCTCCCCCCGCCCCCAAATAACTATATGGGCAGTGTAGTCCAATTTCCTTTGGGTCAGCTTTTTTTGAAATGGGAATCAATTTGCATCTCTTCCAGTCTGTTGGCCATGCAGTTGTCCTCCTGATTTCCTGGAACAACCTGGTAATCATGTCTAGGGTAACATCGATTTGCTGAAATATATCAGTTGGTGTTTCATCAATTCTTGAAGTTTTGTTTTTCTGGCAATTCCTTCAGAGCAGCTTGAATTCCCTCCATCGCCATTGCCTCCTGGTCATGTTGTTTCATGAAATTCTTCTGTGTCAGCCCATTCCTTTTGGTACAGTGACTCTGTGTACCCCTTCCATCTTTTTTTTTAAAAAAATATACTGGTTTACATGCAAAGTTCATATGGTTTGTGTACATTGTTTTTCACACAGGATCTTTCCCTGTCCTTTTTCCATGTCTCCCTCCACCCATCAAATTGTGTGACACTATGATTAAGCCCCACACCCTTTGGATCCTTATAGTAGTTCTACAATAATGGTCTGATGCAGTATTTGCCTTTATAAGGCTGAGTTAGTTCACTTAGCATAATGCTCTCCAGTCTCTTCCATATTAGGTAGTAATTTTAAAAAAAACCATAGCTCATGCATGCTGTATAGTATTTCACTTTGTGAATGTAGCATAATTTCTCAAGCCATTCCATTGTGGTTGGGCATTTGGGCTGTTTCCATGTTCTTGATATGGTGAATAATGCCGCTATGAAATTTCAGGTTGTATCTCAGTTCTCGTTTTCTCAGTGAAATATCAGCTTTATGAGGAAATGCCAAAGTGCCTTCCAGAGTGATTGTACCCTTTTACAATACCACCAACGATGTACAAAAGTTTCTGTCTACCTTGCCACATCCTCTTCAACATTTATTACTTGTTGCCCTGCTAAACTTTATCACTGCTAGTGGAGTGAGATGGTACCTCATTGTGGTTTTGATTTCCATCTCTCTTATTGCCAGCAGTTCAGAACATTTCTTCATGTGTCTTTCAGCCATCCAAATATCTTTTTTTTTTGGTGAAGTCTTTTGCTCATTTTAATAATTGGATTTTCAGTCTTTTTCTTCTGGAGGTCCTGTAGGATTCTGCAAACTTTTGTTATAAGACCCTTGTCTGAGATGGTATTGGCCAAATGTTTGTTCCCAGTCAGTAAATTTTCTTTTTACCCTGTTGGGGAAAGTTTTGATGAGCACAGAGATTTAATTTTTAGAAAGTCCCATTCATCAGTTTTATACTCTTCAGATTGTACATTTCTGGCTGTACTTGACAGTCCCATTATACCAGAGACTAGGTCTTCTAAACTTGGTCCCAGTTTGTCTCTTATGAGCTTTATGGTTTTAGTCTTTATTCCGAGGTCTATGATCCACCTTGAGTTTATTTTTGTTATGGTGTGAAATGTGGATCCTGTGTTAGCTTTGTGTAGGTTTTGCCAGCACCATTTGTTGAAGACGTTGTCATTTTCCCATTTTATAAGTTTTATTTCCTTGTCAAATAGTGTAAAACACAATATAGATGAACTTTGTATGCAAACCAGTGTAAAATTAAAAAAAAAAACAAAACAACAGCACTAGAAAAAGAAAAAAATCAGTTGACTGTAAATAGAAGGGTCCAATTCTGAGTTATCAATTCTGTTCCATTGGTCTATGTGCCTATCATTGTATCAGTACCATGCTGTTTTGGTTACTACTGCTGTGTAATAGGTTTTCAGATCAGGGAATGCTATGCTATGCCTTCCACTTAGTTTTTTTGTGTTTTTTTCCCCCCAAAGTACTTTTCTTATTCAGGGTCTCTTTCCTCTCCAAATAAACTTGACAATTCCCTTTTGATCTTCTTGAAAATTAATTTGGTATCTGTATTGGGATTGTATTGAACAAATAGATTGCTTTTGGTAGGACTGTCATTTTCACAATATTAACCAGACAAGAATGCCCACTGTCGCACTACATTTCAATATTGTATTGGAAGTGCTCTCTGGGGAAATAGGACAAGGAAAGGATATAAAAGGTATCCTGATCAGAATAGAAATGGTTAAAACTGTCACTTTTTTGCAGATGATATGATAGTGTACACAGAAAACCCCCACAGACTCAAGAAAAATCTAAAGCAACACAAAATCAACAAATGTTAGAGGTAGTAGATCAGTTTAGCAGAGTGGCAGGATACAAGATCAATATGCAAAAATCAGTGGGATTCCTCTACAGTAACAAAGAGAACTCAGAAAAGGAAATCAAGAAAGCAATACCATTGACAATAGCCAACCAGGAGTTGAGATACTTGGGAGTGAACCTTCCTTGCTAGAGACACAAAAGACTATACAAAGAAAACTACAGAACATTTTTTCTGAGACACAATAAAACACTTACGTAAATGAAAAAAATGGTCCCTGAAAATGGATAGGAAGACTCCTTCCATCTTTTGCTGATTTCTTGATCATTCAATATTCTACCTATAACAGCTTTTTAAATGTTACAACTCACAGCTTGAATTTGCTATCTTTTATATATTTAATCTTTATCTATATTTCTATCTATATCTCTATCTATCTATCTATCTATCTATCTATCATTTTTCTGTCTTTCTATCTTTATCTTTTATGGACTGAAGAACTTCGTCTCAAATATTTTAGGAATGATGTCAAGTAGAACCAGTCCTTGAAAAAAGGCATCATGTTGAAATGTGGAGGGTCATAGAAAAGGAAAAAGACTGTCAACAAGATGGGCTGACACAGTGACTATAGCAACGGGTTTGAGCCTGTCAGAGATCATGAGAATGGTGAAGGATATGGAGAGATTTAGATCTGTTTGTAGGATCACTATGAATCTAAATCCACTTGACAATACATAACAATAATATTGACAGCAAAATATTCATCTCTGTTAGGAATATACCTAAAACTGGAGTTTCTGGATCATGTTGCCAAGCCATTTCTGACTCATAGCAACCTAATATACAACATAATGGAACACTCCTCATTCTCCTCACCCCATCTCTGTTTTACATTGATTTGCTTACAAAGTTTGTATACATATTGTTTTACTCTAGCCTTCATTGATACTGTGTTTGATACAATCATTCCCATGCATTATGTTTTATAAAATGAATCATTATTGAAGCTTGATCATTATGACCCTGTCATTTCAGATCCTCATTGGTTCTTTTGCATTTCCTTCACCCTCTTCCTCCATCCACCAAATTGTACAACCCTGTGATTTTGCCGCTACCCATCCTCACTTTTCTGCTCCCACTCCTTCCCCCTAGAGCTCCCATACATGTTTTACTAGTTATCCTTCTATTTTTCAATAATAATCTTATGCAGTATTTTTTTTTTCTTATGAGACGGAGTTCACTCAGTCACTCCCAAGTTATGTAGTAGTTTTCAAAATCTTTGCTCTTGAATGCTACCTTGTATTTCATTGTGTAAATGAACCACAATTTCTCAACCCATTCAGTTTTGGCTGGACATTTGGGCTGTCTCATTTTTGTACCATCCTCACAATTATAATCTCTGTTTGCACCTACTTTTGCAGCCTATATGCCTGTCTGTCTCATTGAGGATCTTCTGCTTTTTCATTGATTCTTTACTTTCCTGAGCATGGTAGTCTCCTTTTTTGTTAATGTTTCCCAAACATGTGAGAAGTCTCATCATCATCTCTTCTCAGGAGCATTTAAGACACATTTGTTTATCCTTTTGGTAGTATATGATATATCTTTACCATTCTTCTCCAGTAGCATTGATTCATACTTATTCTCCCTTATTCATTGTCAGTCATTTGTATGCGTATATTGTTATTGTTGCTATCTACCATCACAACCAATGGCATAATTGCCCCTCCAGTGGGTTTTCAGAGGCGCCTCTAAAAATTAAAGTTCATAATAACATTCACAGAATTCCTCTCCTCTATTTCTGCATCTCTGCCTTACTTTATTCACAGTTAAAGAAAAAGCTAAGAATTCCATAAGGACGGTAGACTTGGTGGTAGATTATAAATTGTGGAAGCTGTTTTTTACCTGATGTCTTTGCTCTACTGGCTTCTACTGGAAAAAGCACCACTGGGAATCCATTGCTTTAGATTTGCCAACATCACTACTCTATTTCATTCATGCCACAAATAAAAATGGACAGTATTTACTTGCTGCTTTGCTAACTTTGTAAAGATATAACTTTTCTTTGATGTATGCACAGCTTCTGCAGTATTTTCTTGATATTGTTTCAGATTGTATCTCTTGCTCATAATGGTGGAAAATTGGAATCCACACACAAGTTCAATAATTTTTGATTGGTTAAATAAATTTTTTATTATCCCTAGAGTGAAATACTCTAGAACCATTAAACATAATTAGGTAGATCTATGCTTATTGATATGGAAACATGACCATGATAAATTGGTAAATAAAAAGAACTGAAAAATCCTAGAAGGAAATAGAAACAAATACTATCACTGAATGCTGAGGTAACAGGTTTTAACTTTGCTCTTTATTTCCTTTTGTTGCTCTGAATTGTAACAGTAAGCATGTATTGCTTTCATAGGTAAGGAAACTTCTTTTCTACAGGAAAAACTACAAAGAAGTTCAGGACAGAAATATAACTCTTTAATATTTATGATTCTACAGAACTATCCCTAATCTTATAAGAGCAGCAAAAAACATTTAGAACTAGCCTGGTTTATCTTTGACTATACATATATTATAGATAATATATATACTTTATAATATATTTTAGATCACATACATGCAAATGAAGAAAGCACAATATTAAAGTACACATTATAGCACACACTTCATGATATCTGTGTTTTTATAAAAACATATAAAAATTTTATGTGCATACATATATCTTGTCTTATATTCCCTGTATTGTTTCACTGAATATTTGTGTTTCCAAGTGACATATTCATTAAACATTCCTTCAGAAAATCAACTTGTCTCCAATTCACTTTGTTACAACAGGGCTGGAAGCTGTGGTTTATTTTTGTTGTTTTTTTTTTTAAAAAAAGAAAAATTTTTTGAAAGCTAAAGCACCCAGCTGACTGACTCCACAAAGGCCATGGACTCCTTGTAGCATCACAAGTATTTGCGACTCAAATTGAGTACATTAGGAGTACTCCTGAAGGGATCGTCAAAAAGTGAGAAGCAGGCCTCTTCCCCTCAGCACCGCTCGGGCTACACCGCGCTTGCTCAGAGCTCAGAACCCTGCTCAGTTAGCACCGCCGCCTTCTCCTCGCCACCATCATGATCATCTCCTGGGACCTCATCAGCCACAATGAGATGTTCTCCAACATCACAAAATCAGGGGAGATGACAGACGGAATGTGCCTGGAGGTGGAGGGGAAGACGGTCAGTAAGACAGAGGGTAGCATTGATGATTCGCTTATTGGTGGGAGCTTCTCTGCTGAAGGCACCGATAGTGAAGGAACTGAAAGCACAGTAACACTGGTGTTGACGTTGTCATGAACCATCACTTGTAGGAAACCAACATCACAAAAGAAGCCTACAAGAAGTACATCAAGGATTCCATAAACTCAATCAAAGGCAAACTTGAAGACCAGAAACCAGAGAGAGTAAAACCTTTCATGAGAGGAGCTTCAGAACAGATTAAACACATTCTTCCTAATTTAAAAAATCTACCAGAAGCTCAATATCAGCTGTGAAAACAAGGCCAGGAGCTGATTGTGGAACAGACCACCA
>NW_006399778.1:20968813-20970637 GCF_000299155.1 Elephantulus edwardii | reverse complement strand
GCTATTGCTTTTCATCAACACCAGGATTTAGACAAATGGGATTGATATAATTTTGAGCTCTTTATTTCATTTTTACCTTGATTTCTTTGGAGCAGAAACTTCTTTTTTTCTTTAGGAAAAAAAATGTTGTAAGTTGTCTAAAAATAAAATGCATTTAAACATGAAAACAAAGTTAGAAATAAAACTACCATTTGACTCAAGAATTCCACTGTTAGGTACATACCCAAAAGACTTAACTAGAGATTCACACAGGAATTTGTACACCAATGTTCTTTGCAGCACTATTTACAATTCACAGGGTGTTGCATTACTAATCAAAAGCCATACCTCTCTGAAGTTTGAATCCTCAAGTGATTCTGAAGGAGAAAGTTGGGCAATCTTCTTCCATCCTATTTATAGCCTTTGAAACCCAATGAAGGCTTGGCTATGACATGGTTCCAAGTTGGCAGCAAAGACTTTGAAGGTTTATTTTTCTTTTTTAATTAAAAAGTAGAAACACACTAGATATCGTCAATAGTTGAATGGATAAGCAAGTTGTGGTACATGCATAATACTCAGCCAGTAAAAGAAATGAAGTCTTGATACATGCAACAATGTGGGTAAAGCTGGAAGTCATTATGTTGATTGAAATGAGACAGTTTAGTGACAAAATAATGATATTATATGACTTCACTTATATAAAAAGGCAAGGAAAGATGATTGCATAGAGACCAAACTATCTTAGTTATCTAGAGCAGGAACGAGATCAAAGGAAGGGCATGGTTAATGGTGTTGAATATTGTGTATTGATTGCAAAGGACAGTGTTGTGATTGCTATCAATAAGTTTTATACCTATAAAAAGTCGAATGGGAGAAATTGTGTGATAGATATGTTTACAACAGTGTCAAAAGAAAATAGCTACTGATGCAGCTTACACATAACCACAAACCTTAAGGGATTTGGTTTCTTGGTTGGGATGTTTAGGATCATGGGGTCTTGGAACATACACGTTAACTAGCCCATAAAAAGCTTAGTGTCTTTCTTCTACCTCCTAATTTGATGCATAATGCGTGGGATGTTAAAAACTTGCAAGAGGTGATCAAAGACACAGTAAATGTTTGCTAATCAGCTGGAGTAACAGAGGAAGATGGAAAAGTAGAAGGATTTGGGATGTGTGGCTATTTGTCTCCATTAAACAATTACTTCCTTCACCATAATAACCAAAAGAACTAGGTGGTGCCCTGGTACCATTTTGCAGAACATAATTTCAAATTCTGATGGAAATTCTGGGATCATAAAGTTTGGATGAAGCCCTGAAATGACTGTCTTAAGATAATCTTTAAACCTTAAACCAAAAATATTCCTTGAAAATATCTTCAAATCAACAATAGTTTAGTTTGTTGTTGATGTTATGTGCCATCGAGTCGTTTGCGACTCATAGCGACCCTATGTACAACAGCCCTAAACCCTCATCTATTTTGTGCCAATCGCACTGCCTCAAACATGCCCATTCTGATTACCCCAGTCACTGAATCAATCCACCTCATATACGGTCTTCCACTCCTGGGCTGTCCCTCCATCCTCCCAAGCATGATGTCCCTCTCCAAGGACCAGTCCCTCATTACAACACATCCAAAGTATGTTAGACGGAGCCTCAGAATCCTTGCCTCCAAGGAGCAGCCTGCTTTAACCCTCTCTAGGAAGAATCTGTTTGTTTTCTTAGCAATCTATGGTGTATTCAATACTCTTCTCCACGACCACAGCTCAAAGGCATCAATTCTCCTTCTAGCCTCCCTAGTCATTGTCCAACTCTCTGATGCATAACAAGTGATTGTAGAGACCAT
>NW_006399778.1:20963904-20967343 GCF_000299155.1 Elephantulus edwardii | reverse complement strand
TTGTACTCTTCCTGGATGATACATTTGACATCCTCCCACAACTCATTAGGTCTTCTCTCATTAGTGTTCAAGTAGGTAGTTAAAAATATCTGCTTTGAGCATTGGGTGTTTTTGAGAACTATTTATCTGAGATCAAATAAACAATAATAACTCAAAACATTAGAGAGTAACCTTGTTGTTGTGTACCAGTAATTCAGAACCGACCCATAGTGCACCCTCTAGCAGGTTTTGAGAGGCTGTTAATCATACAGGAAGAGATTGTCCATCTTTGTTCAGTAGAGCATCTGGTAGATTCAAACTGTATGTCTTCAAGATGGTAGCACAGCTTCTTGCTCATCCAGGGTTTTCTTCTCTTATGTAGTCCCTGAACACTTCCAAGTATGATATCCCTCTCCAAGAACTGGTCCCTCCTTTTAACCGGCACAAAATGTCAAAAAAGGCTTTAAAATTCTTGCTTCTAAGGAGCAGCCTGGCTTCACCATTTCCAGGATGGACCTGATTATCCTTCCAGCAGTCCATAGTATATTTAATACTCTTTTCCAGATCACAACTCAAAAGCATCAATTCTTATTCTATCATCTTTAGTCATCGCCCAGTTCTCTAATTCCTAGCAAGTAATTACTAAGACCATGGCCTGGATCAGGAGCACCTCAGTCTCCTGACTGATATCGTTATTGTTACTCTTTAGTACACTGAAGATATCCCTGAAATCATATTTTCCCAGTGCAATTAATCTTTTTATTTCCTGGATGCTGGTACCAAGAGTATTGATTAGGGGGCCAAGCAAGCTGAAGCTGTTAACAATCTCAGTCTCTTCAATATCTATCATGATACTGCAAATTGATCCCATGTTGAGAATATTTGTCTTCTTGATATTTGACACATTGAAGGGCACAGTCCTTGACCTTCTGTAGCAAATCAGTTTCAGCAAACAAAGTTATGTCATCAACACAGGTTGTTGATGAGTCTTCCTCTAATCCTGATGCCACGTTCCTCCTCATAGAGTCCAGCCTCCCAGGTGATTTGTTCTGCATATAGATTGAAAATTTATGGACATAGGATGCATCTCTAGCATATCCCTTTCCTGATTTTGACCCATAAAGTGTTTCCTTGCTCTGTTCTGATGACTGCCTCCTGATCCAAATATAAGTTTTGCATAAACACAATCAAATGTTCTGGGATTCCCATTCTCCTCACAGTTAGCCACAGTTAGTTGTGATGCACACAGTCTAGGCCAACTAAAAATATTAGAGAGTAACCTTAGGGAGAGGTTAATTTATGTAATGTGTGAGGAACAACTTGGAAAAGGAGAATGAGAATATTCAACTTAAAGAATGCAATCATTGTCACTAAATGGTACATGGAGAATTTGCTGAACTGATATATTTGCTTGGTATCTTCTCACCAGTGATATAATGACTACAATTGCATAGATAAGATAGATGCACAGATATAGACATATTGGCCCTGATACTCTTGGACTTCTTCCATAGACTAGAAAGTGAATTGATTGGTATATGATTTCTTCTTGTATAATTTCTTTTTTTTTTTGATAGTAGAGTATTGGATTATATTCTGAATTATGGACAAAATTGGTCTATGCTGTTATTGCTGTTAGGTGCCATGGAGTTGGAACTAACTCATACCAGTATTCCAATAGGTTTTCAGAGGCTGTGAATCTCATGGGAAGAAACTGTCCATTATCCTCCTGTGGAGCAACTGGCATATTCTAACTACATTCATTTGAGTAGACAGGACAACTTCTTTCCACTAGGCTACCAGAGTTCACTAAAGTTGTCTATAAAAATCTGCTTTTTTAAAAAAGAAATCTGCTTTTATATCTGTTCAAATGCTTGTAATAGACATTAATTTTGAAACTTTTCAAATTTATTTATTTTTTTCTATTTGTCTTAATTTTTACTTATAATGACACTCTGTAACACAGAACTTCCTTAGAAAATTTTCTAGACGAATATTTATGGAAACAAGTTAAAAAGGTCCCCCTCCCTCTGGAAACCACTTGGTGGGCTCAAGTTAGCAACCTTTTAGTTAGTAGCTGAGTGCTTAACTATTGAAGAATGGCATTCGATACTTGAGCCCCAGGGCTCTTCCCAAGTCCTAGCATCTTAGATAGGATGACTGACTGGTGTTGTGCCTTAGTTGCCCTGGAGCAGCTAGTAGAGCCAGCTGCTCTGCAGGCTGGCCTACCCTCCACATCACCCTTCCCATCCTGGTACATCCTGCTTGCTCCTGGAAGAGTCCTAGAGTGTGGGACCCTGCAGACAAAGACCTAACATCATTTCACGTAGAGTTAATCCTCTGTGATTTAGCTGGTCTTAGAAAGCTGAGTGAGCCTCGCTACTTTGGTACATGGTTCCTCTCTTATTTTGTTTAGTTATTTTAACAAATATTAAGTGCTGCCTAAATTTTAGGTTCTGCTCAAATCTCTAAAAATCCAGTGGGATAAGTTTAAACATTATTTCCATATTACAATTGGAAAATAAAGGAAGAGAGAAGTGAGTTGCCCAAAACAATATAGTGAGTGATGAAGTTCAGTTAAGAACAAAGCTATTTGTTCTGGAGTGCCTGTGTTTAACCCTGTGCCCTTTTAATCTCTCTGGATTTTGTTAAAAAATGATCAGTTTAGAAAAAAATTGATCAGTTTTTAAGATCAATTGATAGGATCATGTGATTCTTGTTCTCTGCATTATTAATGTAATGATACACATTGATTGTTTTTCTTATATTGAACCATCCTTGCATACCTGTCATGAATTTAACTTTGTCATGATGAATTTATCTCTGTCTATTATCTCTCTCTCTCTCTCTATCATCATTGTTGTTGCTAAGTGCCATTGAGTTGAGCATGACTCATAGTGACCCAATGAACAAAAGGCCTAAACCCTTTTCTATAACTATCATCATTTCTTACGTGCATGAGTTTTCACAAAATGTAGGTTAGGAATTGGATGCTACTCATGCTTCCAAACTTGAATCAGTCTAGGAGTTTTACTAAACACTGTCCAAAATAGGTAACCATTATAGCATATGACACATCAGTGGCACAGCGTTCAGGATCAAAGCAACCCCAAGTTACTTCAGTACAGCAAATTGAAAGAGCAGTTCTATACCATTTAGAAGAATATTAACCCCAAACATCATTAACACCAGGCCTGAGTGCTACAAGGCCTTAGACCAAACCACCTTTTAAATATAAAGCCTGCCCATCAGGTCTTGGTCAACCCTAAACCAAGAAGCTTCCAAGCCACAGCTCATTGTTAGCTAAATCCGTCAAATCCAATCAGCTCACACCCAATTGTGAATGGAAAAAAACCCCACAACCAAACAGTTCACACCCTACCCTTGCCAAGACAAGAGAAAGAACCTTCCAGAATCTAACTACTTCACACATCAGCACAGTACACACACACACATACAC
>NW_006399778.1:20942750-20962583 GCF_000299155.1 Elephantulus edwardii | reverse complement strand
CCAAAATCTCTGTAGATGTTCATTGAAATGAAAAATAAATTAAAATAGAAAAAAAAACTGTTGGAGGGTCATCTATGGGTTGGTTCTGACTCTCCAGCACACAACAACAACTTATTTAAATGTGTGTGGGCTGTGACCCTAAAATGAGACTGTGAAAAATGGAGTTTAATTCCATAGTGCATTGAACACAGGCCTTCTTGGGAAAATGGAATCAAAGAGAAAGTATACCATGTCCTGTATCCAGTAGGTGTTCTATAAATATGTAATTGGGAGTGGATAATAGAGAAAAGCTTCAGTGCATTATAAACTAAATTGCAAGAGCTTTTCCATGTGTGTGTATTTAAGATTGGAAGCTTAGTATAAGCCCCAATTAACTGTGCTCACTCTGTCTTTGAATTTTGTTTCTATTAATTGTTCATTCCTGGCATCTACAGCATTCTTCCAACTTGGTGGTTGATAGAAGAAAATATTTGGGAGGTTAGGTTAAAGAATGAAGGGTTTTTTGAACAGGCTAAAGCAGAGATTCACATACCTGGATTGAACAAAGAAATAATTAAATCAGAGCCTAGTGCCTTCTGAAAAGACAGCTTCACTAAAACCAAAATGTTGTCCCATAACACAATAAACTTGGGTACAATTCAATATGCGCTGAAGTAATTTTAGAAGCCATCATTCCATTTCAGCAATAAATGAAGCCTAGAGTAGTATGAATTCCCCATTAAGCTGAGGTGGTGGGGAGAGGGAAGGAATCTTCTGGTACAATCCATTTATTTTAGTGTCCCAAGTGTTCATAGCTACAGGAGCAAGAGGGTTTGCAGCTGCCATTGTGGTCTGCCTTCTGTCACCTCAGGAAATGAATGGCCCTCTCCTTAACCACCAACCTGCGCTGTCTTCAACAGAGGAGTCATCAATTTTCTTCAGAGTGGAATGGAACCCACATTTGGGTGTGTGGCAAATTAAACTCTTAATAGAAAAGCAGACAAAGAGGCTTTGCTCATTTATTTTATGAGTCATTGCTTTTGAAGAAGGAGAAGTTTGGAGAATGGCATAATACAGGTATGATGAGTTCATCACCTTTGAAAAAGTGCCTTCTTAAAGCATTTGCATGTTTGTTAAACTGGAGATTTTCCTTCTCCATTTGTTTCTAGTTTTCTCATTATTTTTGAAAGAATCACTAGAAACTAGTTGTCACTGATATTCTCTCTCCTCACAAGTAAGCAGGGTACTTCTGATTTATACCTGTACAGGGTGTTCAAATAGTCACCTGTCACGCTTGTTTTCTGAAGAAGAAATTGTGAAGCAGTAAAAGGTTTCAGGTGGGTATGTTTCCTTCAAAAGAGGATAGTCCAATTATACGGTTTTTAAACTACTCTTTACTTTAAAATAGCATCTGAGACTGAGAAGATGTTGTATTAAAATGGGGCAAGATTATTTTTTTTTCTCTTGTTCCACAAGGAGAGAGGGTGATTAATTTTATATTTTGTTTGATCTGTTCCCCATTGCTGGAGCATTCTATTTTATAAAAGAAAAGAAATAGAATACTGTATCAATTTTAGCCACATACATACATGGCCTTAGAAATCCGGAAAATGGCAAATAAATGTTAAAAAAATGGTTCAACTGCTAGAATAAAGTGCTTTGTTTATACATATAAAATTCCATAATTACAGAACTGACAAGGCATAGACCAATTTCTGCTAAGGCACATAAAGTATCAGACTTACACCATTTTCGAGCTGGTACAGTGTTTGTGATAGATGAAACTTGGTGAAAGGCGTAATGTTGGAGCTCAATTCTATCAGCCTTTTGAAAATTCACAAGGAGAAGAGAATGTTAACTGCTGTAATAGATAAACACTGAAATCTCAGTGATTTCACTGATAGAAACTAATTTACTGCTAACATGAAATCCCGAACAGGTGTTACTGATTTCTTAGAAATGCAAAATCGTGCATGTTCTTTACCAGGTCATTTAGAGACCCGGTGGCTCACTGACTTCTCTGCATTCAGTTGGGCACTAAGAAGGTGCTAGGGATTGCATGTAGAAGGCTTGTTATGGACTTTTGACTGGGCATGCATAATTTATCAAGGATGTTAAACACACACACACACACACACACACACACACACACACACACAACAAACAACAACCTCAAACCTAATGCCATCAGGTTGATTCTGACTCATGACAACTTCATGTGTTACACAGTAGAATTCTTCCATAGTGTTCTCAGCTGTAGTCTTCAACGAAGCAGATTGCTAGAAAGTCCTTCTTCAGTCCTGCTGGGTAGATTCCGATCATCAACTAGTATTGGAATGGGAACAAATATAGAACTCTTTCAATTAGTTGGCCAGGTAACTGTCATCCAAATTTCTTGGAGTAGTGAGCATTTCCAGACTTGCATTTGTTTGTTGAGATATGTCAATTAGTATGCCATCAATTCATAGGGCCTTATTTTTTGCCATTTTCTTCAATGTAGCTTATAATTTTTTTCTGTTATCACCACTGGTTCTTGATAATACACCATTTTCTGAAATGGCTCCATATCAGCAAATTCTCTTTACTGAATTAATATCCCATCTTCCATCATTTTTTTATGTGTTTCCTGGGTCATTCAAAATTTTGCCCTATTCATGTGCAAGTTCAAATTGAAGCTGAAGAAGAAGAAAACAAATTAATAAAAACCAAGATCCAGTCTTGAATCTATCCCTCTTAAAGTAAAAAACCACTTCAAGAGTAGGACCAAGGCATTGAACACTAATGTTTGAAGACCAGATGAGCTGTAGAATGACAATCATCCATGAAGAAAAAGATCATTACAAAGATAGAGGGGGAAGAAAACCCAAAATAGATGTCAGAAGAGACTCTGAAAATAACACTACAATGTTGAGAGAACAGAACAAAGGGAAGAAATGGTGACATAAAAGAGCAGAATAGAGAGAAAACATGCAAAGGGCTGAAGTCAGAAAATCCAAAGGATAAAACTTGCTAGGCATTTTTCTTTTTTCTTTCTTTCTTTCTTTTTTTTTTTAGATTTCCATTCATCCATTGTTGCACTTTTCTCCCCTCCCAACCCTCCCCCCTAGTACAGTATCCTCTTGGAAAAGTAAAAGAAAAATTCTTTCATTGTTTTACAATCCCTCCCCTCAGGTCCACTCCACTATACAGCCTTTGCTCTGGACTCCTGTCATGACAAAAATACCTAATAACATATTCCTCTTAAAACAGTTTTCTCCCTCATCTGTTTCAATGCAGTATACATTATTGAACCCATCTTTCTCAGTCTCTCCCCAACCCCGACAGTGGCACCATGCAATATTTGTCCTTTAGGCATTTTTCCAGTTGAAAGACCTGAAGAACAAATTCAATACTTGAGTTGCAATTCTGGAGGATTTGCTATGCACAAATGATCCAGTAAACATAAAAAGGATGTAGAAAGAATACACAGAGCCACTGAACCAGACTGTAAAAGTTGGTAGAAATTCTCAATTTCTTCATCCTTGGCTTTTGTAGTGGTAGTGTATATTTGAATGATAGTTGTATTTACAGAATATCCTGCCATATGTATGGGTAGTATCCTACCACTTACAGTAGTGTGTTTCATGATGGATCTTGAAATGTTCTTTTTGATAGTGAAAGTCACATCATTCTTTTTTACATTGTAATTTATGGCATAGTAGATCCTGTGACTGTTTGATTCAAAATGGCCAATACTAGTCCATCTTAGCTCTCTAATGCCTAAGCTGTTGAGATTTATCCATTCCATTTCATTTTTTACTAGTTCAAGTCTTCCTCAATTCATACTTCTTATTATAACTTATTATAAATAGGGATATTTACAGCTGTCTTCCCACATTTTGAGTCTTGTTGTGTCAGTACATGAAGGTCCTTCACTGGATAGGAATGTTAATCCAAGCACGTCATTAAGGTGGACTCTAATAGGCAGCTCTTCCCCAGGCACATTTTGAGTGCCTTCCAACCTGAATGGCTCATGGTCTAGAACTCATCCAACAATATTCTTAAATTCTAGCATATATCCAATGATGTTCTTGCAAGTTTTTGAAGCCTGTTGTTTCAAAAGTGCATATCTGATCCTGCATTGCAAAAGAGTCCTGAATATCCAAGGGACTCTCAAAAGAACAAAATGGTATGTCTTGGGGAAAGTGCAGCCAGAGTGTTCCTCAGAGGCAAGAATGCTCTCACATACTTTAGCCATGTTGTTGTTACTGTTTGTATGTACCATAAAGTTGGAACTGACTCATAGCTGACCTTCCAGTGGATTTCCTTAGGGCTATTTCTTGAAAGAGACATCATGCTTATGGTCAGTGAAAGAGAGGAAGATCCCCAACTAGATGGATTGACAGAGTGACTGCAGTAATGGGCTCAAGTATGTCAGAGACAGGGAGGGCAACACAGGATAGGACTGGGCTCAGATGCGTTGTTCATGACTTTACTATGAGTCATACTCAACTCGACAGCACCTAACAACAAGAGCCCTGCTCTTGGACTATCTTACTCTGGGAATCCTGCTGAAACCTGCCTCCTATTGATGACCCTGCTGGTATTTGAAATACCAGTGGCATAGCCCGGCATCACAGCAACTTGCACGCCACCAGTCTTACAGATGAATGGAGATCTTGAGCATTGTTATATGCCATCAAGTCATGACTCATAGCAACCCTATGAACAATGACTCTGAAACCTGCTTTATCGTGAGTCCACCTTACTGTCTCTGATACACTTATGACCATTACCCCAGTCACTAAGCATTAGGAATGATAAAATCTGAGCTTAAACAAAGAGGCAAGAGTCTGGTCAAGTTGTAATGGAAGAGGAAACTGTCAAGAAGAAATGAAAATATCAATTGTCATTATGTAGTTGTTATGTTCGAATCCCCATTATGATACACAAATTTTGCACTGCAGTGGTGAAAATTTTATTTTCTCTGTGGTCAACATTGTTCTTCTTTGTGAATCACAAATACATCTAATTCAGACTGCATTTACATATAGGTAAATATTATTACATGGGCATTATTCATAGAGAGCTCTGATGGCTTAGTGGTTAGGAGTCTCACTGCCAACCCAAAGGAACACAGTTAAAATCCACCAGCCACTCCATGGGAGAAGGAAAAGCAATTCCCTCCTGTGTGATTTACTGCCTCTGAAAACCTCCATTCTGTCTCAACAGTACACAACAACAACAACAACAACAACAATCTATTGATACCTAACATTAATGAGACATTAATAGAATGGTTATCATACTTGACAAAGGAAGGGGTTAGAGAAAAAGAAGGCTCTCAAAGAAGTGAATTGTCATAGTAACTATAGCGACAGGCTCAAGCACAGTAGAGATTAATTAGAGGGATGACATAAATTCAGGCAATGTTTTGCTCTGTTGTACCTGTATCTGTATCTCTCAGAGCTGACTCAATAGCAACTAACAACAACAAACCATTGGGGAAAAGAAAATTTGGAAAATATGATTAATATTGAAATTAATTAATTAAAAATATGGTTAATATGTTTTATACACTCTTCCCCCCCTTTTCTTTTCTACCCTTTGGATGTTTTGAAGAAATCTAAGGGCCTAGGAAAAAAACCAAAACCAAAACAACAAAACAGTCTGGTATTTCCATGTGAACGTAACATAAGTTTTCAATCCATTTACATATTGATGGACATTTGGACTTCTTCCATTTTCTTGCTATCAGGAATAATCCTGCTAACATTGATGTACAAATCTGAATACTATACTGCACTCGAGACCTATGATTTTGAAAATACAATCTAACATGAGAGAAGCTGGAAACCATTATGCGGAGTAAACTTGGTTTCATAAGGAAAAATATAAGAGCATTTTTGTAAAAATAGAAGAATTACTGGTAAGATGTACACCAAAGTCCAAAGGGGTAAGGGGGTGGAAGAAGGGAGCTGAGGATGAGAAGGGGAAGAAATCATGAGGTTATAGAGTTTGGTGGGTACAGTGAGGGAGTGAAGGAATTAAGAAGGATCCAGAGGGAACCTGAAAAGGTAGGGTAGTGGTGGACATAGATCAATGGTGATTAATTTTATAATATATAATGTATGGAAATGATCTATGAAACACCACTACCCCACCAAATATCACAGTCAACTCATTTCTATCAAGTCAGAACCGACTCATAGTTGATCCTCCATTGAGTTTCCAAGGTTACAAATCCCACAAGAGAAGATTGTTCATCTTTCTCTCTCAGAGTTACTGGTGGATTCGAACCACAAAAGAAGCATGGCCTCTGCACGAATACCTTCCTATGGACCATACCACAGAGCTCCTTGATTTGCTGATAGTGATTGTTAATGACCTCTCCAAACCTGAGCCAGTCTTTTGCCAGAGCTTTGTCATGGTGATCAAAATAGCAAAATTTAAAACCAAGATCCTACTCTATATTAGCAGCACTCAGCCTACTCATGTCTCCTTATCCTGACCTCTTTATTTCTGTTCTGTCCTTATTTCCAAGTTGTATATTCTTGTCATCACGATTGTTTCCCTTATTGTTTGTTTTTAACTATTCTTGAATCTTTAAAATACTGTTAAAATATTATCCACCTCAATTTCTGAATTTTTGATGTGCCCAAGTTAAGCACCTCATTCACCTCACCCTGGTCCCAGCTGTGATGATTTGAATCCAGGACCTACATTAGGTTAGATTGCATTGAGATGTGCCTAACACCATCAAAAATTGCCACTGAGACAATCCTAACTCACAGTGACACCATATGAGAGTGGACCTGTGTTCTATGTAGGGTTTCCAGTGGCTAAACATTAGAAGTAGATCACCAGGCATTCCACCCCCACCCCCAGGCCCTTGTGCCTGGACTCCAACCTGCAACCTTGCAGTTAGTTAACACCTTAGTATGTTTAACCATTTGTACCACCTAAGGACTCCTTAATGTGTTCAAAGGCATCATAACACCAGTGAAGAAGCACCCTAATGCGAAGATTACAAGGCAAATGCAATGATCAAAGACCATAAAATACTAGAGGGCTAGGTGAGACTTGCTTAGAGTGATATGCAACTTAGTATATCTAAAGGATTTACAATAGACCAGCCAGGAGGGAACTTGGCTGACTGATGGGAGATAATGGAAGTATCAGAAATTGCTTTGAAGCTTGAGGAGCAAGCTGTTCTCTCCTCCTGATGCAAACACTTCACCAAGATCCCTCCTGAGACCCCTGTTCCCCTCCCATCAGGTAGAAATATCTTTTCCAAGAGCCATGTGCCCAAACTGTATTTGGCTTTGATCTTTTTTAGTCTAATTGCAGATTGAAAGAACACTCATGCTGTTTGTGCTGATTTAATACCAAAGTAAATGAGGATTATCTCTTGTACCAGTAATGATCCTCTCCATTGCCTGGTGTGGAAGCAGAGGGTAATGGTGAGCAAAAAGATGGTAACTGGGTATATCACATTGGCTCTCTGTATTAAGGTATCAGATCTCTTTCTAATCTCAGGTATGCTTCTCATGCAAACACACAGAAGTTTCTCAGTACTAAAGCTTAGCTATCAAAAATGATCACTAGGGATTATTTATAGGATTTTAAATAAGTAAGGTCAGTGAAAAAGAGGAAAAACCCCAATGAGATGGATTGACCCTGTGACTTCAGCAATGGGCTCTAGTGTCTCAGAGATGCTGAGGATGGCACAGGATAGGGCAAATTTCAGGTTGGCTATTCATAGGGTCACAATGAGTTGTACTTGATGGCTTCTAACAACAGGAACAACAACAATCATTAATTAAGGGATCTCTGGTGGCCTAAGGAATTAAGTTGGCAACCCAAAGGTATGTGATTTGGATCCACCAGCAGTTCTATGGGAGAAGGATGGACAATCTCCTCTCATGAGATTAACTGTCACTGAAAACCCACTGGAGGACCAGCTATGGGTCGGCTCAGCCTCAAGAGTGCATAACAATAATACATTATTAATGAACCTAATCTTTAGAGATCTGTTATTTTTGTTAGTTGCTCTAACTGTACGTGACCTTCTTGGTAACAGATCAAAGCATTGGCTAGTCCTACACTTTGTGCGTGGCCATTAGTGTATTTGATATCATTGTTGCAGCTATCATGTGTTCTAAGTGTCTTTCAACCAAGGTGACTCATCTTCTAGTAGTATCATCAGCTCAGCACACTGCTGTCAAGTTGTTCTGACTCATAGGGACCCTCCCTTGTATTTCTAAGGCTGTCAATCTAATTAGGTATAAACTGGTAATCTTTGTCCTACTCTTCAGTCTATCAACTCAAAGGCAGATGCACGAATTGCTCATGATTGTCTCCTCTCATGTGATGTACTGCATCTGAAAACCTGCTAGCTGTGAGTCAGGTCCAACTCGATAACACCCATCAACAACAGTACTATGTTGGACAGTAATCCGCAGTGATCCGTAAAACTTACATTGACTAGTTTTCAGAAGTAGGTTGCCAGATCTTTGTTGCTAGTGTGTTGTTGTTGTTGTTATGTCCATTGAGTCACAGATAGCCATACAGCGAGCTTTCAGAGGGGGAGAATGCCCACCCTTCTCCCTCAGAGCAGCTGATAGATTCAAACCACATGCCTTTGGGTTGGCAGCACAACTCCTCATCACTAAACCATCAGAGCTCCTTTGCTAGGCTGTAGGTTTTGCCAAAACGTGTCCACCATGACTCTGTAGCAGTGTCATAACTTCTAACATCACAACAGCACACAAGCCAACATGCTGTAACTAACTGATAATTGTATGATTAATTCATAACCTATTATTTATTAAATGCTGAATCCTATGCCTGTATCTGAGTAAAGGGAGGTTAACAAAAAGCCACTAAATTCTGTCCTCATCAAGTAGAAAGTTGAGATGAGTTGTACAAGCAATAAACAAATAGAAAAAATCACTTTGTAGTTACACATGGTACGAGTGCAAGCAAAGAGCAGAGTATTCTGGGTGTTATCTGAGTGTCCGCACACTGCCAAGCTGAGTGTGTCTCTCCTCGTCTTCACAACAATACTCCTATATGGGTAAAATGTACTTAGCTGGTGAGAAACTAAAGTTAGAAACTTTTGTGTCCAACAATACATCCTTGGTCCTTCATGGCCAGGTAAGCTAGGTGGAAGTTGGGTATCTTTGAGTTGCTGTCAACTCATAACTATATATGACATAGCAGAACTCTTCCATAAAGCCTCCTGGCTAGGGCTAGAGGTGTGTCTTTTCTTTCTATAGGCTGTAATCTATTTCTCTATTAAGTCATTGTAAGCTATGTTCCATACCACTCCTCTTTTTAAGATTCTAAATAAAAATCAAACCAGTTTCCAAGAAGTCATTTACAGTTCATGGTGACCCAATAGGGTCGTCTGTGGTTCCTTCCCAACCTCCTCCCAGATGCACATCACAAGGTCTTTTCCAAAGTGTTTCACGGTACATTCAAATCACTTGCTTTTTGTTTGGTAATCTAGCTTTGACCATCTAAGAACACAGGGAAATATCTGTTGAGATTCTTTTTCTTTTGTGTGTGGCAAGAACTTTTTATTTTCTTTTTAAAATTATTATTAATTTTAATGAAAATTTACAGAGATTTTGGATTTCCATTCATTCATTGTTGCACTTTTCTCCCTGCACACCCCTTCCGCCCAGTACATTCTTCTCTTTGAAAAGTAAAAGAAAAATACTTTCATTGTTTTACAGTCTCTTTTCCCATGTCCACTCCACTATGCAGCCTTCGTTCTGGACTCCTGTCATGACGATAATACCTAATCACATATCCCTTTTAAACAGTTTTCTCCCTCATCTGTTTCAATGAAGTATACATTATTTATCTCATCTTTCTCCATCTCCCCCCAACCCCGATACGCCTTTTGAATAAAGCATTTATTTGGGAGAACATAACATTTAAAATAAGTACCCTCTTTACTCCCTTGCCCTATATTGTACTAGTGACCTCGTCTACTCCTCAGGACAACCAACCCTGGGAAAATTTGGACCCACAGAGCAGGTATAGTGACCCAAGATCTCTGCCTCACACTGACTACTCATAGGAAGACAGAAAAGGCAGCCCATCGCATGTGTGTGCAGACTTTATCAGCTCCACTGAGAAATGGGAAGCACTCACTGGCTTTCATCACTAGTTATGTGACTTGCTGCTTTTTTGTGTGGAGTGTCAAGAGGGCAGTGCAAGAAGTTGGCAGTCCTTCCACGTGGACTTAGGGAAGGCGTTTTTCATACTCTGTCCCCTTCATTAAATAAAGTCCTAAAACTTCTAGGCAGCTGTAACTTTTAGAAAAAAAATCTGCCTGCAGTTCACAACTATTTCTGACATCTACATATATTTACTTTTATAAAGATAAGGGCAGTAATAAATTAAGGGGCAAGCATCCGTTTAAACAAGCTGATGATTACTATAGATAATTGCAGTGCAAGTGTGACCTTAATACTTTCACTATGAACAGTCTCTTATCTGCAGACCTAGACCCAAGCCTCATTGCTGGAGACAGGTTAATAGCAAGATAACAGAGTGAGCCTCTGGAGTTAGTAATTGCAATTTTAAGTATGCATACCTGGTTACCTGCACCTATGCAAAGGTAAACTTCCAAGAGATGTTGCTTCCTCAATGAAGGCAGTCTGTGTGCAAAGACGAAGCTGTGGACATCCATGTGAGACAGTCCTCCTTCTAGTACTTGGTATCTTCCCAGGTGAACAGCTCCAGCTTGCAGGCAGACATGGAGAAGAGTGTTGAGCATACCACTGCCAAGAGAACAAACAAGTTTGGCTTGAAGAGGTATACAGGGTTACTTTGAGTCCAAGTGAAATGACAGGACATAATAACCACAGCTGCTAACTGAAAGGTACATGGTTCAAACCCACCAGCTGCTCCAAGGGAGAAATGTGCTCCCATAAGGATTATAATTTAGCAATCCATAATGAGCAATTCTACCTTGTCACATGATCACAGTGAATAAGAATTGACTCCCACAACAACAACAATGCTCTAGAGGATGGCATTTGCCAATCATATTTGGTAAAAGTGTTCATAAACAGCAGTCACTCCTCTTTTCTTACACAAAAATCAGCATCAGGGCTTAGCACATGTTACCCAGAGGGCTAGCATTGCTGTTCTCTCCCACTATGATTAACTATTATTTGTTAATTAATGGTGGCTCCCAAGTTGAGGGTGGGGGCGGGGAGCTGTGATTTACGAACCTTTCTCTTACCATCTGTTCACTTGCTTCCAGGCCCTGGTATTTCACAGCCTCAGAACTTGTAGGAAATTATGTTAAATGATCCCTCATTTTTTGTTTTCTTAAGTTGCATTTTAAAGCAAAAGGAAACAAAACAAAAGCAACAAAACCACCAAGAGGGCTTCTAGAAGGCAACTGGCTCCTTTCTCAAAGGTCAATATGTCACACCAGGAAAAAAGTGGGCAAAATAGGATTTCTGTTTTGGTTTGTTTTTAATTAAGACCTGAATCATGATTCTCTTTGAACGGAATGGAAAGTGACACTCTCTTTGAGACATCCTTGATAAATTTTGCAATATCCCAGCTGCCAGCAGGGGAATGAGAGCAAGTAGATACATTCAGAGCCGGGCCTTTGTATCCGGCTGACAGCCGCACATACCAGCTCAAATTGGGAAATTTCACTGCTTCTAACTTCCTGCCTTGAGGAAAGAAGCAGACTACACTTTTTTTTGTCTCTTCAGGAAAAAAAACAAAATTCTTATAAGTCTTCTGTTCAGAAGCTCTCTGAAAATTCCCCTCTCTTAATTCCAGGGCCTGTGTTTTTGTTGCTGGGGGCCTTTTGAGTCAATTCTGATCATATATGACAGAGTAGAACTGCCCCATTGTGTTTCTTAGGCTGTGATCTTGAGGAGCTCTGTTGGTTCAATGGTTGTGAACTTGGCCTCTTAACTGATAGCTTAATGGTTTGAACCTACCTGTGGCTCTTTTGGGACAAAAGAGTTGGCAATCTGCTCCCATAAACATTACAACTTAGGAACACAGGAAGTAGTTGTACTTTGTCCTATAACATCTGAATGAGTCAGAATCAACTACACAGCACACAACAGTGAATCTTTACAGGAATGTATCTATAGGCTTTTTATCCTGTGGAGCCGCTGGTGGTTTTGAACCACCAACTTTGATTAAAAGTTAGCAGTTGAACATAGCAGTTGTCACTGTACAGCCATGGCCTCTTCTGGGGCTATATACCTTGATTTTGTTCATTGCCTTTGAGTTCGTTCTGACTCATCGTGACATCATGTGAACAGAGTTGAACTATTTGATAGTGTTTTCAGACAAATTATTCATAGTGTTCTTCAGAAGATTGCCAGGCCTTTCTTCTGAGGTGCCTTTGGGCATATTTAAACTGTCAGCCTTTTCATTAGTTGTTCTGATCATCATCAGTTGGGCCACAATATAAGACAATGCAGCTTGATACATAAAGATGATATTGATCATTCACTTTACCACAAGTTCCTTATCGAATTCCTTTAACACGTTGCTGCAAATGACGGCAAATGTGTTTCTAAGCACGGTCGTCAATATAAAAGTGTGCAGCAACATGTTAAGTAATAAACACCATAATGCTATTTAAAAAATGGCATCTGCTAGAAATGAAATGCACACTTCACTTTTCAGGAATATGTTTATTTTATAAAGCAGATTACACACTTGTATTTAACAACCTTTACTGGGAAATATTTCCTTATGTGTGAATGTTTCTGTATTTATTCAAAGGTTATTTCAGCAGATTAATTCTTAAGTAGATACAGAAAAACATTTCCTTTTATTCAGCACTGATGTCTTCTTTTAAGATATCAGCTGCACAGTATTTAAGTCATCACACTCCTCAGCGGCTGGCCAGATGTGTTTGCTGTTTGGTACAGGAACCTCTTTAATGCTAGTAGGTAGTATCTTCATTTTTCTTTGCCATTTTTCTTCTCTAGGAAAACAGAACATGGAGTTTGCCATTGACGTGTTACCTTGTTAGCTGCCATCAAATCAACTACAATAAAATTGAAACCATGCTCTGTCTTGCACCATCCTCACAATGTTTTACCATCACAATCTCTTTTACCACACTTAAGTCCATTTTTGCAGTCACTGCATCAGCCCATCTGTTTGAAAGTCCTTGTTTCTTAACCTCACCTTCTCTACCTTTGTGATCATAATGCCTTTCCCCCAAAACTGGCACCTCCTACCAACACCCCCAAAATATGTGAGATGAAGCTTCACCATCCTTGTCTCTAAGGAGTACCTTGGTGGTACTTCCTCCAAGATAGATTTGTTTGTTCTTTTATCAGCCCTTGGGATATTCTATATTCTTCCCCAACAGCACAGTTCAAAGGCATGCCTTGGTCTTCCTTGTTCATCGTCCTGCCAAGGAGTTAGAAATTACAATGTTATATAAGATGGTGGGGGCGGGCACCTCTTTAGAAGGGACTTTGTATAAGATTCCTAGAATTGCTACAAGTTACTTCAAATAGATTGGATTAAAATAAGTCTGAAATGGTGGTGTTAAGAAACTTAACTTCTCTGAAGGCTCTTAGGGAGGTATGCTCCACGTCTTTCTCTTAGATTCTAATGTTTCCAGAAATCCTTGGAGTTCCTTGACTTGTAGAAACATCATCCTGATCTTTGCCTCTGTTATCACATTATCTGTAATTCCCCCTGTGATTCTATATGACTTTTCTATATGGCTTGACAGCATTCATGCTGGATTAACACCCCACCTTAATGACCTGATGATCTTAACTTGATTACATCTATGGACATGCTATTTCCAAATACTTTAATATTCAGAAGTGCCAGGGGTTAGAACATCAACATATCTTTTAGAAGAGACACAAGTCAACTCATAATAGACCTGCCTGAAAGATGTTATTGTTGTGTACTTTCAAGTCAGAATTGACCCATAGCTGAACGAACCTTCAGTGGGGGTTTCAGAGGCAGTTAAACCCACAGAAGGAGATTGCCCATTCTTCTCCTATGGAGCAGTTAGTGGATTCAAACCATGTGCCTTTGGGATTGCAGTAGAGCTTCTTGCCACTGAGGAAGTTGTCTAAGGAAGGGATATTCAAGCAATAAGTATGTACAAAGTTCTTGAGGCCAGTGTATGCCTGTTGTATTTGATGAGTAGTTCAAAAGCCTATGTAGATGAAGCAGAGTGGGCAAAGAGGAGCTAGAAAAAAGCAAATTAGAAAAGTAACTGGTAGAGCTCTTACAAGGACTTTGACCTTTACTTCAGGGAACTACTAGAGAATTTGGAAGAAAACAACAACATAATTTGAATTATTTTTTAGAAAAAAATTATACTGACAGTGTGATGACTAGTCTTTGTGGGAGCAAGCAATGTCAAATTAAGATGGCTAGCGAAGGGGTTGGCATCAAGGTGGGGAGCTGGTGGTACTTTGGATCAGCGTAGGTGAAGCAGAAAAGGCTGTATGCTGGGCATATTTTTAAGATGTAACCAGTTTTGCTGATGAAAAATAATTCACTGAATGAAGCGTGCTGTGATGTGAAAAGGAACAAAGAGCAAACAGAAATATAAGAATGGCCATTTACTGAAAAAGTAGAGATGGTAGCATGAGCTTTTATGATGGAAAAGAAAGAGTTTGGAGATGCTTATTTAAAATCTCTGGAAAAGGACCTCACGCTTGGAAAAGTAAATGTGAGCCAAGGAGTGGAAGGCCCTCAACAAGATGAACTAATCAAGTGACTCCAACAATGGGCTGAAGCACAGCAGAGCTTGTGAGGATGGCCCAGGAAAGGACAGAGTACCATTTTGTTGCACATGTGGTCACTATGAGTCAGAGATGATAATTAAACTTCTAGTGGGAGATAGGTGAGTTTGAATTTCATTCTGGTTATCATTGCATAATATAAAAACGAAGAATGTAAGTGAACACAGAAATACTCTAAGGCTTTTCTTCTGTGCTATATTCTACTCTTCACAGAACTTTAGCACTTATTTTTCCCTCCACTTGCCACATCATTTCTTCTTATAGTTGTATAGTTTATAATCTCATTGCAGTCAGGTCTATGTTTAACTTTTGCCCCTTTGCAGAGTCCTTTTCAGAATCTTTATCAGGAAAATAATAGCTTCATTCTGTCCTGTTGCATCTTAATTTGGCTTTATTTTCTTCAGAGCGTATGTCATGACTTGACATGATAATAGTTATGCCTGTGCTTATTTGTATATTGTTGTAATGTATGGTTGAGTCAAAACCAACTCATAGTTGACCCTTCAATGGATTTTCTGAGGCAGCAAATTGCACAGAGGGAGATCTTGTCCATCTTTCTCCCATGGAGGAGCTGGTGGTTTTGAACCTAGTGACTTTGGGTTGGCAAAGCAACTCCACCATTAGACCACCAGAGCTCCCTTGATATATTGTTAGTTTCCCTCATTTAAAAGCAAGCTTACATGGCAGGGACTTTGTTGGTCTTTATGCACTGCTTTAGAGCAGCAAATAGAATATAGTTGTTTGTGAAGTGTCATTTAATCAACCACAACTCATAGTCATCCTGTCAACTATATATCAGGACCTTGCACTTTGCTGCACCATCCTCAAGATCTCTACCATACTCAAGCCTATTATTACAGTCATTATATCAATCCATATTGTTGAGGGTCTTCCTCTTTTTCTCTTACCTACCACCTTATTCACCTTAATGCCTTTTCTTAATGACTAGTGCCTCCTCACAACATGCCAAAGCATGTGAGATGCACATCCTTACTTCTTAAGGAAGATTTGTTTGTACTTTTAGCCGTCCATGGTATATTCAGTACTCTTCACCAACACAACAGTCCACAGGCCTGTTCGAAGGCATGGATTCTTCTTGGTCCTCCTTATTTATTGTTCAACTTTCACACACATATATAATAGTCTCTGAAATATTATGTGGGCAATAAATATTTGTTGAATAAATGAATAAACATATTTTTTAGTAATCTTCAAACTCATCAACAACTTTAATTTGTTTAATATATTCATACTGCTATGATTTTAGCTGCTGCAGAATTGGCTTCTGATTAATGGCAACCCCATTCATGACAGAATAAAATACTATCTAATCTCATGCTACCACCATGATTAAAAATAGAAGAGTGTAAAGATAATAAGTGAATTTTGCAAGGTCTAAGTTACAGGTCCTAGAAGTGAAGTAGACAAGAGAGAAGACACTTCTGTTTTAAGAGGAGGGAAGGAGGAGGACACACATGCTTGCAGGTTGGACATTCAGGGAGTTCATCAACTGTTCTATTGTGACACATACGGCTTTCACTGGCTCCCTTTCAGGACAAGGTTATCAGGCCTTTCTTCCTAGTCTGCCTTAGTCTGGAAGTGCAGGTTAACTATTCAGCACTCTAGTCATAATTAAACCTCCACTGACAAAAAAGAATTTAAAAACAATAAAATTGGTAACTACATCAAATATATTAGTCAAGAATCTAACCCAGGTCTCCCTTATAGAAGACAAGAATTCGATCACTGAGCCACTTCTTATTGTTGCTGTTGTTAGGTGCCATCAAGTTGACCATGACTCATAGTGACTTGATAAACAACAGAGCTGAACCTTGCTCTATCCTGCACCATCCTCAGACTCTGATGTACAAACATCCATTTTTACAGTCAGTATGTTAATCCATTTTGTTAAGAGTATTCTTCTTTTTACATGAAGCTCCACTTTTCCCAGGATGCCTTTTTCCAGAACTTGTCACTCCTGACAACATGTCCAAAGTATGTGAGATGCAGAATCACAATTTTTGCCTCCAAAGAACACCATGATTGTGATTCTTTCAAAACACATTCCTTGGTTCTTTTGGCAGTCCATGCACTATTTAGTACTCTTCTTCAATACAATGATTCAAAGGCATTGCTTTTTTTCCTGTTATTCTTATTCATTGTTCAACTTTTACATGCCTTTGAAGTAAGTAAAAATACCATAGCTTGGGTCAGGCATACTTCAGTCTTTGAACTGACATTCATGCTCTCTACCACTTTGTAGAGGTACTTTGACAATAGAGTTTGTTTTTTTTTTTACAGCTGTTACCATGGGTATTGATTGTAGATTCAAGTAAAATGAGGTCATTCACAACTTCAGTCTTTTCTCCTTCTGTCATGATGCTGCCTGTTCGTCCAGTAGTTGAGAATTTTGGGTGATTTTGATATTGAGATGTAGTCCAGATTAAAGGCCATAGCCTTTGATCTTCTGTACCACTTCTGAGCTACTGTTGTTGTTATTGTTGTTTGATGCTATTGAACTGAATACAATTCATAGCAACTCTAAGAACACCAGATCTGAACCATGTGCTATCTGTGTCATCCTCATCATCTAAATAAGGCCTAAATAAGTGGCAAAGCATATGATTTCTTTTACATGATTTCACAGTCTC
Organism: Elephantulus edwardii; assembly: GCF_000299155.1. Taxonomy (NCBI): domain Eukaryota; kingdom Metazoa; phylum Chordata; class Mammalia; order Macroscelidea; family Macroscelididae; genus Elephantulus; species Elephantulus edwardii. Next base: position 20,945,179 of record NW_006399778.1, on the reverse strand, counting down.
TAACTAAAAACACATGAAAATTATGGGACTAGCTATACTCACTAATGTGGAAGAAGAGGAAGATGTCTTAAAGAATGGACAAATGGGAAGACAATGCTTTTTAATTATCAATATTCATAATGGATCATTAATTTATTATAGTGATTTAGTCAGTAGGGAGCTTTTCTGTGATCCAAAGGTATGACTTCTCTGGTGGTTCAAATTCACCAGCCACCCTATGGGAGAAAGAAGAATAGTTTTGTCCTGTGTGATTTATGGCCTCCAAAAACCAGCTGGAGGGTCAGCTATGAGTCAGTTCTGACTTGACAGAATGAGTTTTATTTATTTATTCTGTAAGCATTGATTAGAAGCACATTATGTACACCAAATATTAGTTCTTATGTTAAAAAATGAAAAAGCAAAGTTGGATAAGATCTACCTAACTCTACCCTCAAGAATATATATGAGAAAGAATAATCAAAATTATGGTTAATGTAATGAATTGTTCTGGAAAAGCTCAGTAAGTTAACAGGAAAATTAAGCATGTCTTTGGATAAGGAATCAATTAGGTGTACAGAAAAATGTTCCTGGGTTTGTTTTTTTCCCCCAAGCCTGTTATTAATCTCATGTTTCTATTTTAAGTATCCTTGAACTAATGTACATTAAGCTCTCACGAGCAAAGTCATCTCTGATGTTGAAAACTGTGAAATAGACAAAGGCTGGATTTGGAGTGACAACGCTCCTTAGAAAATTAGTATGCTAATTCATTCTATTTGACATCAATTTATTAGGGCAGTAAGAAGTGGAGAGAATTAGAACTTTATAGTTATTGCATGCCTTTCATGTTTAAGCCCCATCAGCAGATTCCTCAGAGAATCTGTAGGTTTCATTTTGTCAGAATTATTACATCATTGATCACCAAATTCTTCCTTGATGGAAGGGCATGGAAGAAATTTAGGAAGGACCAAATCCCTCTGCCTTAATATGACAGTCCTTAAATATTCCCATTTATCTTCACAACTGAGTCTTTTAATTTCTGCTGAGATTTTGAAGTCACAGCTTCAGTGATATCATATTAAATCATAATGCATTTGAATCCAAGTCTGATAGGCTCCATCTGACATCCTCAACACTTTTTAGTTCCTCCAAGACATGTAATATAGAAGCTCAGAATCAGAGGTAAACCCAGAGGTCATCTAGTTTAAGCTTCCTCTCATTGGAAAAAAAATATTTATGCTACTTCTGTATGAGCAATGCTTGTAATTATATTTCTTTTATTTCCAACTAAAGCATAGCATTCATATAATCTATTTTTATTATCCCAATAATATACAACTATATAAATATCCTGGAAGATTGCACTGAAAGAAATCTTCAATCTTTTCAATTTCCCCAAGAAACATACAGAGGAAAGAAATGGAAAGAACAAAATCAAACTAAGAATCTCAAATCAACCTGAACAAATAACCCCTGTAACAGTAAAATGCACTTTGGCAAGGACAAATAGTTAACAATACCAAAGGCCAAATTGATATCAATAATAATGTAGGAGAAATGTGAAGGAAGAAACAGGGCAGCTGATAAACCAAGAAATTAAAAATTTACAGCAGATATTCACTGGAAAATAGCTCAGACTGGAGAATGGGGGGAAAACAACAAAACACTCTATTGGTAGATGAATGAACAGAGCCCATGGTAAGGTATGAGAGCTAGAATAATTTGTACCCATGTCTCTTCCACTCACTTCCAAGATAAGATCACCTGCTGAGGAGAAACTGAGGGGAGAAAAGCAACCTTAATAACAACAGAGTAAAGAAAGCAAAGAGAAGTAGAGAAAGAGTTTAGAGGTAGATAATCTCAAAATTTGAGCTACAGATAATGTTGAAAAATAACATGAAATTAAATAAAATATGTATCCTAAACCCCCAAGCCTAGACAATTAGAAAACTCTCCGGAACTACCATGTGATTGTCCCGTTCAAAGTAGCCAAAGATAATAGATTTCATCTCACTAATGCCTAGAATGCCGATGTTCATGTGTTCCATTTGATTTTTCACAACTTCTAGTTTTCCAATGTTTATACTTCATATATTTCAGCACCCAGGGAATCAGGCGACATACTGGCAAAGTCTGCAGTGAGGGACATCTCCAAATTATTGAGGAGTAATGATGTCACCTTGAGGATTAAGGTGGATCTGATTCAGGCCATCATCTTTCTGATCACTTGCTATGCATCTGAGAGCTGAACTGAATGATGACAGAAGAATTGATGACTTTGACCTGTGGTGTTCAAGAACAGTACTGAACATCCCATGGATTTCCAAAAGAACAAACAAATATGTCTTGGAAAAAGTACAGTCAGGCTGCTCTTTGGAGGCAAAGATGATGAGGCTTCATTCCACATACTTCAGGCATGTTACTGTTGTTATTATGTGCCATGGAGTGGCCTG
>NW_006399778.1:20934626-20939970 GCF_000299155.1 Elephantulus edwardii | reverse complement strand
TAAATTTTTTATTTATTTTTTTAATTTCAATGAACATCTACAGAGATTTCAGAATTCCATTCAAAATAACGTATTTAAGACACTTAATAAATTAATCAGAGCCAAGGATTTTTATATCTAGCTAAGTTGGCTTCAAGTGTTATAAAAGATGCAGGCAAACTGCTGTCAGCAAATGATGACTTGGGAGTATTTTCCCATTAATTTTTCCTTAGGAATTTATTAAAAAGCAAATAAATGCTAATCAACAAGAAATAGCTAGAGAACCAATGAATAATGATCTTACAAGTGGATTGCTCTCAAGCCGATTCCAACTCACAGGACAGAGTTGAACTGTCCGTATGGATTTCCGAGAGTGGTTAGCTTTACAAAAGCAGACTTCCTTATTTTCATCCTACAGAACTGCTTTTTTATTTATCACTGAAATGTTTTAGCCTTAACACCACCAGGCCTTCTGATGATCTGATAAAAGCCAAATTCACAGCTGCTGAGCAAATTCTGACTGCTAGAAAACCTTCCATCAGTATTCTGAGGCTCTAAGTCTTTTTAAAATGTTGTTATTTGTGTTTGTGTGTGTATCATCAAATCGGATATGACTGGTACAGGAAGAGATTGCCTCTCCTCCAGCAGAGCATCTGGTGGATTTGAAGCGCATACCTCTGGGATTGCAGTGTGGCTTCTTGTCACTAGGTCACCAGAGCTCTATAATTCGAGTTGTGGGTATGAAAGAAAGAATACAAAACTCAAGTAAAAGATATTAAGTAAAAACCAGGGGCTAAGTTTGAACTGGAATTACCATTTATCTTATGAATTTATATTCATACTTACTGAAAATGCTTAGAAATAATAACCAAGTATAGAAGTATAAATGGGCATCCATAACACTAAGAATGCAATCTTGAAATAATATTTCCCACTGAAAGAAACAAAAAATAATTAGAAAACGAAATAATACTAATCTGGGAAAAATATATATAGGTAATATAAAAACACTGTATTATACCAGTAATAAGGAAAACAAAAACACTGTTTAGGACCAAAAAGACTCAGAATGTAACTTGAAGATATCCCCATTAAACAAGCATCAGACAATGTATGTTCAATACAGATAATAGCATTGTATTTAATACATTTGTTTAAATATAATCATTAATAAAGATATTTGAAAAAGCCTAATGTGTCATCTTTTGAGGGTAATAATCACTAACTAGAGCTTTGGTGGCCTAGTGGCAAGAAACTGTGCTGCAATTCTGAAGGCATGTGATTTGAGGCCACCATCTGCTCTGTGGGAGAAGGATGGATGGTCTCTCACTGTGCGATTAACTGCCTCTGAAAACCCACTGGAGGGTCAGCTAGAGGTTTGTTCTGACCTGATGGTACACAACAATTCTGCTAAGTAGTAGTTAAGAGAAAATTACTCTATAGAAAAGCACAACTAACTAATAACTGAAGAATGATTGAGTGAGACTATTATAATTTTTCTAACCCTGATTAATCAGTGAATCTATGCTTTATGCATCATTGGCTGTTAGTGTCACAAAAAGAGACAACCATACATCACAGGACTCTGATGAAAGAATATGACATTATCTACATAATGATCTTACTCAAAATTAAGCTGGATGATTATTCCAGTAGCACCATGGGAATGTCACCTGAAAAATCCAGCTAGTGGGAAAATTTAATGGACAAACAATTTAACTTCTCTACCAAATAAATTGCAGGGGAAATTATGGAGGGATAGGTGGAAACCTGTAGATTAAAAGAGATTGACTTGTAGAAGCTCTGGTGGCCTAGGGCAGGAAGCTGTGCTACAGTCCTGAAAGTGCATGGTTCAAATCCACCAGATGCTCCACTGGAGAAGGAGAGGCAATCTCCTCCCGTGCCAGTCAGATCCAAGAGACTGACTCACAAGAGACTCACTCACTCACTCACATTACAGCAGACTCATAACTGATCATTTATTAGGTTTTTGAGGCTATAAATCAAATGGGAAGAAGTTGCTTATCTTTCTCCTTTGGAGTGACTTGCAAACTGGAATTGACAGAGAAGTGTGACTTTTGGGTTAGCAGCACAACTCCCTATGGGCTAGGCCAAAAGAAACTTAGAAGACTGTTGTATAACACACTTGTGTTGTTGTTGTTATGCATCTTCAAGTTGGAACTGACTCGTACCTGACCTTCCAGCTGTATTCAGAGGCAATATATTGCACAGGAGGAGATTACGCATCTTTCTCCCATGTAGCAGATGGTAGATTTGAACCATCTGCTTTTGGATTGACAGCACAATGCCTTACTGCTAAGCCACCAGACTTCCCTAATAGAAAATAACAGGCAAAACAAAATTGTTTACGGATGTTTATGGTAAAAACTATGGAAGCCAGAACCTGTATAAAGCAGAAGCCTATCAGAGGAGAGAAATATATATATATATATATTCCACTGTAATAAGCAATGAATCGCTGGTGGTCTAGTGGTAAGGAACTCTGCTGCCAGCCCAAAGGCATGTGGTTTGAAGTCATCAATTGCTCCACAAAAGAAAGTATAACAATCTCTTCTTTTGCCATTTATTGCTTTGAAAACCTGCTGGATGACCAGCTTATGAGTTGGTTCTGACATAATAAGCAATGGAAATGTAGTAAGATTATTCATTGTCAAAGACAGAAAACTTGTCAGACCCAGAAAGAGAAAGTTGTCCAGTAGAGTTCTGGTCAGCCAGGTCTCACTGTTGTTGTTGTTGTTATGTGCTGTCGAATCGCTTGTGACTCATAGCAACCCTATGTAAAACAGCCCAAAACTCTGCTCTGTCCTGTGCCAATCATACTGTCCCCGACTCACCCATCCCGATTACCCCAGTCACTGAATCAATCCACCTCATAGAGGACCTTCCCCTCCTGTGCTGTCCCTCCACCCTATCAAGCATGACGTCCTCTCCAAGGACTGGTTCCTACTTACAACATGTCCAAAGTATGTTAGACAGAGCCTCAGAATCCTTGCCTCCAAGGAATCACTTGTTTAACCCTTTCCAGGATGAATCTGTTTGTTTTCCTAGCAGTCGACTCCAGCACCACAGCTCAAAGGCATCAATTCTCCTTCTATACTCCTTAGTCACTGTCCAACTCTCTGATACATAACAAAGACCACGGCATGTATCAGACGCACCTTAGTCTCCAGAGAAACACCATTGCTCTTCAGTACTTTGGAGAGGTCCCTGACAGCAGATTTTCCCGTGGCAATACGTCTTTTAATTTCTTGGCTACTGGCACCAAGAGTGTTGACTGTCAAGCCAAGCAAACTAAAGCTGTGTAGAATCTCAATCTCTTCACCATCCATCCTGATGCTACCAATTGGTCCAGTGGTGAGAATTTTTGTCTTCTTGACATTGAGCCTCAATCCATATTGGAGGCTGCAGTCTTTGACTCTCTGTAGCAAGCACTTCAGGTCCTCCTCTATTTTAACAAGCAGGGTTGTATCGTCTGCATAACGCAGATTATTGATGAATCTTCCACCAATACTGACACCACACTTCTCTTCTCTTAGAGGCCAGCGTCCCGGGTAATCTGTTCTGCATGCAGGTTGAAAAGATATGGAGACAGGACACATCCCTGGCATGCGCCTTTCCCAAATTTGAACCATGCAGTATTTCCTTGCTCTGTTCTCACAACTGCCTCTTGGTCCAAGTATAGGTTTCGCATTAGCGCAATCAAGTGTTCTGGGATTCCCATTCTTCTCAGAGTCAGCCACAGTTTGTTATGATCCACACAGTCAAATGCCTTTCCATAGTCAATGAAACACAGATAGACATTCTTCTGGTTTTCCCTGCTTTCAGCTAAGATCCATCTAACATCAGCTACCATATCCCTAGTACCATGACCCCTTCTAAACCCAGCCTGGACTTCTGGCAGTTCTCTGCTGATGTGCTGTTCCAGTCGTTTTTGGATAATCTTCGGTAGAGTCTTGCTTGCATGTAAAATCAATGATATTGCTCTATAGTTTCCACACTCTGTTGGGTCACCCTTTTTTGGGATGGGAACAAATACAGATCTCTTCCAGTAAGTTGGCCAAGTTGCTGTTCTCCAGATTTCTTGGCACAACTTGGTGAGCACATTCAGGGCAGCATCTGTTATCTGAAATACGTCAATTGGTATACCATCTATTCCTGGGGCCTTATTTTTTGCTATTTCCTTCAAAGCAGCCTTCTTCCTTTATCACCATAGGCTCTTGCTCATATGCTGTTTCATGAAATTTTTCTGTGTCTGCCAATTCCTTTCGATGTAGTGACTCAGTATATTCTTTCCATCTTCTTTTCATACTTCCTGGATCATTTAATATTCTGCCGAAAGCATTCCTGATTATAGCAACTTGAAGTTTGAATTTGTTCTTCAGTTCCTTGAGCTTAAGAAATGCTGAGCGAGTTCAGCCCTTTTAATTTTCGGACTCAAACTCCTTGCACATTTCATTGTAATATTTTACTTTTCATCCCATGCTGGGTAATAAAGCTGAAAGTTCAGTTCAGAAGTGATTTCTGTGAAAGTGAGGATGGCAAGGAGGATGGCAATTGTAATTGCAATGTGCAGAGAAATAACTTCTGAATAGCTGGCAAATTTCTGTTTCTTGACCTAGTTCATGGCTGCAAAGTGTTGACCTTAAAGTAGTTTATTCATCTATGTATTTGTTTTATACAGTTTTCTGTACTTGAATTATACATCATAATTAACAAGTTTTCAAAAATCAATATACTCAACCTTTATTAATCTCACCATCAGTTGTTGTATAATCTTTTAAAGATCCGCATCACGATGGAAAAACAGACTTACAAGTAAATAGGACTTTATTAGTTTTTTCCACAAAAATTTCCAGCAGGGAACATTGGAGAAACAGTGAAATCCAAATGAGGCAATATTAGTACAAAGGACAAGATGATAGGTATTTTGAAAAGGCAGAGAAGTTGAGAATTTGTTTCTCATTGGGAGATTCTCAGAGGGTGGGAATTTCTTTCTGCTTGGAAATTAGCAAAACCGTGAAACATAATATTTTACTGAATCTGGCAAGATAGATAATTTGTGTTATTTTTAAAAGACCATACATTCACATATTAGAAGATTTAGAATCTGCTTTCTCAATAATAATCTATCCTTAATCCTTAATTTTGAATTATTTACCTAATATAACCAAAATGCATTATTTAAGTGTTTCCACTTAACACCTTAATTACTTTTCCTTATTCCTTACCCTCTATAAACTCTGCCCAAATAAATTCATATTGTTGATTCTTGCCTTCTTACCCAATTCTTTTCTTTCTAGGTTTCTTTTCTTTCTGTGGACTTGGCTTAATTTTCTTTTTTATT
>NW_006399778.1:20932635-20934526 GCF_000299155.1 Elephantulus edwardii | reverse complement strand
CCTAGTCATTGTCCAACTCTCTGATGCACAACAAGTGATTGCAAAGACCATGGCCTTGATCAGATGCATCTTAGTTTCCAGACTGACATTGTCGCTCTTCAGTACTTTGGATAGGTCTCTGACAGAAAACTTTCCCAATGCAATTCATCTTTTAATTTTCTAGCTGCTGATACCAAGAGTATTGACTATAGAGAAAAGCAAACTAAAGCTGTTTACAATCTCAATCTCTTCACCATCTATCATGATGCTGCCAATCAGTCCAGTTGTGAGGATCTTTGTTTTCTTGATGTTGAGCTTCAATCCATATTGAAGGCTGCAGTCCTTGACTTTCTGCAGCAAGCGTTTCAGGTCCTCCTCAGTTTCAGCGAGCAGGGCTGTGTCATCTGAATAATGCAGGTTGCTGATGAATTTTCTTCCAGTCCTGATGCCACATTCATCCTCATAGGCCCCAGCCTTCCAGATTATCTGTTCTGCATATAGATTGAAAAGGTATGGAGACAGAATATATTCCTAGCATACACCCTTCCAGATTTTGAATGATGCAGTGTTTCCTTGCTCTGTTCTGGCAACTGCCTCTTGGTCTAAGCATAGATTTCACATAAGCATGATCAGGTGTTCTGGGATTCCCATTCTTCTCAGAGTTAGCTACAGTTTGTTGTGAACCTCACAGTCTAATGCCTTTGCATAGTCAATTAAACACAGGTAGACATGCCTCTGGCACTCCTTTTTTTCAGCCAAGATCCATGTAACATTAGCTATAATATTCCTCATACCATGGCCTCTTTTAAACCCAGCCTACACCTCCAGCAGTTTTCTGTTAATGTGTTGTTCCAGTCAGTTTTGGATAGTTTTCAGCAGAATCTTGTTTATAGGTAATATTAATGACATTGTTTTATAATTTCCACACTCTATTGGGTAACATAGGAACAAATGTAGATCTCTTCCAATCAGCTGGCCAAGTGGTTGTCCTCCAGATTTCTTGGTACAACTTGGTGTGAACACATTCAGGCAGTGTCTGTTGAAATATGTCAATTAAGATGCCATCAATTACTGTGGCCCTGTTTTTGCTGATTCTTTCAGAGCAATTTGAACTTCTTCCTTCATCACCACAGGCTCTTGCTCATATGTTGTTTCATGAAATTCTTTGGTGTATGCCAATTCCTATTGGTACAGTGACTATACTCTTTCCATCTTCTTTTAATGTTTCCTGAATCATTTAATATTTTGACCAAAGCATCCTTAAATATTACAACTCAAAGCTCAAATTTGTTGTTCAATTCCTTCAGCTTAAGAAATGCTGAACGTGTTCGGATCCCTTGATTTTCTGACTCCAGCTCTTTGCACATTTCATATATTACTTTATTTTGTCTTCCCATTCTGCCCCTTGAAGTCTTCTATTCAGCTCTTTAATATCTTGATTTCCTCTCTTGCTTTGGCTTCTCAGCACTCTAATGCAGTATTAAGAGTGTCTTCTGACATCCATGTTGGTCCTTTCTTCCTCCTATGTCTTTGTAATAAATGATCTTTGGCATTCTTCCTGGACGGTATTCTTGATATCCTCCCACAGCTCATCTGGAATTCTCTCAGTAATGTTCAAGGCCTCAAACTATTCCTGAGATGGTTTTGAAATTCAGGTGGGATAGACTCAATGTCAAATTTTCATTCTCATGGATTTGATTTAATTTTAAAGTTATAAAGTCAATGTTGTTGTTGTTGTTATTATGTACAGCTGAGTTGCCTGAGATTCATAGCGACCCTGTGTACAACAGCCCTAAACTCTGCTTTAATCGGTGCCAATCGCACTGTCTCTGACACTCCCTCCCCCAGTCACTGAATCAATCCACATCATAGATAGTCTTCCTCTCCTGTGCTGTCCCTCCACCCTCCCAAG